>NC_048301.1:115687262-115732449 GCF_013100865.1 Trachemys scripta elegans
CATACGTCCTCTTTTTCCCGGACATGTCCGGCTTTTCGGCAGTCAAACCCCCGTCCGGGGGGAATTGCCAAAAAGCGGAACATGTCCGGGAAAATGGCGGCTCTGTTTAAGAGCCCGGCTGCCTGAACGCTACCGGCTTCGGGCAGCCCCGTGCCTGGAGACCCTGCGCCGCCGGAGCCCGGGAGGGGAAGTGCCCGGCTGGGGGCGCAGGGTCTGGAGGCAGGGGGGCTGCCCGAAGCCGGTAGCGCTGGGGCAGCCCGGCTCTTAAACAGAGCCTAAGAGGAGCAGAGCCTCCAGCTGCGGGGGCTCTGCTCCTCTTCGGCTCTGTGTAACTTATACAGTGTAAGTTACGCAGAGCCCCGGAGGGGAAGTGCCCGGCTGGGGGTGCAGGGTTCGGAGGCATAGGGGCTGCCCAAAGCCTGAGCGCTATCGGCTTCACGGTTTGCTGGGCAGCCTCCAGACCCTGTGCCCCCGGCTGGGCGCTTCCCCTCCCGGGCTCCAGCTGCGCTGGGGAAGCGCCGGCTGCGGGCGCAGGGTCTGGGGGCTGCCCGGGAAACAGTGAAGCTGGTAGCACTGGGGCAGCCCTTTCCCCCTGGCTGGGAGTGGGAGGGAGGAGGGGGCGGAGTTAGGGTGGGGAAGGGGCAGAGTTGGGGCGGGGCTAGGGGTGGGGAAATGGGTGGGGCCAGGGCCCGTGGAGGGTCCTCTTTTTTTATTTATGAGATATAGTAACCCTATCTTTGGTCTCTTTCCCCCCACCCCACATCTAGACAGGCCCATGTCAAATCCTGCTGCAGCATTTTCTGCAGCATCTCTAATCCCTGTCTGTCCCTTTCCACCCCAGCCATGGCTTGGCCAGCTCAAACCTTGGCTACTCCAACATACTCTTGCTCTGGCCTCCCTAGAGCTCACCTTGCTGTCTTCTTTCCTCCCACAACTCTATCCAAAATGCTGGTGCTATAGTAAACTCCCTGTCTGGGCTTGATCACATCCCCCTTCACCTTCCACATCAAGTCCAAGCTTCCTATGCTCACCTTCAAAATCCTGCACAACTTCTCCCCTTATGGCATCTCTGCAATCACCCCCTCTCCTGAGCACCAACTTTGTGCTTTTCTCACATCCCTGTGTTCACACCTTTTTGCAAGCTGCCCCTCAGGCTCAGACCTGTTTGTCTCCTCTCACCTCCCTCTCTTCCTTCAAGTCCCTCTGTAAAACTCTCCTCTTCCATGAACCCTTGCAAGAAGGATACCCCTCAACATCTCCACAACTTTGAACTTGCCCTGCCATATGTGCCTTGCACTATTACTATTGTATTTTGAATAGTACCGCATGTCTCAGTTTAAAGTAGATGGAAAGTTCCCAGTATCCGTAGGGTCTTTGCATATTCTACCATCAGTGGGTGAATCCCCGCGGCATCCCACCCCCATTTTTTTTGTGTGGCTATATCTATGGAAAGGGGCAATTGGGGCAAAGTGTTTTAGTAGCATCAGGTAATGAAGCCTTGGGTCATTCTCATTATCTGCATTGTACAAATGAGCAAACCCAGGGCACACGGAGGCTGTGACTGGCCCAGGGTTCCCCATGGAAGAAAGATGGATTACAAGGGGCAAATTCATGTTCAGACACAAATATGATGGTTTATATACCACACAGCGGCACTGAAAGGGTTAATTGGAGTTAGCAAGCTCAATTAAGGCACATGGTTGTGCCTGGAGGGTGGGCCAGGTCCAGCTGAAGATGAAGGCCATCTGGGGGAGGAGCTGGGTGTGAACATAAAGGGAGGAAGCCCTGATGAGAAGGAGGCCCCAGGGAGAGGGTGGAAGAACTCTGCAGGCCTTCTGTGGTGGCTAGCGAGTGAAGGAAGGGCCTAGAGAGGGGCAGATATTCAGTAAGCACAAGGAGAGCTGTGGGAAGGAATCTGAAGGAAGGCCAATGTAGGGAGCAGTCTGAGGGAGCAGATCTTAGCTGCTTGTCACAGGGTTCTTGGACTGGAATGAGCCTGGGTTCCCCCACCAATCCACTGGGAAAGGTGGTGCAGAAACACCCCGACACAAGGGCGAGAAGGGCTACTGAATTTGGAGCTGAGCCTCCTGGCAGAAAGCCCTGGGAGGTGTCACTCCGCACAAGAGCAGGAGGACAACCCACAAAACCCGGGAAGGGGTGAAGAGTCTGCAGAGGAATGACTCTAGGTAGAGGCAAAGAGCTACATTTATCTGAATGTTGTTTATTGGACTCCATGTTTACTCCATAAGGGGAGAGATTATAAAGCAGTTGGTCTCAAACTTTTATACTAGTGACCCCTTTCACATAGCAAGCCTCTGAGTGCGACCCCCCCTTATAAATTAAAAACACTTTTTTATATATTTAACACCATTATAAATGCTGGAGGCAAAACGGGGTTTGGGGTGGAGGTTCACAGCTCGTGACCCCCCATGTAATAACCTCATGACCCCCCGAGGGGTCCTGACCCCCAGTTTGAGAACCCCTGTTCTAAAGTGACCTAGTCAGAGGGCTGAGAAGTGAGACCACAGCAGGATAGGAACGACCATCAGCAAGGGGCACTAGACAGGAAAGAGTTTTGACACCACATCCAGCCATGAGGGGGCACCTCTGCAGTGAGTGAACTATTGAAAAATAAAAATCTCTGAAAACCGGCAAGAACTTGGAATCAGTTTTATTTTCTCCAGACAGGTTTTTGTGAGTGAGACTAGCCGAAGGGAAGGTGCCTATTTTGTTGTTCAAAAGGTTCAAAGGAGGCTGCCCACGTTTTGTGTCTAAACTGGAATGACACTGTATTCCTCCTTGTAAAACCCAGGTAATTGTTTCTGTGATGAGAGGAAGGCTGATCTAGTGGCTAAGGCATTAGGCACAAAAAGAAATTTTTGTTCTGCCACAGACTCTCTGTGTGAACTTAGTCGAGTTATTTAATCTCTTTGTGCTCAATTTTTTTCCTGCAAAATGGAGGGAAATAATCCTTCCTTTCTCTAAACTTCGGCTGGCACAGCTGTGCTGCTCAGGGGTGTGAAAAATCCACCCCCTGAGACCGTAGCGATGCTGATGTAACCCCCTGGTGTAGCTGCAGCTAGACCAACAAGAAGAATGCGTCTGTCAATCAAGCGACTGCCATTCGGGGAAGTGGAGTTCCTACAACGATGGAAAATCCCTTCTGTCACCATAGTCTGAGTCTACACTACGGGGTTACTGTGGCTATAGTTCCTGTAGGGGAGACATGCCCTAGATTGTAAAGTCTTTGAGACAAGGGTTGTCTCTGATTATTTGTTTCTACGGCACCTAGCAAATGGGGCCCTGATCTTGGCTGGGCTCTCTCTAGGTGCTATAATAATCGATGGGCTTTAAAAAGAACCCCCTCAAATTCTTTAGTGTTCTTGTTAAATGCTAGGAGTCAATGGCAGCAGTCTCTCCTCCTCCAGCAGCCAACAAACATAGGGGTGCAAACCTACCCTTACAGGCAGCCCTACACTGACAAACCCACCTGTGAAAGCCCTGCTCCTCATGAGTGACCCTACAATAACAAACAAGTATGTGCAGCCCTAGCTGTCTGCAAATCAGCATGTGAAACCTAGCACTTAGAAGTGACCCTACCATAACGAAGCCATGCAGGCAGCCCCAGACTAAACGAGGAGAATGAAATCCAAGTAAACTAAACTAACCTTCCTCCCAAAAAATGGGTCACCCTCCACAGCTCTATCAGAGCAGCAGCTGTGCAGCGAGCCTGCCACCAGGGGGCTCCAAAGCAGCAGTTACTCCAAGAAGAGAAGGACTAAGCAGCTCAACCACTGAGGAAGGGTTAATGCTCATTCGTTTCCTCCCCTTAAGTTGAGAGCAGTTGCACCTCGGGATATGGCCTTGGTCCCTCTTGTAAGGGAGACGTGGTATGTGCTTGGGCATCAGCAGCATGCTCTCATTATGGCTGTTCCTTGAGGGGGGCAGACACTGTGACATCCTCTGTACTCCTCACTAGTTCAGGACAGAGCTGAGCTCTCCCCTTCCCCTAGTATTTTGGGGTAGCCCTGGATTTAACCCATCCCCTCCTTTGCTAGCTCAGCCAAGGGGGGAGTGTAGGGGGAACTCCCCCACAGTGAGGGAGTAGGAGAGGGCAGGAGACTCTACTCCCAGCAGTGCAAATAATGGGAACATGACACAAATGCGGGCTGTTTGTCTCGCTTCATTCAGGGTATGTTGGACTTCAGGGGACTCTGCTTCCCCCATCCGAGAGGAATTTAACAGGCAGCCTGCGGCTCTGACCTGCTGTGGCGACAGCATAAAACTGCTGTATTTAGTATCAAAGTAAATAACTCTGGGGCTACTAGCATGCTGATGGCATTATTCATTCTTCCCTTCTCCTATCCCCAGCTGGCCTCAGCACTTCCCGCCACTGCTGGCGCAGAGCACGCAGGAGTGCGTTGTGCTGCCAGGAGAGAAACTGGGCTGGCCTTTATTTTACTGTTTATTGAAAACCCTCTGCATTTAAAAGCCATAGATCTCAAAGGAGGTCAGGATCACTGTCCCCATTTTACAGGTGGGGAACTGAGCCCCAGGAAAGGGAAATGACCTTTGCACACCATGACAAGCTTGGGAAAAGAGCCCATGTATCCTGACTCCCAGCCCTCTGCCCAAATCAGGAGACTAAAGCTGTCCTTGGGAAAGAGACGCTGTTGCTGCCTTAACGATCCGCCCGTGAACAAACAGGTTTCTTTAGGAAGAATGACACCATAGGTTGTGAAACTCAGCAAAGTCTATTCAGTTTAGCTTATGGTCCATTTCACTTCCTGGTAGGGTGACCAGACAGCAAATGTGAAAAATCGGGGCGAGGGTGGGGGGGTAATAGAAGCCTATATAAGAAAAAGACCCAAAAATCAGGACTGTCCCTATAAAATCGGGACATCTGGTCACTCTACTTCCTGAGTCTGAGTTCTGCCATGTTTGGGTTGCAAAGGCTGCAGGGAAATATTTATGTTTTAAAATGACAGTCTGCTATGGGATCAGATATAAATAACATTAGTGGAAACTTTGCTAGGGAGATGCTATGTTAAAGTTGGATTTACCAAACCTGCCTTTGGAATTTGAATTGGCAATAACCCCTTCTATAAAGGCTGTGACTGCTGTATGCCTTTATCCAGCCCTCAAGCTGCTCCCAGGTTGCAGGCTTGACCCAGGTTTAGGGGAATCTTGCTGGGAGATGCTGGCCCTAGCTTTGAGTGCAACCGGGTGGCTGACTTATGATTCTACTTTCTAATCAGGTGGTATTCAGCAGTTTTGTACTAGGATTTCTGTTGCTACATCTGCTCTCTAGGGTTGCCAGGTATCCGCTTTTCCACTTTGGTCAGCACTGCTGACCGGGCTGTTAAAAGTCCGGTTGGTGGTGCTGCCGGTGCAGCAAGGCTGGCAAGCTCCCTGCCTGGCTCCATACAGCTCCCGGAAGCAGCTGGCATGTCCCTAGGCAGAAGGACGACCATGGGGGCTCCATGTGCTGCCCCTGCCCCAAGTGCCAGCTCTGCAGCTCCCATTGGCCAGAGACATATGCTGGCCGCTTCCGGGAGTCGCCTGAGGTAAGCGCTGGCCAGACCCCATGCCCTGAACTCCCTCTCACCCCCTAACTCCCTGCCCTAGCCCCTCACCTCCTCCTGCACCCAAACTCCTTCCTGCAGCCCGCACCTGCTCCCACACCCCAACCCCTTGCCCCAGCCCCGAGCCCCCTCCCAGAGCCCACACCTCCTCCCGCACCCAAACTCCCTCCTGGAGCCCGCACCCGCTCCCACACCCCAACCCCTTGCCCCAGCCTAGAGCCCTCTCTTGCACCCCAAACCCTTCATCCCTGGTCCCACACCAGAGCTGCATCTCCCACACACCCCAACCCCCTGTCCCAGCCCTGAGCCCCCCACCCACCAAAACTCCCTCCTGGAGCCTGCACCCCCTCCCGCATCCCAATCTGGCAGCAAGGAGACTGGTGGGAAATGAGAGTGAGAGCAGGTGCTACTGGGAAGGCAGATGAATTCACCTCCATGAGCAGGAGGGACCCAACTTGTCCCAGGAGCAGCTCCAACCCAGCTCTTTAGCAAGGCTAATTAATTACAAGCATTGCCTCATCATGGACTTATGTTCTTGGGAAGGGCAGCAGAGTCCTCTAAGTGCCCTCTGCGAGCCTCTCCTGTCACCCGAGCCACCACCCAGAGTTGTTCCCATCACTGGCAGCCTGGGAGGCCAAGGACTGACGGGTAATGGCGACTGACCTGGCAGTTCTGAGGCACATGGGCGGGGGAAGCTCGTCCTGCTGCTGGCAGGGCTGGACCCGCTCTAGAGAGAACGGGAGGATTCAGTCAGCAGGGGCTGCTGATCTGCCCCATTCACCAGGGCTGCCATCCTGCGGCTTCAGCATTAGTGGCTGGGATGACTTGGGGAAATGTCTCAACCTCCCCCCATCCCACTTCACTGCTGCCAGAATCCCTCCTGCCCCCCCTGCTAGAGCCCCCTCCCTGCCCAACCTGGGTGAGGGTGGAGGGGAGGATTCTGAGAACCTGAGCTGTGGATTGGAGGTGGAACAGCTGTCAGGGGCACTGAGGGGGAGGTAGTAGGAGCTAGGGTGACCAGATGTCCCGATTTTATAGGGACAGTCCCGATTTTTGGGTCTTTTTCTTATATAGGCTCCTATTACTCCCCACCCCCATCCCGATTTTTCACATTTGCTGTCTGGTCACCCTAGTAGGAGCTCACCCTATAAGGATGGGGGTTGGTACTGGAGATCACTAAAAAGGATAACAAGACTCCATTCTGGGGGTCAGGAGGGGAAATCCATCCTTCAGAGGTGGGTGGGTGCTGGGTGGAAATGCTGCTGGTTCCAAGTGCCCTTAATTCCCCCGATTCCGCGGGGGTGTCTGAGTCTCTGACAGGTCCTCGTTCCCTTGCAGCAGGAGGACATCACGGCCAATGTGATGTGCCAGCTCCACATCATCCGGCACTTGCGCCAGGTGCCTGAGGCGCTGCAGGGGCTCTGCCTCTGAGGCCACCAGCAACTCCCGCTCCCTGCTGCAGGTACTGCTCTGGCTCCCTGTAAATGGGGAGGGATAGCTCAGTGGTTTGAGCATTGGCCTGTTAAACCCAGGGTTGTGAGTTCAGTCCTTGAAGGGGCCATTTAGGGATCTGGGGCAAAAATCTGTCTGGGGATTGGTCCTGCTTTGAGCAGGGGGTTGGACTAGATGACCTCCTGAGGTCCCTTCCAACCCTGATATTCTATGATTCTGCTCTAAATGCTCCAGACCTGAGGAAAGGATTCTGTGGAAAACAGGCCTTTCCCTTGCTCCAGTCCAGGCTCTGCTGTTCTGATGCTGCAGAGGCTTGAGGGTTCCTGGAGAGCGTGCTGCAACGCCAGCAATCCCATGCTGCCTCAGCCCTGGGGACACGTTTTCTTTCTCCCCCCAGCACCTTGCAATGGAGGAAAGAAAGGGACAAGTGAGATGGAGTCTCTCCCTGGCTTACAGATAACCCGTCCTGCAGTAACACAAGTGTGGACTCCGGGGAACGCTGTGCTGCGGTGTATGTGCCCTGCAAGATATCACTCATGAAGGGAAGCAACACTGCTCTTGGCAGTGGAATCTGGGCAATAAGGAAGAGGAGGTGGAAATTCTCCAGGGGGAGGGGAAATGGAGAAACCCGGTGGGATGATGCGTATGACTGGAATGTTATTGTGGCTGGTTACAACCCATTGAGGTAGGGGAGAGAGGGTAAAAAAAGTGGTGGGCAGGGTGGCACTTTACATTAGACTAGTGGTTCTCAAACTGTGGGTCAGGACCGCAAAGTGGGTCAGGACCCCATTTTAATGGGGTCACCAGGTCTGGCTTAGAATTGCTGGGGCCTGGGGCCAAAGCTGAAGCCCGAGCCCCACTGCCTGAGGCCGAAGCCAAAGCCTGAAGGCCGAAGCCCTGGGCAGTCAGGTTCAGGTTGCAGGCTCCTTGTCTGGGGCTGAAGCCCTTGGGCTTCGATTTTGCCCTCCCCACACAGGGTGTGGGGGACTCGGGCTTTGGCTTTCCCCCCACAGAGTGGTGGGGCTTGGGAGGGCTTAGCTTCAGTCCCCCCTCTTGGGGTCGGGTAGTAATTTTTGTTGTCAGAAGAGGGTCGGAATGCACTGAAGTTTGAGAACCCCTGCATTAGACACATCATTACCTGTTTTACGTTCTTGGTTATTGAGAACCCCAGGACCTCGAATGGATAGGGATCAATCTGCTAACTAACACAGCCCAGCAGATGAACCGGTGCAGGGCTGGCACAGTTCACTGAATCCAAACCAGAGAGCAAGAAATGTTTCTCCTTTTGCACCTGTCTGTGACTTGTGGGAAGAAATTAAATTAGCCCGGGGGACTTCCTATTGGGAGACAGACGGGGGAGGTCTCACATAGCCAGGAGTAAATCGTCCTTGGAGATTTTGAAAAAATTATAGATACTTTTCTAATACAAAGTTTTGTACCCAACTAGGGGTGACTCTATTGTGGGCCTCCCTGTGGTGGATAAAGATGAACTGATCACTGGACTGGATGTCTGTGGTTGCTCTGGGGCCAGTGATCATGACTTGACTATTCAGTAAGGACCAGTAAGCAGGTTTTGGAACAAATTGATAAATAAGCAATAAGTCACCAGAACTAGATGGTATTCACCCAAGAGTTCTGAAGAAACTCAAATGTGAAATTGCAGTACTACTAACTAACTGTGGTATGTAACCTGTCCTTTAAATCAGCTTCCGTACCAGATGCCTGGAGGATAGCTAATATGACACCACTGTATAAAAAAAGCTCCAGAGACACTCCCAGCAATTACAGGCCACTAAGGCTAACTTCAGTACCAGGCAAACTGGGTGACACATAGATAAACACAGTTTGTTGGGGAAGAGTGAACATGGTTTTTGTAAAAGGAAATCATGTCTCACGAATCTACTAAAATTCTTTGAGGGAGTCAACAAGCATGTGGATAAAGGTGATCCAGTGGATATAGTGTACTTAGATTTTCAGAAAACCTTTGACAAGGTCCCTCCCCAAGGCTCTGAAGCAAAATGGGATAAGATGGAAGGTCCTCTCTGGGATAAGTAACTGGTTCAAAGGCAAGAAAGAAAGGGTCTGACTAAGTGGTCAGTTTTCAGAATGGAGAGAGGTAAATAGTGGTGTCCCCCTGGGGTCTGTACTGGGACCAGTACTGTTCAACATACTCCTAAGTGATCTGGAAAAAGGGGTAAACAGTGAGGTGGCAACATTTGCAGATGGTACAAACCAACTCAAGTTAGTTAAGTCCAAAAGAGAGTGCAAAGTGTGACTAAGGGATCTCACCAAACTGAGTGACTGGGCAACAAAAAGGCAGATGAAATTCAATGTTAATAAATGCAAAGTAATGCACATTGAAAAACACGATCCCAACTCTACATCTAAAATGATGGGGTCTAAATTAGCTTTTACAACTTAAGAAAGCGATCTTGGAGTCATTGTGGATAGTTCTCTCAAAACGTCCACTCAATGTGCATCGGCAGTCAAAAAAGTGAACAAAATGTTGGCAAGTGATTAGGAAAGGGATAGATAGCAAGACAGTGAACAAAACAGTGAACAAAAGGTTGGGAAGTGATTAGGAAAGGGATAGATAGCAAGACAGAAATGTAATATTGCCTCTCTATAAATCCATGGTATGCCCACATCTTGAATACTGGAGCTGGTTCCCCCATCTCAAAAAGATATATTGGAATTGGAAAAGGTACAGAAAAGGGCAACCAAAATGATTAGGGGTATGAAACAGCTTCCGTATGAGGTGAGATTTATAAGACTTGGGGGAGTTTTCAGCTTGGAAAAGAGATGACTAAGGGGGATAGGATAGAGTTCTATAAAATGATGACGGGTGTGGAGAAAGTAAATAAGGAAGTGTTATTTACTCCTTCTCATAACACAAGAACTAGGGGGTCACCAAATTAAATGAATAGGCAGCAGTTTTAAAATAAACAAAAGGAAGTATTTCTTCACACAACACACAGTCAACCTAGGGAAACTTTTTGCCAGAGGATGTTGTGAAGGCCAAGACTATAACAGGGTTCAACAAAGAACTAGATAAGTTCATGGAGGACAGGTCCATCATTGGTTATTAGCCAGGATGGGCAGGGATACAAAACCATGCTCTTGAAGTGTCCCTAGCCTCTGTTTGCCGGAGGCTGGGAATGGGCAACAGGGGATGGATCGCTCTCTGGGGCACCTTACATTGGCCACTGTGGGAGGATAGGATTCTGGGCTGGATGGACCATTGGTCTGATCCAGTATGGCTGTTCTTATGACCAATAGAGGGCAGTCCCAACCAGCAATATTTATATTTGGTGCACTGAAAGGGCTAACTTTACAAAGCTGACCAAAATGATTAGTGAAAGCGTTTTGGAGAAAAACACTAAACAGAACAATGTGAATGAAAATTGGGAGCTATTGTTTAAGGAGCTTGTTAGATTGGGCATAATCCACATTGCATAATTAGCTGGGCTTGCAATGGCCTTCCACTCAACTCGCTGACATTTCTCCGTCTGCAAATGTGGTAACCATTTTAAAATCTAGATCCAATCAATTACAACATGTCATGGAAAATTCTAGGCATCAGTGATCTGATCATTGGGTTGATGGTGGTAAACAAGAGATTCCCATAGGGCTCCCTCCCTCCCTATCCCCAAGAGCCACCCTCATCCTCTCTCCCCTTTCTGCTCTGCATCCTCTGCAAACTCTCAAAGACCGATGCCTCATGATGGCCTTCGCTTGTGGGGATGTTGCCTAGTGGTCAGGGTATCGGCCCTTCGGGGGGGAAGGGCGCGGCAGATGGTCAGGGAGCTCAGGGCCTCCCACTGGGCTCTGACCCAGGCCACTCTGAGGGCAACACAAGGGGGTGACACTTCCTACCACCCCGCTATTGTCCAAAGTTCGCAGTTTATCACAGGAAGCTCTGAAGGGTGTCACTGCTTGGCACCTCTTCGCAGTCAGGCATGGCATGGACAGCTCTCTCCTTCTTAGGCCTGGTCTACACTACGACTTTAATTCGGATTTATCAGCTTTAATTCGAATTAACCCTGTAACCGTCCACACAACGACGCCATTTAATTCGATGTAAAGGGCCCTTTAAATCGATTTCTGTACTCCACCCCAACGAGCGGAGTAGCGCCAAAATCGATTTTAGCAATTCGAATTAGGGTTAGTGTGGTCGCAATTCGATGGTATTGGCCTCCGGGAGCTATCCCACAGTGCATCATTGTGACCGCTCTGGACAGCAATCCAAACTCGGATGCACTGGCCAGGTAGACAGGAAAAGCCCCGCGAACATTTGAACTTCATTTCCTGTTTGCCCAGCGTGGAGAGCACAGGTGACCACAGATACCTCATCAGCACAGGTAACCATGCAGGCTGATAATCGAAAAAGAGCACCAGCATGGACCGTGAGGGAGGTACTGGATCTGATCGCTGTATGGGGAGAGGATTCAGTGCTTGCAGAACTTCGTTCTAAAAGACGAAATGCAAAAACTTTTGAAAAAATTTCCAAGGGCATGATGGAGAGAGGCCACAATAGGGACTCTGAGCAGTGCCGCGTGAAGGTCAAGGAGCTCAGACAAGCCTATCAAAAAACAAAGGAGGCAAACGGTCGCTCCGGGTCAGAGCCACGGACATGCCGCTACTACGCCGAGCTGCATGCAATTCTAGGGGGGGCTGCCACCACTACCCCACCTTTGTTCGTGGATTCTGGGTCGGGGATAGTCTCGACGCCTGAGGATTCTGCCGATGGGGTAGAGGAGGAGGAGGAGGAGGAGGAGGATGAGCTTGCAGAGAGCACACAGCACTCCATTCTCCCCAACAGCCAGGATCTTTTTATCACCCTGACTGAAGTACCCTCCCAAGCCAGTACCCAAGACTCTGACCCCATGGAAGGGACCTCAGGTGAGTTTACCTTTTAAAATATAAAACTTGTTTTAAAAGCAAACAGTTTTTAATGATTACTTTGCCTGACTTTGCATTCGCGGTCAGTTCAGCTACTGGAAAAGTCTGTAGCTACTGGAAAAGTCTGTTAACGTGTATGGGGATGGAGCGGAAATCCTCCAGGGACATCTCCATGAAGCTCTCCTGGAGGTACTCCGAAAGCCTTGCCAGAAGGTTTCTGGGCAGTGCATCCTTATTCCCTCCTCCATGGTAGGACACTTGACCACGCCATGCTTGCAGCAAGTAATCTGGTATCATTGCCTGACAGAGCCTGGCAGCGTATGGTCCCGGTGTTTGCTGGCATTCAAGCAACATCCGTTCTTTATCTTGTTGTGTAATCCTCAGGAGAGTGATATCACTCCTGGTAACCTGGTTGAAATACGGGAACTTAATTAAGGGGACAGAGGTGGCCGTTCCTACTGGGCTGTTTGCCTGTGGCGGAAAATAAATCCTTCCCTGTAGTTAGCCAAGCGCAGATGGGAAATTGGCCCTGAGTTTTTCGCGTTTGGCTAGCAGGGATCTTCCCTGTTACCAGCCACGCGGTGGGGGCAGGGTACTGTGATCATCCCAGAGAATTCATGGCGAAGGGGGGGGTCGGCGGCGGGGGGGTGGGTAGTTTGGTGCCTGCAGGGATCTTCCCTGTTACCAGCCACGCGGTGGGGGGAGGGTACCGTGATCATCCCAGAGAATTCATGGCGAGGGGGGGGGTCGGCGGCGGGGGGGTGGGTAGTTTGGTGCCTGCAGGGATCTTCCTGCAGGGTTAGTTTGTTTTCTGGTGCTGCTGAATGTTAACAGAAAAACCGCAGCATTCTACTTGCCTGAAGGGGCCCAGACAAGCCCCACCACACTGCCCCCCCCCCCCCAACTGGCTGAGATTGGCCAGGCTTCTGCAGCACTCTACAAGCTATGCTTGGTATGTTGGAAAGCACGGACGGCGCTGAAGCTTACCATGGCCGCATGCAAGCCGAATTCTGTTGCCCAGACCTGTGATTGATCTCTAGCAGCAAAGCCACAGGCACTCAGCATTAAGAGGCAAAATGCGACCTTGCACAGAAATCACATGTGCTATGTAATGTGAACAGTGTTGGTCACCGTGAAAGAGTATAAGCATTGTTCTGCAAAATGTAGCTTTTAAAACAATTCTCTCTTTTTTCCCCTCCCTACAGCAGCTGCAAATTCCTCAAGCCTCCCTCCTCCATCCCGAAGGTTATCACAGATAAGGCGTCGTAAGAAGAAGACGCGGGAGGACATGTTTTCTGAAATTATGCAATCCAGCAGGAGTGACAGAGCTCATCTGAATGAGTGGAAGGAAACAGTTTCAAAGTATAGGAAAGAAGTCAGTGAACGTGAGGACAGGAGGGACCAACGTGAGGAGAGGAGGGACCAACATGAGGAGAGGAGAGACGATCGAAATGAGAGATGGCGGCAGGAAGACCAGAGGATGAAGGATGCAACGCTGGGGCTGCTCCGGCGTCTGGTGGAGGTTCAGGAACGGCTGCTGGAAAACAGACTGCCGCTTCAGCCCCTGTTCCACCCTCCCCCCTCCCCATGTTCCGTATCCTCCTCACCCAGACGTGTAAGAACGCGGGGGGGGGAGGCTCCGTACACCTTCCCATTCCACCCCAGTAGACAGCCCAAGCAAAAGGCTGTCATTTTTTTAACCTTTTCTTTGTGGCTTTTTCCTTCCCAGCAATCCTCCTCCCAAATACCACCCGGGTTCCCTCCCTCTTTTTCTAATCTATTAATAAAGAATAAATGATTTTTAAATGATAGTGACTTTATTTGGTTTGAAAGAAAGCTGGGGGAAGGGGCAGGGTGGGTTCCTTACAGAAAATCAGTCAGTAAAGGGGGAGGGTTTTCATGAAGGAGAAACAAACAGATATTTCACACGGTAGCCTGGCCAGCCATGAAACTGGTTTTCAAAGCTTCTCTGATGCACAGCGCTTCATGGTGTGATCTTCTAATCGCCCTGGTGTCTGGCTGCGCGTAATCAGCAGCCAGGCGATTTGCCTCAGCCTCCCACCCCGCCATAAAGGTCTCCCCCTTACTTTCACAGAGATTGTGGAGCACACAGCAAGCAGAAATAACAATGGGGAGATTTCTTTGGCTGAGGTCAGAGCGAGTCAATAATGAACGCCAGCGGCCTTTTAAACGGCCAAATGCACATTCTACCACCATTCTGCACTTGCTTAGCCTGTAGTTAAACAGCTCCTGACTCCTGTCCAGGCTGCCTGTGTATGGCTTCATAAGCCATGGCATTAAGGGGTAGGCTGGGTCCCCAAGAATAACTATAGGCATTTCAACATCCCCAACGGTTATTTTCTGGTCCGGAAAGTAAGTCCCTTGCTGCAGCCCTTTAAACAGAGTAGTGTTCCTGAAGACGCGAGCGTCATGAACCCTTCCCGCCCAGCCCGCGTTGATGTTGGTGAAACGTCCCTTGTGATCCACAAGTGCTTGCAGCACCATTGAAAAGTACCCCTTGCGGTTTATGTACTCGGTGGCTTGGTGCTCCGGTGCCAAGATAGAGATATGGGTTCCGTCTATTGCCCCACCACAGTTAGGGAATCCCATTGCAGCAAAACCATCCACTATAGCCTGCACATTTCCCAGAGTCACTAACTTTCGTAGCAGCACCTGAGTGATTGCTTTGGCTACTTGCATCACAGCAGCCCCCACAGTAGATTTGCCCACTCCAAATTGATTCCCGACTGACCGGTAGCTGTCTGGCGTTGCAAGCTTCCACAGGGCTATCGCCACGCGCTTCTCAACTGTGAGGGCTGCTCTCATCTTGGTATTCTGGCGTTTCAGGGCAGGGGACAGCAAGTCACAAAGTTCCATGAAAGTGCCCTTACGCATGCGAAAGTTCCGCAGCCACTGGGAATCGTCCCAGACCTGCAACACTATGCGGTCCCACCAGTCTGTGCTTGTTTCCCGGGCCCAGAATCGGCGTTCCATGGATAGAATCTGCCCCATTAACAACATGATCTCCAAAGCACCGGGGCCTGTGGTTTCACTGAATTCTGTATCCGTGTCTGTGTCCATGTCCTCATCATGCTGCCGCCGCCGCTGCCTCCTCTCCTCGTTTTTCTGGTCCTGGCTGAGCATAAACTCCACGAGAACGCGCGAGGTGTTTGCAATATTCATGAGTGCTGTCTTGACCTCAGCGGGCTCCATGCTTGCCGTGGTATGGAGTCTGCAGTGTTCACCCACCCAGGAAAAAAGGCGCGAAAATGGTTGTCTGCCGTCCGTTGCTTTCATGCAGGGAGGGAGGGAGGGAGAAAGTGAGACTGTACCCAGAACCACCTGCGACGATGTTTTTTGTCCCATCAGGCACTGGGATCTTAACCCACAATCCCAATGGGCGCGGGAGACTGCGGGAACTATGGGATAGCTATGGATTTGCTACCCACAGTGCAACGGTGCAGAAATCGACGCTAGCCCCGGTACTTGGACGCACACCACCGAATTACTGTGCTAGTGTGGCCGCACTCATTTCGACTTTATACAACCTGTATCTCAAATCCGAATTATCTAAATTCGGATTAATCCCGTAGTGTAGACATACCCTTAGGGTGGCAGCTGCCTCTGTAACGCTGACAGATCCTGGTCATCCGTGGGTGGGATCGAACCAGGGACCTCTTGAGCTTAGTGCATTGCATGGGCCTCTACAGCATGAACTAAAAGCCACCTGGCTGTTAGCTAAGGCTGTAGAGAAGACTCGTTTTATCTCTCTCTCTAAGTGGTCTTGGTGCCACTAGCTGGGACACAACCACCACACTCAGAAGGTATGTGGGTTACATACTTCCCCCAGCTGAGGATGCGAATCCTGAGCTTCAGAGACTTCTCAGTTGTAATCCCGGATGACCCCTGTAACAATGCGGCCTCTGGCGGGACACTACTGAGAGTATCAATTCAGGACAAATTGCTTGGAGCAGGGCAGTCACAGCCCAAGGCTGGGTGTCTTTTACTATTAAAGCACGCCAAACCAGCCATACAGAGAGGACTTTGGTTTTACCCCCCTGGCAGATCGGAAGTCATACAAGCAATTCCCTCAGATATTCCAGTTCCCTTGTATCACCACCAGCACCCCTCATTATGGGGATGAATGGTTATGAAAACCACAACCCCAGTAAAAGAAAAAAGGTTCTCTCAAAGGACCCCAAAGAACCAAGCCCCAGATCCAGGTCAATAGACAAGTCAGATCTTACCCACAAATCACACTGTTGCAAATCCTTTAGCATCTAAAATCTAAAGGTTTATTCATAAAAAGAAAGAAATATAGATGAGAGTTAAAATTGTTAAAGGTATCAATTACATACAGCAATGGCAAAGTTCTTGGTTCAGGCTTGTAGCAGTGATGGAATAAACTGCAGGCACAAATCAAGTCTCTGGAGTACATCCACAGCTGGGATGGGTCATTTGGTCCATTGTTCAGAGCTTCAGTTTGTAGCAAAGTTCTTCCAGAGGTAAGAAGCAGGATTGAAGACAAAATGGAGGGGTTTCCAGGGCCTTTTATATCCTCTGTCCTGTGGAAGGACCCCTTTGTTCTTACTGCGGAAAATCACAACAGCAAGGTGGAGTTTGGAGTCACATGGGCAAGTCACATGTCCATGCATGACTCAGTTCTTTACAGGTAGAGCAGCCATTGCTCACATTCTACCTTGAACATTCCCAAGAAGGCTTCTCATACGTGGATTGGAGTGCCCCAAGGTCCATTGTGAGTTAAGTGATTCTTGTTTGGGCACTTAATCTGAAAATTCCTTTCTCAAGAAACTGACCAAATGCTTCACTAATGCTACTTAAAATCAAACACATTGAGATACAAGTGCATAGCCAATACTCATAACTTCAAATTCAAAAATGATACACATACAGAGAGCATAATTATAAGCAGCAAATTACAACCTTTTCATAGACACCTCACATGACCTCCTTCGTACAAGATTTGGTGCAACAATAGGACCTTGGTTGCAGCAATGATCTATACGGTCACAGTTCATGTCAATAATGTCACAACCCCCCACTTATAACACCGATAGACCTCGGTCGTCAGCGGGCAGGATCAAACCTGGGACCAAGCCCCAGACCCAGGTCAATATACAAATCAGATCTTACCCACAAATCATGCTGTTGCCAATCCTTTAGAATCTAAAATCTAAAGGTTTTCTCATGAAGGAAAAAAGATATAGATGAGAGCTAGAATTGGTTAAATGGAATCAATTACATACAGTAATGGCAGAGTTCTTGGTTCAGGCTTGTAGCAGTTATAGAATAAACTGCAGGTTCAGATCAAGTCTCTGGAGTACATTCACAGCTGGGATGGGTCATTCAATCCTTTGTATAGAGCTTCAGTTTGTAGCAAAGACCCTCCAGCGGTATGAAGCAGGATTGAAGACAAGATGGAGGCGAGGCATCAGCCTTTTATAGTCTCTTGCCATGTGGTCTTTGCTTTCTTTGTCCCAAGGACACTCTATCCAGCATGTGGCATAGAAAAACCTTAGAGTTCAGTCCATAGGCAGGTCCCTGCGTACCTTGCTGAGTCACAAGGTGTATCTGCCTTCTCTCAATGGGTCGATTGTATAGCTGATGGTCCTTAACGGGCCATCAAGCAGGCTAGGTAGAGCTGACACCAACTTGTCTCGGATGCTCCCCGGAAGCATAGCACAAGTTTGAAATATAGACAGTATAGAGCCAATATTCATAACTTCAACTACAAAAATGATACACACATACAGATAGCATAATTATAATCAGACAAAAATAACCTCTCCATAGACCCCTTCCACGACAACTTTATACAATATTGGCTGCAAATATATAACAGTGGTTGCAACTGTGATTTATACAGTTACAGATTATGTCAATAACACCACAGGAGGTGACACGGCATCAGTGAGACTGATATTGGAATATTGCATCCAGTTTTGGTGTCCTTGTTTGAAAAAGATGTTGTGAAATTGGAGCTGGGGCAGCAAAGAGACACCAAATGTTCTGAGGGCTGGAGAAAAATGCCTTCTAGTGAGCTATTGAAAGAGCTCAACCTTTTTAGCTTATCAAAAAAAGATTGAAAGGTGACTTCATTGAAGTGTTGAAGTGCCTTAATGGAGAGAAAAGATTGGGTATTAAAGGGCTCTTTAATCTAGCAGAGAAAGGCATAACAAGACCCAATGGCTGGAAGGTGAAAAGAGACAAATTCATATTACAAATAAGGCACAAATATTCAACAGCGAGGATGATTCACCACAGGAATAAGCTACCAAGGAAAGTAGTGGGTCTCCATCTCTTGATGTCACTTAATGAAGACTAAATGCCTTTCTGGAATGTGTTTGCCCAAAAAGTAGCTATTGTGTCATACCAGAGGCCTGTGATATGCAGGGGATCAGATTAGATGCTCTAATGGTCTCTTCTGGCCATAAAGTCTACAAATTTCTGAAAAACTGAGTGTAGCATTGGGAGCAGTGTCTGATGTTTTACTGTCTAGCCGGCTTGCTTCCTAAAATGAACACTCATTGAGTGGGGTGATCCACAGGGAGTAGCTCAAACCTCCAAAGTGCCTGGCCAGCGGCAAGACATTAGCACAGCAAGGGAGGGGTGCGGAAGTGACATCACAAAGGCCTTTTGCAGGACCTCAGACTATTGGTCAAAGGTGGTGGGGAGGTGGTGACCTCACAGAAAGATGATGACATCAGCCAAACAGGACAGGGGCAAGGGGCCAGGGAAACCTCAGAGACCCCTGTGGCTTTGCTTCAGCAAGTCTCCTTCTTGAGGTCTCTCTTTGAGGACTGAGAGAGTATTCGGGTTCACGTACGTGAGCGTGAGGAGGAACCTCTTTTGAGTTTTCTCCTTTCCTTTTACTGATTTTACCAGAAAACAGACGTCCCTGTTTAGAAGGTAAGAGCCTCCTCGAGGTTTGAAACCTGTTCAGTCTGATCCATCTGGTGACAGTTGAATTCTAGGCGTGGAAAACACCAGCTTAAGGAGGCAGAATTTTATTCCGCACCTAGAATTTTGTCCCTTAGAATCACTGGGGACATTAGGGTTTGTCCTTTTTGTTTCATCTTTTCCTCCATCCCTCCCTCCTTTCTCTTCTTTTCTTGCTTCTTTTGTCCTTTCCCCTTTTCCCCTCCCAACACTTTTCTCCTGTTCCCCTCCCAACGCCTTTCTCCTATTCCCCTCCCAACACCAGGAGGGGTGTGTGTGTGTGTGTGTCATGGGGGAGTGCTCTGCAGCTCCCATGGTGGGAGGTCCACCCAAAAATGTGGGGCTGAAATAGTGCTCGGGCAGTGATCCCCACCAGTGACCTGGGCCATCCTTTGGGTTCTCTGGTGAGAACCCTCAGCCTCCCGTCCTCAGTCTCTACCCTGATTGGCTGAGCAGGGGGTTATTGGCAGGAGGAGACTCAGGTCTTTGTTGTTCTCTTTTAAGACCAAGTAAATAAGTCATAACCAGTCATATGTTTGATGAATTTTGCTGCTTCTCTGCATTAATTGTCTCTGAGCAGTTCATGATTCTCTCTAACATTCTGGTTCTCCTAAAATACTTGCAGAATAATTACTGTGCACTGTTGCTGGTCTGGAGCTCATCTGAGAGCACTTTATTCAGGACATCAATGTATGAAATTCAAGATCTGATGGTTAGTTTGAAAATCAGGGCTCTTGGGTCCCATTCCCAACTCTGCCACTGACTGGCTGTGTGACCTAAAACAAGTCAATTCTCCTTTCTCAGCCTCAGCTTCTCCCGCTTTCAAGTAGAGATAATAATGATCCGCTCCTACCTACCTCACGGTGGGTGGAGGATGCGGATCCATTGGAGAGTATCACTAGGAGTAGTGCATAATATGAGGTGTCCTATCACGTTTACTCAGATCAGATTATGACATAACAGAATAGCTGAAATATTCTATTTTATTTGTATTTTTTTATTTTGAAATTGTTAAGAGCAGCAACTACTTAGCTCAGACTGAAGCATCTTATCTAATTTTCGAGATCTAAGTGTCTCCTCTTTGTGTGCGACGAGACAATTTAACACACTGTGACAAACAGGAGATGCTTTTGTTTTGCAACAAAATATTTTTGCAAAGTACTTTCATCCCACTTGTTATGATTTCAAGAAACAAACTGGTTTAGTCTGAATGGGATTTTCTGACAGAAACGGTTTCAATGAAATTTCCCCACCATCTCGATTCCTGGGCTCTATCCCTGCCTCTGGGGGGTTTGTTGTCCATTAGAACAGGAGTCAGGTGGCTTCTCTTTCTGGCTCTGCCAACATCTTCCTGTGTAGGTCTTTGGGTAGGTCACTTCCCTTCTCTGTACCTCAGGGTCCGCCCCATCTGTCCAGTTGGAACAGGGACAATTCTCAAACTCTGGGCAATCGTGAGCCTTAGGCCTTGGCTACACTGGCAATTCACAGCGCTGTACTTGCTGCGCTCAGGGGTGTGAAAAAACACCCCCCCTGAGTGCAGCGAGTGCAGCGCTGTAAAGCGCCAGTGTAATCAGCGCCTGCAGCGCTGCACGCTCTCTCGCAGCGCTGCAAGCTATTCCCCTCGGAGAGGTGGAGTACTTGCAGCGCTGCGACAGCTCTCTCGTGCTTCACAGCGCTGCCGTGAGTGAATCCGTGAGTGTAGCCAAGGCCTGAGTGAGATAAGGGGCGTTAAAGCCCTCTGTGAAGGAGAAAGGGGAGTTTCATGGTGTTTAGCACCAAGGAATTCCAAAGTTTGCTAAAATGTCTAGTCTGTGGAAACAAGAAATGGTCGGGGCCAAATTTTTTAACCATTGCCTTTTTTAAAGCCCATTCAGGGATGTGAGTCCCTGTCCTTTAGGTACCTGGGGTTCTTTGCCAGCAGGAGAGAAGAGGTTCCTGCCTCCATTTTTGTGGCCTTAACAAACCAGGTGCTGTGCCCCAGTTCTCGTCTGAGATCCCTGAAAAAGAACATCTTCCCATCCATTAACAAAACAGGACCTATCTTTAAAAGGGAACAAAGTGAACCCTGGGATTTAGACTAGCTAAAGAGACTAGCTAGCCTCACTTCCATAGCTGGAAAGATACTGGAATACATTATTTAAACAATCAGTTTGTCAGCACCTACAGGATAATTTGGTTCTTAGGACTTGTCAAGAGCAAATCTTTCCAAACCAATCCTATTTCCTTCTTTGGCAGGGTTACGCTGGGCCTAGTGGAGGTGGGTAAACAGTAGATGTGATCTATCTTTGTGTTACTAAGGCTTTTGACACAGTCCCATAGGACATTCTCACAAGCAAACTAGGGAAATGTGGTCTAGATGCAATTAGTGTAATGTGGGTGCAGAGCTGGTTGAAAGCTCATACTCCAGGAGCCCTTCTCCATGTTTGGGTGTACCTAGTGGGTCCAGCAGGGATCAGTCCGGGGTCCTGGTTCTATTCAATATTTTCATTAATGATTTGGAAAATGGAATGGTGAGTATGCTTCTAAAATTTGCAAATGACACCAAGCGCTTTGGAGCACAGGACTGGAATTCAAAACGCCCTTAATAAATTGGAGAATTGGTCTTCTTGAGCCAAACTCCATGGCTGGGCCCCTCTCTATAGACTGGGCTGAAGTGAAAGCCCAGAGCCAAACACTCCTCCTCCTGGGCAGTGCACTCTGACCTTTAATGGTCAGATGCTGCTTAGCACTGTGAGAGCAGCTTTTGCTGGGGGATTCTCCCAGCATTTTCCAATAGCGGGAAAGTATTAAATCCCTATTTGACTGCTGGGGACAGAGACATTGGGCGGGGGGGGGGGAGCAACTTGCCCAAAGTCCCACAGGAAAAGGAAAACAACCAGCAATGGAACCAATAGGAAACCCAGCAATGGAACTCAGGAGTCCTGACTCCCAATCCCCTGGTCCAGTCACTACAGCAGAGCACACTCCTGACAGCCCGGGGGGTTGGGAGGTTCCAGGAAGGTGTGTAAAGTGCTGGGATGTCAGATCCTGGAGGCGCTGTCACCCCCACACTAGGGCAGTGTTCTGCACCCCATGCTGCTGGCCAAGTTTCTCCGTCCCTTGGCAATAAGACAGACTCTTGTTTTCACAGCCAGTTGATCACCCTGGCTGGGCAGGGTAACTCCTCTGGTCATCACCACCCTCTCCAGCCTGCCTTGGGCTTGGAGAGTGAGGAGAAGGGCGAGGGACGACACTGAACATCCTCCATCCATCGCTCTATCACCAGAGCAAGTGTGTGGCATTAGGGTTCCTCTGTGGCGTTCCCTGTCTGTCTGGGGAGAGGCAGAAAGAGGGGGAGAGAATCTCTCCCAAAGGAGATTGGATTTGCAAACAGCCCCCAGGAGCCCCTCGCTCTCAGACCAGGGAGGGGATTCTCCAGAGCTGTCTCCAGTGTGTTTGGAAAGGTCCCAGCAATGGGGCTCCCAGCTCTTCCCTTGTGGGAGACTGTTCCTCAGGCTGAGAGTCTCTGAGCTGGGCCAGACCCTGTGAGCTGCTGAGCATGGAAATCAATGGGAAACAAGGGGGCCCTGGCCTTGCTGTGCCTAGGGACTTTGAAGTGGGGAATGGTTTCCTAGGAGAAGTCTGGACTCCTGGGTTCTGTTCCTTCTCTAGCCTGGGCGGGGGTGGGTGCAGGTGTGGGGGAGTGTGGCCTGGGATGGCAGGAGGGAGCTGCTTGTCCAAAGTGACCGATGGTCTTTGTGACTCACTCCTCTGCTCGAAAAGAATAAGACTCCCCAGTTATTGCAGCCCCAGGGATGACGAGGGGGAACATTGACGGGGAGCTTGGATCCCGCCCTGGGGTTACTAGCCAGCCTCTTGATCGGAGTTTGGTGGGGAGACCTTCAAAGCAATTGATACCTGTATAGACTGGGGTTATCCAAAGCCACTGTCTGCCTTCCCGCAGATATGCAGTGTTGAATTTCCTGCAGATATGTAAATCCACCCAGGACTGAGTTAACTTCTGGCACCCCTGTAGCAGACAGCATGATAGTAATCAAACAGATACAGATACTCACCACCTTCATAAAAAATACTACAGAATGATACCTCCCGCGTTCTTCACATCTTGTGTTGGGCTAAAGGTAGGGTGACGAGATGTCCCGATTTTATAGGGACAGTCCCAGTTTTGGGGGCTTTTTCTTATATAGGTACCTATTACCCTGTCCCGATTTTTCACACTTGCTATCTGGTCATTCTAGCTAAAGGATATCTTCCAGAAAGGCCTCCAGTTTTGATATAAAGACATGTACCAACTCAGAGTAAGAAATCCACCTTTGTGCCAGAAGCTTGCAGTCCAAAAAGCCTGACAAACAAAGGAAGCATTATTATTCCCTTTTACAGATGGGGCACTGAGGCAAAGAGAGACTAAGGCCTGGTCTACACTAGAGACTCACATCAGTATAGCTATGACACATCTACACACCTGAGAGATGTAGCTACACCGACCTAACCCCTGGTGTTGACAGTGCTAGGTCGATGGACAAATTCTTCCATCAACCTAGGCCTGGTCTACACTAGGAAATGAGCTTGGTATAACTGCGTCACTCAGGGGTGTGAAAAATCCACACCCCTGTGCGATGCAGTTAAACCAGCCTAAGCCCTGGTGTAGACAGCACTAGATCGATGGGAGAATTCTCCCATTGGTCTTGCTACCGCCTCTAGGGAGGTGGAGTAGCTATACCAGTACCAATGGGAGAACCCTGCCATCGGCGTAGGTAGCGTCTACTTTACACTGAAGTGCTAGCACGGCACAGCTGATGCAGTGCAGCTGCATCACTGTAGCATAAAGTGTAGACATACCCTAAGGGCCAGATTTGTAAAGGTATTTACAAAGGGGCACCAGACTCCCATTTAAATAAACAGGAATTAGATGCCTACGTACCATTACAAATCCAGACCAAAGCAACTATTCCATCAGTCTGTGGCAGAGCTGGAAAATGAACCTAGATCTCGTACCTCCCAGTTCAGTTCCTTACTGTAAATCCAACCCTCCTCTCTTCCATCTTTGTCTGAACCTAATATGGAAGGAAAGGTTCAGAAAAGGATTATGTTAAGTGTGGGGGGAGGGGGGCGGGGGGACAGTGCAGTTCTCTCTCCTTCACTCCTCCTTCTCTCCCAGGTTTGGGTAAGCAGTGCTTCCTCCCCGCTCCCCCTCCTCTTTCAAGCTGCTTTAACTCCTGGGGTCAGACTAATCGCTGCAAAAACATCCACATGGCTCTGTGAGCAAGATCCCAGTTCCCTCTCTGGAGCCTCTTCACAGCTCTGAGCTGGCAGGAAGCACCAACGCGTTGGTAGGTCTCTCTTCAGTGCTAATACAAGGCAGTTTCTGGCCAGCATCCACATTAACAATGTGGCACTGGTGTCACAACTGCACCAGTCCCCTTCTCTTCCGGCAGCTTCATTTGGGACTTTTGCACTTGAACTCTGTCTCTCATCCCAGATTGGCTCTTTCATCCTGATGCCATGGAGGGGGTGCAGTTGTTTTGTAGTGACAGCGGATTCCTTTTTGCTGACCTCCTCTAGCTGCTTCCTCTGAAATCTGAGATCCCGATCCAGGGATCCCAGGAGGATTCTCATGAAAAACAGTCCAGCCAGTTGTGCAAACATTCCACACAGCTGGCTGAGGCGGGGAGGGAGGGAGTGGGCGGCAGGAGCCTGGATTTCCAGTCCCTTGTTTTCATTCTCTTATTTTCATGGCAATAACATCCTGTCTGGGTTTGTTGGTTCTGGGCTGCCTCTAGTTCCCAGCCTGGGACCCTCAGCCCCTTTACTAGGATTTCTGGCCCCTGGGTCCCTCCTGGCCTGATCAGGTGAAGCTGAGCCAGCGATAACAGGGTCAGTTCTGACAACCACGCTCTTACTTCCCAGAACTGGGCTGCATTGGATCTCGGTGCCCTGGAAGTGGAGGGTCTGGCTGGTGCTGGTCAGCATGACCTGGCTCAAACAGCTACTATTGTTACCAAGGACAGAGTTGCACCTTGATTACAGCAAACATTGGGTTCCTGGTAGGGTGACCAGATGTCCCGATTTTATAGGGACAGTCCCGATTTTTGGGTCTTTTTCTTATATAGACTCCTATTACCCCCCACCCCTGTCCCGATTTTTCACACTTGCTGTCTGGTCACCCTAGTTCCTGGACATTTATACCTAGCTCATAGGCAGAGGAGTGTGTGTGTGTGTGTGTGACGTGCGTGCAGGAGAGCAAAGCATTGGAATGGAGGAAGATGCAGAACCATAGATTGGGGACCAAGGGAGATACTGTCTGGCTTTACTCGGCACTGGTGAGGTCTCAGGTGGAGTACTGCATCCAATTCTGGGCACACACTTTAGGAAAGATGTGGATAAATTACCGAGAGTCCAAGGGAGAGCAACAAAAATGATAAAAGGTTTAGAAAACCTGAGCTATGAGGAAAAGTTAAAAAAAACTGGGCATGTTTAGTTTTCAGAAAAGAAGAGGACCCAAATATGTTAAGGGCTGTTATAAAGAGGATGATGATCAATTGTTCTCCATGTCCACTGAAGGCAGGACAAGAAGTAATGGGTGTAATCTGCAGATTTAGGTTAGACAGTAGGAAAACTTTCTAACTATACGGGTAGTTAAGCTCTGGAATTGGCTTCCAAAGGTGGTTGTGGAATCCCCATCTTTGGAAGTTTTTAAAATCAAGTTGGAAAAACATCCATCAGAGATGGTCTAGGCTTATTTGATCCTGTCTGGGTGCAGGAGGCTGGACTTGATGACCTCTCGAGGACCCTTCTAGCTCTACATTTCTGTGATTCTATGATTATGGTTTAGGGACTGAAATCTAGGACACAAGAAACAGAACTAAAAAGGGGATGAGAGTCTTTCCTTTTCATCTGCAATTTCCGCTAGTCTCATGGTGTATGTGTGTCAGGTTACCACACAGTCTGTGCTGTGGGGAAGTCACCTGGTGAAGGTATGGGGTCACTGCAGATTGTGACTAAGGCTAGGTAGCCTGGGTGTGGCACACAGGTCCGGTCATCCCCTCACTAAATGTAGGAACAGTGTTGCGACCTGCTCCTATGACGGGTTATAGGTGTAGGGCAGATGGGGTGGAACTAGACACTTACCACAGTCATAGAGGGTGTGGGGGAGGCAGGAGTGCTGCCAGCTTTTCTGCCACTCTAGGTGGTGGATGGTCCCGCCCCGAAATGCCGCTCCCCACAGAGGCGGTGGAAGGTCCTGCCGCCGAAATACCGCCACGGTGGCCGCCCCCCAAATTGTAGTGCCCTAGGCGACCGCCTAGGTCACCTAATGGGTTGCGCCAGCCCTGGGGGGAGCAGAGAGAGAACGAGAAGGCTTCAGGGCATGAAGCAGAAAGGTGGATTTGAGTGTTTTAGTGGAGAAATAATTGGAAGCATCAAGGCAGGGCCGGGCTGCAGTGAATTGGACAAACGAGGTGCTATGCTGTGTTAGCAGAAGGATAAAATACAAAACAAAGGCCTGATTCCCCAGCCGCTGCAGATTGGCCATAGGCTCAGTGGGAGCTGCTCCTGGGTAGTGGCTGAGGAAGTAGGGCCAGATTTTCAAAGGTATTTAGGAGTCTAAAGATCCAGAAAGGCCGGCACCTCGTGGCATTCTCAGTAGTCAATGCCCAGCTCCCACTGATCTCAGTGGAACTTGGGCATCTAACCTGCTTAGGCGAAAATCCCTTTAGGCGCCCGCCTGCCTATCTGCATCTTTAGACTCCTAAATACCTTTGAAAATCTGGCCCTTGGGCTCCAAAAAAGCAGCAATAATGTTAGTGAATCGGGCACCTGTTGCGCCCCCTCTGGGATACTGTGTGTGTAGCTGGGCACATGGGACAAGCACACATCGCGGGGGCTACAGTGCTGTAGCTATGGAGCCGCAGCAATGCCGGCATAACCCTATAGCAGAGCCACATCCTACAGCGACGGAAGGGGTTTTTCCATCGCTGCCTCCCCCAAGTGATGGTAGCTAGGTCGAGGGAAGCACTGTTCCATCGACCTACCTGTGGTTACCCCGAGGGTTAGGTCAGCATAGCTATGGCACTCAGGGATGTGGATTTTTCATGCCTCTGAGCACTGTAGCTGTGGCAAACTACATTTTAAGTGTAGGCCAGGCCTCAGATCCCCTCAGTGGCGTAGCCAGGGTCTAAGTGTAGGGGGAGCAAACATAAAAAAGGCGCCCCCCCCTTGGCTCCTCCTCTGGCCACGCCACCCCCCTTGGCTCCTCCCGTTTCCCCCCCAGATTAACCCCGGGGCCCGGCTCAGGACTCCTGCGGTTTCCCGGGAGTGCGGATACCCCCGTCCCCCCGTGGTCCCGGGAGAGTCTGTCCTGCCCAGCCCACTCTGCAGGTGTCCCCCGCTGGGCTGCGCCGCCCGGCCCCACCCGCGGTGTCCCGTCCCCCCCGCCCCGGGCTCCAGGCTCCTGCGCCGCGCCAGGGCCCCCGGTCCAGACAGCGCGGCCTGCGCCCCTGCCCTGCGGGCCCGGCCCCGGGGAGCCCCTCGCCCAGAGGGGACCCCCCAGTGCAAGGCACCGGACCCCCGCCGCTCACCTTTAGTCCTGCACCGCCGCCTGTCCCCGGCCAATCCCGGCCCCACGCTGTGGGCGGATCCCAGCGCTCGGGGCGGGGAGCACTTGGCCGCCAAGCCCTGAGCTGCCGCAGGAGGTGGCTGCGCCTGCAGCGAGTTGGGGCCGCGTGGGGCGCGATGGCCGAGGAGCCGGCCCCCTTGCTCCTCCGGCCGTGCCTGCCGCATCCCCCCCCCCCATGGTTCCTCTGGCCGTGCTGCCCCTAGCGCCGGCCCGGCAGGCGCCTCTTTTGGGAAATGTGCTGAGGGGAAGAGGCTGCTTCCCCTGCATCCCGCTAGCTACGCTACTGGATCCCCTAGTGACGGGCACATTAGAAATACAGAGCTTGATGGGGGGAGATGATTAAATGCAGCAGATGGCAGCCAGGGTTTTAGTGGGTTTAAGAAATCAAAGGGAAAAAATTAGAGATTTGGGTTTCGTCCCATTGAGAAAGAGGAACAGGACACGGGGGTGTCCGATGGAGGCTTTCGGCATTCTGGGAAGGATCAATGTTGCTGGAAAGATGGCTCTCAGTGGTGAGAGGAGACAAGGGGACTTGCAGAACTCTCTCCCACTAAGAGGAATGAGCCTATGGAATAAGTTACTGAGAGAGGCAGGCAGCGCTGGGAGCCAAGAGTAACTGAGCTCAGCAGAGACCTGGGGTTGATTGGAGAGGAGAAGGGGTGTGTGTGGGGGGTAAATAGGAAGGTGGGGAATGAAGATAAGATGGTTGGGTGGGAGTGTGAGATACTACAATGGGGCCCTCTGAAGGAGGATGGTATTGAACACTTGGTTTTTATTGAACACTTTTCCATGTTGGTAACTTTTCTTGTGTACCTAGAAGCTGCCCAGAAATGTTCTGTCCAAATTATTTTTCATTGAAGAATGAGGAGGAGGAGAGGAAAATGTACCTCACCTGTGGCCTGAAACCCAGGAGTGTCTGCAAGAGACCTGTTGATCTTTGCTCTCTGCTGTACATTTCTTGCTGTTCCCCACCCTCACACTCCAGCTTGTTTGGGTGCTTAGGGCTCCAGCGTTTGTCCTATTGCCTCTCTCCCGAGCTGCCCATCCTTGGAAGCTGGGGGACACCGTGACAGCACCAGCAGCTGTGTGGAGGCAGAACACCCAGCAAGATGTTCCCAAACCCATTCTGTTCTAATGCACCTTCCCCCCTCAAGTGTCTTTCTTCTTGTCTTTGCCAGTTTCCTAGAAGCATTTTCCCTTCCAAGTCCCAGGATCCTTCATTCTGACAGCCAGCCCCTGAGAGTTAATTATTACATGGAGTTGTAAGTTAAGGGCTGCCTGGCTGAGCTGAAGATACTTTCCCCTCCTCCCAGCTGCTTCTTGGAGGTAGCAAAGGTTAGAGCCACTGTGGCCCATGCTGTTGCTGCTAGGCAGGGGAGACAGGCAGCGCTCTGGGGCTTCCGGGCCACTGTTGACAATTCCCGTAGTGATGCCCTGCTATCTGTTCACAGACCTTGGCCTGAATGGATCCTGAACATGCAGCGGCACAGGGCAGCCCACTGAGCAACACCCTCTCCCCTCCGTGTGGGTGACATGGACTCCTGTGAGGAGCTTCACCGCATGATCGCCCCCGTCACCCACCGCACGCCCATCACCAGCTGCAGTTGGCAATGGATCCAGGGACCACTGTGTACAGTCCGTCTGCCTTCAGTTACCCATCCAGGAGTGAGACAGGGGCCAGGGCCGCTGATACCTGGAAAGCTGCTGCCCTCACATCTGAATGCCCTGCGCGTGAGCCATGGGGCCAAGAGGAGCCCACGGCGGTGGAGAGGTAGGCAGCAATGGTGGGGGAGAAGAGGCTGGTAATGAGCCAACTCTGAAGGGATTCAGCAGGTTTGAGGGAGGGGGTGGAGCTGACACTGGCTAGGTGCCATGGCTTTGCCTGAGGGCGGGCTGAAAGGGCATTCAAGAGGGGCTGATGGTGGGCATAGGCTATGGGGGGTGGGGGCAGAGTACAAGAGAGGTAGCAAAGGACAGCCCATGCATTAATAATCTGCCTCTTTTCAACTGAGGTATTTTCCCATAGTCCAGTTGATCCAGATCCCATTGTCCCTCCTCAATTACACCATACACAAGTTTGGGGAGGTCTTCAGCTTGTGTCCTAATGTGGGGAGTGCTGGGGGATGCTTCATACTCTTCTTCCTTGCTGTTCTAGATGCCTCCTAAAGGAATGGGCTGTGCTGGGCTACCTTTGGTGATATTCTACGGGGCTGGTCTGACTGGCTTGCTATCCCGTCACACCTTTGGATCTAGAGTTTCTCCCCTGATCCATGTGTAACTCCCTGGAGACCCACTTCTAGTACTGAGCTAATTTGCTAGAACTGCTGTTAGACTCTTCTTTTATTTTAATTTGGTGACTTGCAGGCCACATTCTAGATTAGTCCTCAGCAAATACCATAGCAATTAGCTGCTGAACGGTGGGGCTGATTTTCCTATGGTCCCTTTGTGCTGCTTTGTGGGTGGAAAGGCTAGGGGAGACAGCCCCTAGGGAATATCTCCCATGCATGCCCTTGGGAACCCTCTATTGGTGCAGAACTGCGAGGGTTCCCAAGGGCATGCCGGGGTGAGATGGGACAGGAACTAAGAGCAGGTAAAACAGTGGGAGGGAAGAGGTGGCCAAAATGCACTACCCTTGGAAAGGGAAGGGGTGGTCTGAATGCATCGCTGTCTAGCTGTTCTTTGTTTCCTATGGCCTGTAGGGGACCCTGGGAGACAGAATGTAAATTAGAGCAGCCTTGTGGCTGCTCTGATTGACACCAGGGGCTGCACGGGTCCCACAGGGAGCACAAAGGTACTTTTCCCTTTACCTTCCTTGTTAATGTACTGAGCGTAAGGATGGACTAGCTGATAATTGGGGCCATGGTCTCCAGCAGAGGCCCAAACTCATCAACAGCAGTGCATTCCATTGGAGCTCTCATGAGGTAGTTCTGCATCTGGGACTCTCCCTCTCCTAGAGAGACCTGTCTTTGCAATATGAATACAAGCATCACATTTGCTGCGCCCCTTTTCCACCTCTACCGGCATCGTGCTCAATAACAATTCTTACTTAGCTAAGCAAAGGTTTTTGTAACCCCAGAATGCGCAGAGGTTTTAAAGTCATGGCATAATTTTATCAGTGTTTCTGACCCATCCAGTTGATACCGGTACCCAGCTGTCACTGGCTGTTTTTCTCCATTCCCTGTACATTATTGCATCTTTAAATTCCACACTTCCCACTGTGATCAGAAAGCTGTTTCAGCAGGAGGTGGAGGGGATACCAGCTGGAGTGATGTGTTCGTGTGGCGGGGGGGAAGGGGCGAGGTTGCAGTTGCTGGTGCCAATTTAAATTCCCAGCCATATGCTATTTTAATCTCTAGGCCCCTTCACCAGCAGTGGGGTCCACTCTTGCAAAACTGCTTCCATGGCAGAACAGGAATCATCTGAACTTCTGCAGATCTTGGCTATAGGAGAAGGCACTGTTCTTTCATTAGTCCCAATAATGGCAACTCCAAACACTCAGACATCACAAGCCAGGATCACCAAAATCAGGACCTTGGATTAAAAACACTCTTAAAAAAAAATAAACTGGGGGGGGGGTCCTACTTGTCTTCTGAGCCTTTAGAGTGCACTCACTTTTCCTTTTCAAGATTTTTTTCTGTATCAGAGCTAGGAACTTACTCATTATTTTAAATGAGAGCCAAGAATCTCATGCAAATCTCTTGATTCCAGCAGCTGGAGCTTTAGGAAAAACACCAAATATTGCAAGACTCATGATAAAATTGCAGGAGTTGGCAACATTGAACTCCTTCCCCTGGGCAATCAATGCCCTGTTCTCCAGTTTAGAACAGATCTGTTTCTATAGAGCTAACTAACCTATCTTGGGTGTTTGAGTGAGGATGGAGTTGTGGTTAAGGCATTATACTGGGACTCAGGAGATCTGGATTAAGTGACTGGCTCTGCCACAGACTCTGTGTGACCTCGGGCAAATCACTTACTCTGTCTGTGCCTCAGTTTTCAATCTGTAAAATGAGGATGATAGCTCTGCCTGTGTGTCTTGTCCAGGGCCGGCTCCAGCATTTCTGCCGCTCCAAGCAAAAAAAAAAGCTGCGATCGGCGGCGGCAGTTCAGCGGCAGGTCCTTCGCTCCTAGAGGGAGTGAGGGACCTGCCGCCCCCAAATTGCCGCAGGTGCCGCCCCTCTCCCTTGGCTGCCCCAAGCACCTGCTTGTTAAGCTGGTGCCTGGAGCCGGCCCTGGTCTTGTCTATTCAAATTGCAAGCTTTTTGTAGTAGGGCTTGCCTTTTGCTATGTGTTTGCACAGTGCATAGCACAAGAGGGCCCTGAAGTTGGTTGTAATACACATAATAATGTGTATATATACAGTAATGATGCTTGTAGTACCTAGGCAATAACATAATTTAAACAAAATTTAACTCGTCTTCCAGACTTTAAATACAAATACTGGCTTCACAGGCTTGTTTGAGCCGAACCACTTATAGTGGCATGAACATAAACCCTGATTCCCTCTTCACCTTGCCATGTCATGGGGTGCATGGTAATTCTGCCTAAGTGAGGACTGCAGGAACAGGCCTTCAGGCAAGCAGAAGTGTTTCAGTCCTCACTGAGATGGGAGGGTAGCACCCAATGCAACAATAGTAGGAAATTTGATCAAGGACATGAATCAACTACCTACCACTTACAACAGTGCCAGTATCACCTACTGATCTGTGGGTTACACCTCCCTCCTCCCTGATCTACAGAACATAACCACCAGCCACTGGGAGGAAGGATGACCTAATGGCTGGAGCATTATCCTGGGCTGTGGGAGAGCTGGAATCAATTCCTGCTCCACCACAGGCATCCGGTATGAGCTTGGGCAAGTCACATAGTCCTTCTGGGGATCTCTATGTGGCACAACCCTCCTCCACTCCCCCCCAAAAAACACAAACAAACCCAAACCTGTGGCAGTGTGTCTCAGAGCCTGGGTCTGCAGACCTGAGTTCACAAAGCTTGTGCAAGGGTGCTAAAAACAGCCGTGTAGAGCAGAGGTGGCCAACCTGTGGCTCCGGAGCCACATGCGGCTCTTCAGAAGTTAAAATGCGGCTCCTTGTATAGGCACCGACTCTGGGGCTGGAGCTACAGGTACCAGCTTTCCAATGTGCAGGGGGTTGCTCACTGCTCAACCCCTGGCTCTGCCACAGACCCTGCCCCCACTCCACCCCTTCCCGTGCCCTCCCCTGAGACTGCCGTGCCCTCGCTCCTCCCTCCGCCCCCCCAAGCCTCCTGTACGCCACAAAACAGCTGATCGTGAGGGGAGGGAGGGGGAGGCGCTGATCGGTGGGGCTGCCGGTGGGTAGAAGGCGCTGGGAGCTGATGGGGGGCTGCTGACATATTACTGTGGCTCTTTGGCGATGTACATTGGTAAATTCTGGCTCCTTCTCACGATCAGGTTGGCCACCCCGGTGTAGACGCTTGGGCTTGGACTCTGAGGCCCAGGTGGGGAGGTGTGGGTTTCAGAGCCTGAGCTCCAGCCCAAGCTGAAACAGCCACACAGCTATTTTTAGCTCCATAGTGTGAGCCCAAATCTGTAGACCTGGGCTCTGAGAGTCTCAACTGCTGTTGTTTTGCCTTGTAGACATACTCGTTGTACTTCAGTTCCCCATCTGTACGATGGTGATAATAAAATAACACTGCACTAGCTCACAGCGGTGTTGTGAGGATAAATACATTAAAGACGGTGAGGGTGAGATGCTCATTTGCTATGGTGATGGGGGTCATATAAACAGGGCCGGCTCCAGGCACCAGCCTGGCAAGCAGGTGCTTGGGGCGGCCGCTCCGGAGAGGGGTGGGACGTCCAGGTATTCGGCGGCAATTCGGCGGATGGTCCCTCACTCCCGCTGGGAGCAAAGGACCTCCCGTCAAATTGCCGCTGCAGATCTTTTTTTGGCTGCTTGGGGCGGCCAAAACCCTGGAGCCAGCCCTGCATATAAATACCACAGCCAGCCAGAGAGACCACCCATTTGCCCGGCTAATAGTCCTTTTGCTCAAGCATTCACTCATGCTTTTAGTGCTGAAGGACCTTGAGTTCAAATTCTGCTGTTGGCCTGTAAGGGGAATCAGCGACACCACAGGGCTTTGACTGTCCATCCAGAGCAGAGAAGCTCTTGGTTTTTAAAGTTTCCTCTTAAAGACACTAAACTCCATGGAATTCAGCTCAGGGAGGAGGAGCTGGGTCATATCTCTAGGTCTGGAAAGTGTAGATGGTGTAGACTAGATTCTTGGGCTACTCAACTGTCCAATTCGGCCCTTGCAATGGGTGTGGAGAAACCTGAGATATTAAGAAATACAGTAACGCTATAATGTAATTACCATTCTGCAGTTATGGGCCTGACTCTGCAGATGCTTTCCTTGCATAATACAGGGAGGTCAATGAAAGTGTCATGCACGGATTAGCCGCAGAATTGAGTCCTAAACTGGGGGTGGAGGGGAGGGAAAGACCCACGCAATTCTGCTTTAATGCCTGCCATTTGCATTTGCCACTGTTTCCCAGCAGGGACGTCTGAACAAAGCATCAGCATTATTCAGTCTCGTGGTTTATCCCAGAGCACACGGACGAAGCCAGGGGTGCTGAGAGCCATTAAACCAAACTGTAAATGCTGTGTAGGACAGAAACCACTTCAAGCCAGAGGGTGTGGCAGCAGCATCAGCACCTCTGGATGAAGTCAAAATGCCCAGGCTGCTGTCAGCCAGGCCTCCCCATTGATCTTCCTCATTAGCATCCTTCTCTCCAGGGAACCCGCCCGAGGAAACAATCTGCGCTGTCAGCGTTTGTGCTGGGTGCAAGGAAGGGAGAGCGGAGACCCTGCCTGCTGAATTTTCAAGCCAGCCCATACAATTGGGGAGCAGGGATCTTTCTCCTCCATCCTCCACGGGCAGATCTCAGTCTCCAGGCACGACTGTTGCAGTGATTTTTGAGTCTGGGGGGGTCCCTGTGATGGAGCAGAGTGGGCGGGGGCGGGGAGGCTGCGCTCCATGCACCGCCAGTGTCTGGCCAGGGGAGTTGCAGGATACCCGGCACGTGGATGACAGGCGAGCCTGTAGGTGGCGAGCCTGGGGAGAGCTCCGGGCTCGGTGCTGAATTATCAGTCACATGAGGCTCGCGGAGGGGGACGTGCATGCTGCAATTGGAGCCGCCCAGAGGTCATGTGACCTCCATCCCCCCTTCCCCTCGCCCCCGGCGGCGGAGCCAGGCTGGAGCGGCGGCGCGCGGCGGGCAGGGGTTCCCGGGATTGCCGCAGCGCGCGGGGCCGGGGAGTCGCCGCTGGCCCCCAGCCCGGCGTAGGGATGGCTGCAGCAGCGCGCCCGGAGTGAGGGGCCGCGGGCAGCGCGGGGCGGGGGCCGGAGCCAGCATGTGGAGCGGGTAGGTCTGGAGCCGGCTTCCTCCCTCCCCGCCTAAAAAACTTCCCTGCGCCCTGGCTCCCTCTTTCTCGGGAGGGGCGCGGGGGGACGGAGCCCGGGCTGGGGCGCGGGGACCCCCCTGAGCGCGCCCGGGGAGAGGCTTGTCCACTGTAGCCGCAATGGGACCCGCACCGGGGGTGCCGCTCCCTGAGCCTGTGCTGGCCGCCTACTCCCCCTCCTCCAGTGGGCCTCCCTGGGGCGTACACCCCGGGTGCTCCTGGTCCCTGCTCATAGGTGCTGGATCTAGGGGTGCTGGAGGTGATGCCGCAGCCCCCCGCCCCCCGGCTGGAAGTGGTTTCCATCACATGCAAGGTTTACAGTTTGTTCAATGGCTCTCAGCACCCCCATTACACATATTGTTCCAGCGCCCCGGCCCTGGGCGCTCTACCGTGGGGGCCCTAGGCTGGGGGCGTGGAGCACTCAGCAGACACCTTTCCTTCCTAGCTGGGTGGGAAGGAGCGAAACTTGAAGATGGTCTGAAAAGGAGGAGCGGAAAGTCTCTGAGGAAGGAGTGAACGGCCCCCGGGCAGGTGCTGGGGGCAAAACACCCTGATGGGGTTGTTGGGTGCCTGGCTCTGGGTCACTAGCGCTTGTCCTTCGGCTCCGAGTTTGGATGTTGGTGCTGAATGAATGCTCAGGGTCTGTTCCGGAACAGCTGGTTATGGCTCTGTTAGTGCTTGAATGGGAGCTCTGTGGGGTTGTGCGATCCCTTCTGGGATTCTTTTGGGAAGGAAGGAGGCTTCTTACTCCTCCAACTTCTTGTCACTGGGACTGTGATCCCAGGGACCCGCTTTCCTGTGTTATGTATCCCATCCCCTGTCTGTGTGCATGTGCAAAGAGAGATCGATGGATGAATGGCAAAGACCTTTGACTGTGTGGGAAGGAAGTCTGTAAAGGTTTAGTTAGATCTGCTCAGACCCAAAGTAGGGAGCATGTTAGAACATCAGAGGAAGGAGCAGGGAGTGACCTGACCTTAGTTTCTGTAGTGTTCATAAAGTTTCTAGAATCTCAAATCCAGAAGGCTGCATTCTCCTGAGGTCATTGCTACCTTCGACTGTGCCCCCGGCCCCAAGGAGCAGCCAGCGTGTCAAAATGAGGTGTGCAGGCAGCATAGAAAGATGCCCTCTGTAGTTTCTTCTTCTTCCACGTGGAAACCGTGTTTATTCGCTAGAGATTATTTTCTCCCTCAGAAACTGGTCTTTAGCTGCACAGTGATGTGGCTGCGTGAGAGCCTGGGAAAGGGGTAAGGCAGAATCCAGGAAGCAAGGGAAAGATACCAAGGTGAACAGAAGAACGTGAGGGAGAAGAGAGTTGAGAAACTGATGGGCCGCAGGAATAAAGCGAAACATGGGGGAGAGAGTGCTGGGCCGCAGGAATAAAGAGAAACGTGGGGGAGAGAGTGCTAAAGGGCAGAGAGACGGGGTTAACGCTGAATGGCTCAGAGAAAGTTAATGGTGATGAGAAAAGGAGATGAGATGATGGGGAGAAAAGTTATCCTTGGAATTTTGGGTCCGATTCTGGATCCCGCTGAAGTCACTGTCAGCATTTCCACTGACTCCAATGGGAGCAGGATTGGGCAGCTAATGAGGAAATAGTTTCCTAATATGAAAACTGCCCCTGGTTTTGTTTTTGTTTTTTAAAGTGTGATATACAGACATTGCATTGTTCGTCTCATGGCCTCTGGGCAAGTTAATGTGGTGTGTGTGTGTGTGTGTAGTACACTTGCCCCGGAAAGAGGAAAATATGGGGGAATTTACAGCTTCCAAGCAACTAAAACTGCACCATCACTAATAGTGGCATCTGCAGGAACAGCTCTAGTTCAGGTTGCCCAAGCATTTCCAATCTAACCACTGGTTTTGAGTTTCTAATAACTGTCACCACGTGGGCTGAATTTTTCAAGGTCTGATCTCTTCTAAAGTGTGTGTGGGGTGTGTGTGTGTATGATTCAGAATCTGAATAAGGCATGTACCACAATAAAGTGCCAATAGAGTATATTTATGTGTAGCATCTTGCATATAGAAATATTGGATGCTACTTAATTAACAGCATATACAAGAACACCCCGGCCTGCTTCCCGGCTGTTTGCTGCCTATAAAGCAAATATGAGAAAGGTGAACAGCATGCTACAGAATAGTAGGCAGGTAGCATCTATTGTTGTGACAGGGCATAAACCTTTCAGAGGTATGTTAGTGAGTGCCTGAGCAAGTCAGGTCAGGCAGGTGTGTGTCTCAGGATGTACGGGGAGACTGCTTGGCTGCACAGTGCTAAATCAGTGTGGGCAACACTCTGTTTTTCAAATCTGTGCAGTGAATCCTGCCTCCTGCTGTCTCTGCATGTGTGGATTTCAGGCTGATCTGTGGCAGGAAATCAGAATAGAAGAGCCAGGATCCCCTTGTGAACTCAAATGCAGAGTTTAGCCAGAGAGACGCGCAGGCAGTTTGTACAGGAAATAACTGTCAGATCAGCTCCACAGGAAACGAGTGGGGCCTGCTGGAAAAAGTGTGGATCCTGCACATTTTTCTCTTTTTTTTCTACAGAGTCCAACTAAAAAAAGTTTCTAGCTAGTATTTCCTATTGTGAAGAGCCTTCGAAATACCCCCCCCCCCCATCATCCTGCAGAGCACAGGCTCCAGCCAGTCTGACAATAGCAACAGCAAAAGGTGTGAACCTCCATCACCCTCTCAGTCTCAGTGAAATGTTGGTTTCAGAGCCCCATCAGGGCAATATAGATAAAGGCTTGACTGCCTAGTCGCCTGGGTACTTCACAATCCCGTCTACACTGTAGCCACGGCTGTGCTAGGGGACTGGTTACTGCAGGGTAGTCCCACAACACGAGGAGCATACTGATCTTTCTTGCAGTGGAGCTAGAGTCAAACTGAGTTAGGGGATTGCAGGGTTCCTCAGCAATGTAGTTGTAGTGTAGGCAGGACTAAAAATGTCCATCATGATGCTGGTTTGTTCATTCCCTACTTTGCAGGCTAGGCAGGGAGGGGTTCTCCCAATCCCTTCTCATCGTTGGCCCATGGGCGATGTGGCACCTGCCCTCAGAGGAGATACTCATGTTTCCTTCATTTAACACCTGTCCAGATTGCTTGTAGGGGAGCTGGGGTGCTGACTGGTCACAAGGTTTGCCCCCATTCCTGGATAATCAGCCATGTGCTGTCCAGACTAACAGGCCTGGGGCCGGAAGCTAGAGCCTAGAGCCCTGCACCCTGGCATTGCATCACTGGAATTGTTGCTTGGGAGTCGTATGTAGGTATAAAGTGCAAGGGAGGCAGCGTGGCATAGCAGTCAGAGCTCAGGACTGGGAATCACAAGACCTGGGTTCTTACCCTCCTGTGATACCCTCTGACACAAAGCATGACATGGCCGCTAGAGGTGGTAATGCAGCAGCCGCCTGGTAGTTAGCAAATGGGCTCTGGTACTCTGGGTGCCCTGTGTACTAGTCCTCGCTTTGCCACTGAGTCACTGTTTGACTTGGAGGAAGCCTGTTACCCTCTCTGTGCCTCAGTCTCCCTGTCTACACAATGGGGGCTATAATGCCTACCCCTCAGGGTTGGTGTGAGGGTTTAGTTAAGGTGGGTAAGGAACTCTGAGACCCCTGGTGAAACATGGCACCACAGGACTTGCTGTTCCTGGGCTGGAACCTAGTTCCCTAACATGGTTTGACAAGTGTGTTATCCTGTCCATAGAACAATGCCAGACAACCCTTCTTGTACCATTAGCTGCAGTGTATCTGGATACACCTGTAGTCTAGTAGGTTACTAAAAAAAATACCCATGTTGACTACACACCTCTAAGCGATGGTGTCCCTCATATAGCTGTCACTGGGAACACATTAAGTGAGTCGCCATTGGGTCCACCGTTGTTACTTGCTTCTTCCTTGCTTCCCCTGTAATTCTCCCCCCCCCCCCCGATTTGTCTCTGAATTAGCTTTTCCTCCATCCTATGAAAAAGGAGAAACAAACAAAAAAAAAAAACAAAGGAGGAGGCAGCTTACATGAAAAGACCTATCAGCTCCCCTCTAGTCCGTTTCCCGTTTCCCGGGACTCTATCCAATCTAATTTTAAATTTTTGAATTCCATCCCATCATTTACCGGACTGTTAACAGCTGAATAGACCTCCCTCTCTCCCTTTCATGCTTTGTGCCATATTTGTCCTTGGTGCAGCTCCATTGATTTCTACAGCGGTATGCTGGGGTGGGTTTGTCTCATACAGTTTAAATGTTCCTTTGATTAACTTCATCCCTTTCCTCCTAGTCATACCCTGTTAGATCACTGACTAATTCTTCTAAACTTCCTTGGTGTTTATACCCTTCAAAGACTCTTAATCCCATTTTCTTTGTCATTGTTTAGGCAAATTATACATATTTATGTTTGCTAATCTTCTCTCATACATTAATGCAGCCAAACCATTAATTATTTCTCTTGTTCTCTTCCGAATACTCTCTGATTTGCCAACGCTGGATTTGAGCAGCTCAGAGCTGCATATAATATAGACTTGGTGTGGTCTCGCCAGACGATGTAGGGAGAACCATCACCTTGCTGGTTGGTCATATAATATTTCTCTATGTGCACTCCCAGACTATAGTTGCCTATTTTTGCTTGCATTACATTGTGAGCTTCTCTCTAGGTTGGAGTTTGCTATGGGTTCGCAATGGAAAGAGTGTTGTTGACTTCAGTGGGCTTTGGAGCAGGGCCCCAAGGTGTGTTGCTGCTTCCCTAGTGCCTCTGACCTGTTGAATATCTCTGTATGGATTACTTTTGCTCCGTGGTATTAGCTTTCATTTTTTCTGGCAGAAGCTCATTTAATTTCTTGCCCATTCTTTCCCCACACACCTTTTCACTTGCTGCTGTTTTCAGCACTTCCCAATTTAGTATAATCTGCACGTTAAATTAGTGGTGGCTTCCCTCCCCTTCCAGATCATTAATGAGGTTGTTCGGTAAAATCGTGCCTAATGTGCCAATCTCTGTAATGTTCCTCTGGGCACCAATCCCTGTCGCCAAGCTGCCATTTATCATTCAGTACACCTTGTTTATGGTCCTTGAGCCACTTTTCATTCAACCCATGTGACAGCACTCTGCTGTTCAAGCCAACTGGAATGAGATCTGCCTTGTAACGTTTTGTGTGACACTCTCATCAAATGCTTTGCTAAAGCCCAGCTATACATTCTGCCTTCCTCCTGGTTTTTTTTAATTCAATCAAAAGTGCCATCCAGTTTGCTTGGAATGATTTGTTCTTAATAACCGATTCCCATTATCCTCTAGATGCGTAAAGACTTCTTTCTCTGCATATTTTTTGTGTTATTTTATATGGCACATGGACTGGATTTATCAGATAGCAATTGCCAAGATCACACTTTCTTCCTTTTTAGAAGATTGGTACCACATTTGCTTCCCCATCCAATCCTGTGATCTCTCTCCCCCTTCTCCCATGATTTCTCAAATATAATTTCCAGTTGTTACCTAGTTTTGTTAGCACCCTGGGATTCATGTCATCCATACAAACTGTCTTTATACATTCTGCCTCTCTTCCCTGTCACCCCTTGCCCCTGCCTCCCAATTATTTATCTGCTTCTTATCAACAATTGAGATCAGGGATCTTGTCTTCAAACCTGCATGCGAAGAACCTAGCTCACTTGGACCCGGATCCAACGCCTACTGAAGTCACTGAGAGTCTTTCTGTGCGCTTTAGGAAGCTTTGGATCAGCCCTTGGTGCTATATAAACAATAATCACCATAGGATCTTCATTACAGCCTAATCGGCCTAAACTCTTTCTCCTGGTTTTCTTCCTTAATGCAGACTTTTAAACAGGAATTTGGCTTCTCAGCCTTTGGTTCATTCATTTTAGCCCCCTCCTTATTTATTAATGCCCTTCCCTTTCTCCCCAGTAAAGAAGCTTCTGTGGGCCCAATCCTGCTCCTTTAGAAGTCAGTGGCGCAGGCCCTGTGCAATACACCTTTAACCCCCAGCAGCACTCATTCCCTGTGCTTTCGGATTAGTTGCTGCTCTTATCTTTACCTCCCACTCTCTACGCCCCCCCCCCCCCCTGCACCACGCCTCTCCTCTTTTAACCAGGGACTCTGAATTGCATTGGCTGCTGCTTGTCCTTTGCTGTCTTCTATCCTAGAGCAATTGTGATCTGCTGGGCCTCATCTCATCTGATTTTTTTTTCCCTTCACACTGCCTCTCTCCTTTTCTGTCTTCTCCTTATTCTCTCTCCTGATTTTGTTTTGCCTCTTTACTTTCCTTTTGGCTTTTGTATTTGGATCCTGCTCCAAATCCACCCCCTATGGTACTCCACCTCCCCATTACCCTCACCTCTGTTGCCCCCTTCCATGATGAACAGCCCGTGGAGTGGCACAGCAGAACACAGACCAAATGTGAGGCTGATATTTTCACCCACGTCCAGCTTGGAGGAGGACAAAGCCTCCACAAGGGGCTGTTGACAACGATTATTGATTGACACCGGGGTTGGCTGCATCAGTACACCTGGAAGGCATATTGACCTCCGATGTCACATTGTATCTGTGGCCATATTGTCTAACAGCAGTGGTGGGTTGCAGCTTTCCCTGCTGGAGATCCCTGACAGGTTCCCCTTTAGAGCTGTGCACCTTCTCCAGCTCCCCAAGGACTCTCGCCACACACTGATGTCTCCTGACATGCACCCGAAGAAGTGGGCTGTAGTCCACGAAAGCTTATGCTCTAATAAATTTGTTAATCTCTAAGGTGCCACAAGTACTCCTGTTCTTTTTGTGGATACAGACTAACACGGCTGCTACTCTGAAACCTGACAGCTGGCTACTGACCCTGCTGCAGCATTTCCCTCACCCCCCTGGCAACGCTGGAGTCACCCCCATCCAACTCCCTTGGGAATCCTCAACTCTGCACATCCCCTGCTGCCAGAGCCCCTCTTCCCCTGCCAGCTCAGAAACTAAACAAGGATACTGCCTCTGGAGCCCAAGGCAAGCTCCTGACAAGGAGCTGCTGAGCCTCAGAGAGGAGTCTCCTGGAGGTGTCTCTTCAGGGGGAGCTCAGCTTGGCATCTGGGCCCCTCTTTCTACTTGCCAGCCTCTGAAACCAATAAAGAGGAAAAATAGGGACCCTGTATTTGCTCAATGGAAATGCACTGGACTGAGGGTGGTAAATATTTGATTAAAAATAGAGCCTGCTCCTCCTCAGTTGGGGGTGGTTGCTGTGTGTGTGTGAAATGCGGGTTTACGGTGAAAGGGGGTGAGGGTTCCCTTACCACAATGAAATTTTGGATCAGGTGGGAGCCAATGTCCTTAACTTTAGGCCTACTGTGTATTTGCTTGTATCCCACACAGACCTGCTGGTGTCTCACTTTTTTTATTGTAAGTTACGTCCATCAGAAATCCTGGATCGGGGCAGAGACCACGTCACAAACACCAGGGCTCCCTGGAGTCACAGGACTGAGTCCTGCTGTGGTCAGCTTTGTTCTTTGTCCCTCAGAATGAGGTAATGGGAGCTCTGTGCAGTTCACTCCACTTGTGGGTCTTGCAGGTGAGACCTTAAAAATCGAGGCCAAGGCTTCGAAAGAGACCACAACTCTCTCTTGTGTGGTCTTATTTCATATAAAAATGTATCTGGGACTGTAACTTTGCGCTTATACATAGTCAGTGTTCTCAAATTGCTGTACAGATATGAATGAGTTAATTATCCTTGCACACCCCTGTCAGCTAGAGGTGTAAATTACCTGCATTTTAAAGGTGGAGAGGCACAAAGGGGTGAAGTGATTTGCCCAAAGCCACTTAGTAAATCAAGGATGGGGCTGGGATTAGATCCTAGGACACCCAGCCCAGTGCTCCAACCACAGGACCATCCTTCTCCTTGTAAGGATGCATTGCTCAGGTCATTTTAAAGCATCTGCATTGTGTCTCAGTTGGGATCTTGGTGGTGGATGTCTTGCTAGTACACACAGCTTCTTTTTCGAATCTCCGTTTCCCCAAGGGCTCAGCTGGGCTGAGTCAGGGTTTGGAGAATTCCCTTGCTGTGAATAACGGAGGCTTTTATTCCCGGGCGCCATTTCAGATTTTGGTGGGGGGCAGGCAACTTTACCTGTGATTCCAGGGACTACTTAGGCACCTGAAGACTCTGGTTGTTTTGCAGATAATAACTTAGAAATATCTTACAGGAGCCCTGTATCTAATTCCCATATAAAGAAAGAAAATTAAATAAATATTAGACCCACTCAGCTCTCATACTAATATGTTCTGACATCTTGTATCAAGTTACTTAAGGGACTGGTTAGGTTTAAAAATGTAATGTATATTCTTACTTTGTTACTAACTCTTGAATGAAACAATTGTAGAAAAGTCTAGATTATTTTCTATCACTTTTTTGCAGTTCACCAAGCTTGGAATAGATCATTTAACTTTTGGAAACATCCTACTAGGCTAGGGCAAGGCCCCATGAGTTTATACTGCACCTGCCTGGGGCTCTAGGGGTGTTTCCCCACTACAAATAATAGACTAGAAACTGACTTTAAACAGGAATGAAACTGACACTTTCAAGTCACTTTCACAGTATTGCCAACCACAAACATTCAAAAATCATCAATCAGGCTCACCAAAAATCATGAGATCGGCTTTAAACTCATGAGATTATGTAAAAATCATAGATTTGGTGTTCTTTTTATTTGCCTTCTGCTTTTCAAGCCTTTAGGGTGCACTGGGGTCACATTTTTAAGCTTTCTCCACAGCCACGAGGGCTAGAAACTTCATTTTTTTTAAGAATGAAGGCTGAAATCATCACATATCCACTTGACTCCAGCATCTGGGGCTTTAAGGAAAACAATAATTATCATGAGACTCATGACAAAATCATGAGAGTTGGCAACACTGATTTCTGTTTGTATGCTAGTTATTTTCCAGAAGGCTCTTAAACTCAACACTACAGTGATTGAGTTGCAGTTTTCACAGGAGAATACTTAAAATCAAACACCAAGAAAATGCCACATTTTAAAGTTGAGAAAAAAATTGAGACTTCTGAGGTCTGTCAGGGCCACTGAAGGCAGGAAAGGAAAATAAACAGGCACAGGAGCTCTGGGCAGCTCTTCCTCTTGAAAGAAAGTTGGAGGGTCAAATCTTCTAGTCCTTAATCAAGTAAAACTTCTGTTGCTGTCAGCACCTTCACTCATAGATATTAACATGTGCTCAATAACTATACACTTCATACTAAAATATCTGAGCCATCTTATCCAGGGCTACACATTTTATACACTTTGCCTCAGGGACTACATTTCCTGGCATATTCTGCTGAGCACACAGATGGTGCCCAGTGAATAATGCAAATCATGACAATAATCGTTGACTTTATGGACTCTTTGGATGCAATTTCTGATTTTTGTTCTGGAATTGGCCTGGATACAGCTGAAACCCTAAGAATTTGAGGCATAAACACATCTGATACTCATACTACACTTTCTCATTCCTTTCTTTTTCAAACTCAGAACAAAAAATGACAAAAACAAAATGATTTTCAGTTAAAATGTAAAATTTCACAGCAGCCATTGCTTTACAACCTAGCCTGGGGCAGAACCTGCCACCCCCTGGGGCTTAAGTGATCTCCTCTCACCTGACTGTTATTCTCTTCCTTTCTTTCTTCATCCTTCCTGACCTCTGTGCTGCTTTTCATGCTGTCAACCATGACATCCTTTCCAATTGCCTCGGACCATTTGTTGGAGTCTCAGAGAATTGGCCTTCTTGATTTTGCTCCCATCTATCAGAGTCCTTTTTTTTTTTTTTTTTTTTTTTTTTTTTTTTTGCAGCATATAGCAGAGAGAGAGGCTGGTCCAGTGAATAAGGAGCTAGCTCTGAGAGACCTGGGTTCTACTTCCTCCATGGACTTCCTGTATGCCTTAGGGACAGAGTTTCAAAGGTTTTTAGGCATCCAAAGATGCAGCTAGGCATCTAATGGGGTTTACAAAGCACTTAACCTTCTAGGTGCTTTTGAAAATCCCACTAGGTGCCTAAATTCCTTTGAAAATCTGGCCTTTAGTCTCTTTGTGCCTCAGTGCCCCGTCTGTACAATGGGGATAGCGGCACAGCTCTACCTCACGGAGGGGTGTGAGGAGAAATAGGTTAGACCTTGTAAGGCGCTCAGATAATAAGGTGATGGGAACTTCTCTATACCACTGGTTTCAGAGTAGCAGCCGTGTTAGTCTGTATCCACAAAAAGAACAGGAGTACTTGTGGCACTTTAGAGACTAACAAATTTA
>NC_048301.1:115732510-115959430 GCF_013100865.1 Trachemys scripta elegans
GTGTGTGTGTGTGTGTGTGTGTGTGTGTGTGTGTGTGTGTGTGTGTGTATATATATATACATATATATATATATATCCCCTCAATATATGTTCCACTCTCTATATGCATCCGAAGAAGTGGGCAGTAGCCCACGAAAGCTTATACTCTAATAAATTTGTTAGTCTCTAAGGCTAGGTCTACACTACCCGCCTGAATCGGCGGGTAGAAATCGACCTCTCGGGGATCGACGTGACGTGACAATCGATCCCCGAATCGACGCTCTTACTCCACCCGCGGAGGTGGGAGTAAGCGCTGTCGACGGGAAGCCGCAGAGGTCGATTTTGCTGCCGTCCCTACAGCGGGGTAAGTCGGCTGCGATACGTCGAATTCAGCTACGCTATTCGCGTAGCTGAATTTGCGTATCTTAAATCGACCCCCCCCCGTAGTGAGGACCTGCCCTAAGGTGCCACAAGTACTCCTGTTCTCTATACCACTGCTGTCCCTTCCCTGGGTTTTGGCCCCTTCTTTTCACCTACGTCCCCCAAATTTCCCACCTTTCTGAATGTAACCCTGGCTCAGAAGGCTTGGCTGTATTTCTTCTGCATCCCCTGCAACACCCGCCACCCCCTGCAGAGGGATTCCTGTTTTACAGGCTCATCTAATGACTTCCAGATCCTTAATTTAATTACCAGCCCTTTCTTATCTTAATCACCCTGCCTCTGTTTGTAAACAAAACACTGACTCCCTGCCCCAGGGCCACAAGCTGGGAGCAGCAGGTCTCCTCTGCAGATCTCACGTTCCACACTCAGGCTGTGCTGCCCTTAAGAGCTCTGCCTGGGAGCTCATCTCTTGTAGGAAACTTGGGCTCCCAAAATGGCACCTCTGCTTTTATTCCTCCCAAGGAGCTGTGATCTCTCCCTGGGCTGTTCAGTTCTCCCTGGCTAGGTGCCTGCTGAGGGCAGCGTGACAGCACAGATACAGGGGGTGGGGTGGCCTCTCTGCCATCCCATCCCTTACATTACCTCTAATCTCCCTCTGACAAAAACCTGGTCCTTATAATGGGCTCCTGGGCCCAGTGTGTCCCCTGGTGATTCTGCCCCGGTCCTTGTTCAAAGAGCTGAATGGGAGGAAGTGGCTTGTTTAGGGTTTTCCCTTCCTAGAAGGCCCTCCACCAGGGAGAGCGAACTCAGCGCTGCCACCCACAGTGCAAAAGCAGCTCCTCTGAGCTAATCCTGCTTGATGCCCCTTGTGTCGCCCCCCTCCGCTCTTTAACGAGACTCTGGCACTGAGGGAGTCTGTGCTTCTTCCCCAAATCCCAGGGCACCTGGGATTGGGATGGTGAGAGATGAAGCCTGTGAGTTGCCTCTCCTTCCTGATCTTACCTCTAGAGAGGTGGATTCAGTTTCTGGAGTGCGGGATTAGCCCCTGAGCTGCAGGTCCCTTAAGCATGGAGCCCCAACGGGTCCTTTGGCTGTTTTGGGATGAGGCTGGCCTTAGTGCCGTTCATGCTCTCTCAGATCTTTGACCTGTCTGCAGTTAACATCTTGCTTGGCTGTCCTGTACCCCCAGGGCAGCAGGCCAGATGTGTGCGCTGCCCTGCTCTGCCCAGTGCTGTGGGACTCCTTTGTGGATCACCAAGCCAGGGGAAGAGCTTTGCAGCCCATGTACGCACAGTGGGGCAAGACACCAGCATGACACGATCCGGCCGGCCTGCAAATGCTGTTGGAGACCCCTTGGCTCTGCAGTGACGTTATCACCTGAGCTGTGGATTAACCTGCCCTGTGTTCTGGTCTCAAGTGGCACATCAGCCCCATGTCGCCCCCTCGCCCTTCCACACTCCTTAGAGCTTCCTGCAGCATTATCATTCCCTGGGATTCGCGATCCCTCTCAGTGCTGGCCATTAGCCAAATGTTTATTTCCACTGGGGGGAGAGCTTTCTACTGCAAACCCCTTAAATGACGAGATCTGGGTGGGGCCATAAGCTGCTTGGATCCTGGCGCTGACCACACCCTGGATCTCTGATCCTCGGCTCATGTTTCACACGCTTGTGTCCCCCAGCCAGGCCCCATTCAAAGAAGGCAGCCAGCAGCTCCAGAAGCAGCCGGCGGTGGGACAGTGGAAGCCGCTGGCATCATCCAGCGGTGGGAAGGAGCTGCCGCAGTTGGATCCTCGCTGCAGGGAGGCAGGTGGGGGAGACGACCAATCCACGGCGCAGCTCAATGTCTCCCGCCTGCGCAGCTCCTCAGTGGAGATCCGTGAGAAGGGATCAGAGTTCCTGAAGGAGGAGCTCCACAGAGCACAGAAGGTAAAGGCTTGGGCATGGGGAGGTGTGGGGGGGCAAGCACCCATGGGGCGGGGGCACAGACCAGGAATTGAGGGGTGAAAAGGGTAGACGGGGCGGGAGTATCCATGGGCTGGAAGGTGGGAGCATGTCCTGTTAGGGTACTAACAATGAGTGCAACCTGAGCGTTTGGAGTGATAGGGGGTGAGTGGAGAAGGTGGGGCTGGAATCTGCACAGACGTGGGAAGGGGTAGCGTCAGTGCCCGCAGAGCGGGAGGAGGCAGCAGGACTCAGTGGGAGAGATTGAGGCACGTGGAAGAGGGTGGTGCAGTCTGCAGAGTGTACTGGGGCCTGGCATGTGCTTCTGCCCAGCATGCCAAAGTCCCCACTGTCCTCTCTGCAGGAGCTGAAGCTGAAGGATGAGGAATGTGAGAGGCTGTCAAAGGTCAGAGAGCAGCTGGAGCAGGAGCTGGAGGAGCTGACAGCCAGTCTGTTCGAGGTACCACTTCCCTCCCCCTTCCCCAGTTACTCCCTAAACGGAGTCACTCACTGTCCCCCTTGGGACAGGCTCTCTCTCCTCACTTTGCTCACGCTTTGGGGTTCCCTGCATTCATGGCCAGCCCTTCGCAGTCTGAACAGTAGAGCTGGCCGATTGCGTATGCAGGATGGCAGAGCATGGTGCAAGCTGGCAGCTGTGTTAATGGGGAGGGGCAGCATGCAGGGGACTGGTATGGGAAACAGGCGTTCTCCTTTTCCCCCACTCCACCTCCAGTCACCCCAGCCACGCTGTCAGGAAACCTAAAATAAAGCAGCGCGTGTATTCATTACACTTGGGTTTTCAGCCAGTGGTGTCTGAGGCGGGACCCGGTCTAGGAGAGTCTGGGTGTTTGTGTCCTGCTTCCCCCCAAGCAGCTGGTCCACATCACAGGTTTATTCGACTGCTGCTGCTGCTGAAGCTAGGCAGTTTAGCCCTTTCGCTGGTGCACTAGCCATGCCCCGGGCTTGCTGCAGCTGTTCTCATGTGGCCCATTCTCCAGGCTGCCTGCTGCTCCCTAGCCCTCTCCCAGATGCCAGCACCCGGCCCTTGCCTGGAGAGAGGCACCACAATGCCCTCAATGCACTGCACCCCTGGGAGCTGCTTTACTGCATTCTGCTGGAGGGGGGTGAATATTGAAAGGACCCACGTTCTTGTGCCATGGCTCATGATGAGCTCACAGGCCAGTAAAATCCTGTCTTCCAGCAGCCCAGGACACTCCAACACCTAGCACTGGACAAATCCTTATTGTGCCAGTCGGAGACAGGCATGCGCCGGGGGCACTGCCCCAGGGGCGTTGGGAGGGGGCTATTGTGTTCTGAGCTCCCCGCTGTCCTTGGGAAGGCTGCCACACTTGCTAGGGACCTTTGAGTACCTTGCCCCCCAGGAGAACTGCTGAGCTGCATGTGAAACACCAGGGTGCAGGGTAGAATGTGTCGCTTGGCTTTGTGGGGTTGCTCATTGCAGGGGCTGTGTGTAGCTGGGACTCTGGCTGCGATGAGCAGGAGGTAACGTGTTCTCTCTCCACTGTAGGAAGCGCACAAGATGGTAAGAGATGCAAACACTAAGCAGGCAGCATCAGAGAAGCAGCTGAGGGAGGCACGAGGAAAGGTGAGGACTCTCCGATCCCACCCTCCTGCTGTACAAACACGGGGCTGCCTGTGGTCAGGGGGATAGCAACGTAGCTAAGGGTCACATCCCATCCAGTCTCCTCCCAGTGGGACCTCCTGGACTACTGGCCTCTAGACATTCAGTAGGTCTCTCAGCTCACCGCACAGCAGCTACTGAATGTGGGGAAACGTGCCATTTAAACCAGGAGCAGATCCAACTCTCCTATGAAAAACAGGGTCCAGACTTTCACCTGGGCTCCCACAGGCACAGAACTGACCAGCAGCTTCACCTAGCTGCAGTTTGTCACGTAGCAAACGTGAGGACAAGCTGCTGCTTAGAGGCACCACGGATAAGGGAGGCTGGGGAGATAGGAGTTAGGGACAGGATTCCCTGATCAGGATGTACCACGGGGGCATGGAGCTGCATCTGCTGCTGACTCCTCATCAGGGAAGGGGTCTCTGGCTATAAGACTTAAATATGCCTTGCCTGCGTAGCCTGGGCCATTGCGGGGAATGTGGACTGGGAAGGGGCAGGGAAGGCTCTGCAACTTGTTTCTGATCTGTACAGACCCTGCTCCCTGGTTTGAGATTCTGGGATGGGGTAGGGGGTGGCAGAGCTGGGCAGATGTTGTGAATGGATCAGGAGATGTCTCCTAGGCTGAGTGTGTGGCTGGGTGGTGCGGATGCCCCTGGATCCTGAGCGTGCATTCCCTGCACAGTGCAAGGTACTCTGCTGGGTGGAGGTGGTGGCATTGTTGACTCTCCTTGTCTCGCAGATCGACATGCTGCAAGCAGAGGTAACTGCTTTGAAGACTCTGGTGATCACTTCCACACCTTCCTCTCCAAACCGGGAGCTGCACCCCCAGCTCCAAAGTCCCTCCAAAACTGTCTTCAGGAAAGGGCACGGGCGGAACAAGAGCGCCAGCAGCGCAGTAGTCACAGCCACCAGCCAGAGCTTGCCCGTGGAGTCGGTCAGCAACGAGTGCAAAGAGGTGGGTGAAATCCGTTCACCACATCAGCTCTTGGCCCTGCGTGGGCTTGAGCTGGTGGAGGGATCTTCTCAGGGATTTATTTCCCTTGAGGTCTGCAGAGCCCACAGCCTTTCCCCTGCTCCGCGGCTTCAGCGATGTTCACAGTAACGCTATTTGTGGATTAGGAGTCCTCTGAGTCTTGCTGTGCTGGGAGCTGGGGGTTTCTTGGCAAAATCCCAGACTGTGGGGACTTCCCCTTACAGGAGTCACTCCAGTCTGGATTCAGGAGAGAACCTCTGGAAACAACCTGCATGCCTTTGCAGGACTTTTATGGCTGTATGGATACGGCTCTTAGCACCGCTGGCATCAGGCTGTAAGCACCTACTGAGAACTGGCTTTCCTGATCTGCCTCTGCAGTCTAACAGCTGCTCTGGCTAATGCTGTTTGCTTTGATTTCCCATCTGTCTAGTGTGGACTAGTGGTTAGAGCGCAGGACTGGGAGTTGGAATTTCTGCTTTCTGTTCCTTGGCTCTTCCACTACCTCACTATGTGACCTTGAGCAAGTCACCTTTCCTCCCTGGGTCTCAGTTTCTCTACCTGCAAAGCAGGTTTTGCCTGCCTCCTGAATAGAGCTGGGCAAATAAATACAAACCGCTTTTGTGGATATTCTTTCAACTAAAATCCTGTTAATTTCCTTCACTGAGTTTTATGGACCCTTTCTTTTGCTCTCCCTAAACACTGATGTGAGTACAACATGGGTCTGCCAGAATTTATCTTTCTGCAAACAGTGTTGTGACTAGTTGTGTGAACACACCTTTGCACAAGCGTTTGTACTGCCATCTGGAAAACTCCTTGTGGGTGTCAGAGCTGGAGAGATGAAGAAGCAAGTTTGGCATTTGAGCAGGAAGAACAAACATGGTTGCAGTGGGGGGGTGCACATACTTTGCCTCCACTGCCAGGAGCATTGGTGTCTGCAGCATGGAAGCATTTCAAGAGCAGGGAGGCACTTGGCCCATCTGGCTTGTCAGACAGCTAATCAGACCAGGAAGCGGTGACCAAAGAGGACTGGGCTGACCTCTCGGATGACTATTTATCTGAGAGTGACTTCAGTGAATGGCAATGGGGATGGGTGATTTCAATCAGTGCGCTTCAGCAGCTGCTAATATCACTATGTATGGGATTAGAATTACACACACATGGGGTCTGGGTGTGAACGTGAGGGGAGAATCAAAGGAAGGGTCTGTTAAATAGCCATGAAGTCTTGCTTCATTGGTTTACATCTACCTCTCTCTTGATCAGGTAGGAAAGAACCCAGATATGTTGACATTTGAAGTCCAAGTATGTAGCCAAATAGAAGGATCCTTCTTGTGGCAATAAGGAAAGAGGCTCCTCTCCCGGCATGAATCAAAACTCCAGTGAGCTGCTAAACAAGGTGATCCAATCAGGGTCCAGAAGCAATAGCCCCTGACTCAGGTGTCCAGTCAGGCAGCTGCACTGTTGACTCAGTGATATCAAACAGCTGAAAGGCTGGCGAAGCCAGTGCCAAGCATTAGCTGAACAATTATGACTTGGGGACAAACTTGTAAAAGTCCTGTTCTGTTTGCGTTCAATTCATAAACCACAAAGGGCTGTGTTTGCTGATGCTGTCAATTGCTTGCTCTAATCATGAGGGTCAGTCAGCGAAGGTCTGTAATCAATGGGAAATTCTTGGAGGAAGGTGCTTGTAGAATGCCAAAGATGGTAATTATTTCCCCTTTCTTGCTCACTAAGTGCACAATCCTGGCAAGGTCTCTACTGCGCCCTTGCTCTGGTGTAAACTGTGTCTACACAAGGGATTTCCATTGGTGCCTAAAATCCAGAGCCTACATTTTCAAAAACGTGACTAGTGAATTTGAATGCCTCTGTTTTTAGGTGCCCGCCTTGAAACGTACTTATGGGGCCTCAGGGTTGTGCAACACGTTGGGGAAAATCAGGTTTCTTTAAGGCAGCTCAAGCTGGGCACCCAAAAACTGAGCAACCCCAAATCACTGGCGGCTTCTGAAAACTTAGGCCAATGATATGCTGAAGAACCTACGAGCTTTTGAGAGGCACTTGGCGCGCTGACAGGCAGAACTTGAGTTTTCTGTATCTTCTGTCTCACATTTTTGCCTTTCTTTCTCTGCCTGCCCCTCTGAACTGTTTCCTTGTCTGTCTCTCTTCTCTCCACTCGTCCTTCAAAGTTTGGCGTGCCCACTCTCCTCTCTCTACTCCTCTGTATTGTCCCGGGGAAGGCCATCCACATCACCTACGAGCCAGGCTGGCAGGCCCTGGTGGCAGATTCTTCCTCGTCATCCTCCTTGCGGCAGGTAACCTCTGGAGCTAGAATATATGTGGCACAGAGAACAGGCTAGGGGGAGGGTGGGATTCATCAGCCTCTCACAACTTCAGCCTTTCAGCTCTTCCTTTCTTTGACACTAACATCCATTTTTTTGTTTCTCTAATTGATTTCCATATTGTGGCGATGGAGTTGTCTCCCGGCACCAGGTGAGCAGTCTCCATAGCATAGAGCTAGTGCACTGTCAGGACAGACTGGGGACTGTGCTGCTTTGTTCACTTACGTTCTTTTCATTCTGGGCTTGTTTTGTCATCCCCCGCCGCCCATTCTCCTTTAACAAACTGTAACAGGGTCTGCTGGTTGTTTAAGGACAGGGCCAGGCCCAGCATGGTCCTGTCACTGCTGCAGCCTAGAGCCGAGGCATGCTGGGATTTGACATTGGACTGATGGGAATTGTAGAGCATGGTGGGAGCGGGCAGGGAAGCAGGATATAAAATGAGAGATACTAGGGAAGAGGCAAGATCTGCTGTAGGTCCCTCACAGCTGTGAATTTGCGTCCATCTGTAAAGGGGAATAGGTGCAGCAGCTCCCATGCCCTGGAAAGCTGCTCCCTCTCTGCAGAGAACCCATAACAAATGTAACCATTCAGTGCTCTGAAGGAAGGCTGCTTCTTATACCTTGGGTGACCAGATAGAAAGTGTGAAAATTTGGGACAGGGGATGGGGGGTAATAGAAACCTATTTAAGAAAAAGCCCCAAATATCGGGACTGTCCCTATAAAATCGGGACATCTGGTCACCCTACTTATACCCTGCTTTCCCTTCTATGCATGCCCCGCTGCCTACAATCCCCATCATTTCCGGGAACAACAACTCACAGAATGCCTCAGTTCTGGGCTGCAGAAGCTCCAAGGCTGCTGGGTTTGGACCTGTCTTTAAAGGGCCAGCACACCTGCTACACAAATGGATAGAAATGGTGATGGCTATTCACTGAAAGCTTTTCCCTGACACTCTCCTTTACTGTATTGACCTTTTTCTCCAAGGGGATTCTGCCTTTATGTCCTGACCTTCGTTGCCATCGTGGGCTAGCCCTGCCTATCCTCTCCTGAGATGAGAGGGGAATTTGGTCTATTCACTCGTTCTCTGGCTGCCTCCCCCAGTGGGGACTCTGCCTTGCCTTTGGGAAACTCGGGCATTTCACAGACCTCAGACTGAGCTACCCTCACTTGGCATGTTAATCTGTCACAGAGATGGTGATGTGGGTGGCAGATGCAGAGGTTCCCCTGGGGGCGATCCTGCTTTTCTCCGCAGTTCCTGCTGAGGTTCCAAGGCAGCCTTGTAGTTGGGGAATTGGTGTGTTAACTCTTGTGGTGTCTTTCCCCCTCTGCCCAACCCCACACCTTCTCTCTTCCTGTGTCTCCCCTGAGCTCGCTGCAGGTCGACTCCATCCTATTCGCCGAGTTCCAAGCCTGGAAGGAATCCCCGACTCTGGAAAAATCGTGCTCCTTCCTGGAGAGGATTTACCGGGAAGATGTGGGGCCCTGCCTGGACTTCACCAAACAGGAGGTGAGCACTGGAGCAGAAGCAAGGACTTGTGGGGGGTCGCTCTGCTCAGACATTCAGGCTGTATTGATGCTGAGGAGGCGCGCAGTCATCACCTCATTGGACATGAGCTTTGCTGATCTGAATTCAGGTCTGTGTTTCTTGCTGTAGCTATCAGAGCTAGTGCGGGAGGCCGTGGAGCAGAACACGCTCACCATAGAGCCCGTGGCTACCCAGGCACTGCCCGTGGTGAAGGTGTCGGCGATGGAATGTGGCGGACCAAAGTAAGGAACCTCCCAGGTGCTCCCTCAGCCATCACTGACGCTCACATCCAGCCTCGTCCCACACTACGACAGCTTCCGTCCCACACATCTGCTCAGCCTTCTGCTGTGTCTCCAGAGCGCTGTCTCAGATCTCTCTAGGGGTCCCATCACCTGAGTATCTGAGCAGTACTGGGTAGTAGCTGAGTAGTCTGGTGTAGAAACACCTCTTTAGTTAATATTTCACGGTGTGTTTTCCCATCCCAAACCAAGGCCAGCAGCTGGCCTGGATCCAGGCACTCACCACTAGGGGCTGGTTGAGCCACATGGAATTTGAGGCTTTGGAGTCTTCCTGAATTATTTTGGGAGGCTGGAAAAACTACTTGGAGTTCACAAACTTACCGAACGTTTTCTTCCTCTAACTTAAACTCGGGGCGGGGGGAGTCACCCAAGGGTGAGTTGTTTGAAAACATTATCTCTCAAGGGCAGAATTTGCTATGTACTGTGGCTAGGAGAACCCCCAGAAGCCGAGCCAGCAGGACTGGGTGACCCGCAGATGGTGTTTTTTATTCCTCCCCTCTTGCAATTTCTCCTATGCATGTGTCCCATAGAGTCCAAGTTCACATCACATTTTTGAACCCATGATGCTCTAGGTGGGTTTGAAATGGGGCAAAATAAGCTCACCCATCTCTCCTCCCTATCTTTCACCTCAACCCCTCCTGAGAGTTGCGTCGACTGTTTTCAGAGTCACTACTGTGACAGCTTGGGAATCACTTGTCTGTCTGTGCTTCTGATGTTACAGGGCCTCAGTTCCCCCAGGAAGGGAAGTGGCAGGAAATGTTTCAATTCAGTATCACTGCAAACAGAGAGGGGTCAGACTCCTGAGCTTTACCTTTCTTGATCAAGAGAGAGGATTTCACTTAGCTGTTGTGTTTAGGTCAGCTTGGGTTTTTTTCCTGCTGCTAGCAGCAGCAGCTTCCAAGCCAAAGGTCATCTCTCATGTCAGGAGGCAGTGACCTGAATGACACACAGACTACATGGCAAGCTGTTCCACATTCTCTTTCTTCTCAAAACAAATCACTCTGTGAGTGTTAGTCCCATGCCAAAAACAAGCCATCCTGTGTGTATCCTGACTGGTTGCCTTCTGTTTTTTTTGTCTCTTCTCACAGCGGGTTCCGGTCGCAAATTGTAACGTAAGTGATTTTTAGCTAATGATGAAAGATCTCTGATCCATTAACAAGTTACTAACTCACCTGGTTACTAATGGCTTTGAGGCTAGAGTTTAGCCAGTAACTTTTTTAATCCTGCTAATGCTGGAAGGTGAATTGAAGGTCCCACTTATAACACTCTTTGGGACAAATGGCCTAAAAGTGACTAGTGATTTTTGGGCCCAACTTCTAGAGAGGCCTAGTTTCTGGAGGGTGAGTGCTCAGCGCTCTCTGAAAATCCTCTCCCTTTAATATGTCTCAAACACTAGGCGGCCCAAATCACTCCTCACTTCAGTAGGCCAGGCTTCTGCTTTTATTGTTTAGCCTGTGTTTGTCTGTTTAAATCCCCTGCTAGTGGGGGAGAGAAGATAATGAAACAGGCTCACAAGCCCTCCTGAACATTTGGTGTCACATTTCCTATCTCGCTGATTCTTCCTGCCTGATTCGTGGCCATTCTAGCTACTTTCACAGCTAAGGAGTGATGCCAATGTCCAGCCCAGAGGCGCGGGGACTGAGAAGGATGTGACGATGGTTAAATGCTGAGAAATACCAGGAAATCCCTATTGGGCGGCATGAAGTGGTGCTGGAAACGTTCCCTGGAATTTTTCAACAAATGCTGGAAACTGGATTTCTCTTTACAGACAGTTGAAAAGAGTCAGAGAAGATCAGGAGACTCCAACATCTCCTGGCCTTTGATGTGGAAAGACTCCCATCAGTTTCAGTGGGCTTTGGCTCAGGCCCCATCTGATTAAAAGGGACTCTGGAGGGGGCTATAATAACTTCACTGCCTCCAAGATACCAACTGCAAGCGAGATGCTCAGTGGAGCATAATCATTGGGTATAATCAGCGGTGAGCCCCAGTGTATAGTCCATGTGGTCATTCAATGAAGATGCCAGACCACATGGGCATTCCGCCCTTTTTGCAGATGGGATTTAATTTATAAACCTTTTCTTGTTTAAGTTCGTGTTTGAAGTTAAAAGTTAATGTTTGAACTTGGCCTCTGTGTGACATGGCACAGGTTAGAACTGACCGACTCTGTGCTGTGGGTTCTAGCAGAATAAGCTTCCAGGAAAAACACACGTTAAAGGACAATGAAGAAATGATTCACTGATTGGAAAAGAAGACATGCATAATGGGAGGTTAAAGGAGCTATGTAGTAGCATGCTGCCAGAGAGTATTACATATCCCCTTTGTAGCTGGACCGTAGAAGAGGTTATCAGCCTTCAACTATCTCCAGATAATGGAGTTAGTCCTTTGTAGCTCAAATGCTAGAGGCTTGTGTTTTGAAACTGGGTTCAATTCCCAGTGAGTAGTTGTGTGCACAGAGACTGATGATGAGGAACTTTGGTAAAACTCCCATTGGCTCCAGTGAAAACTCTGCTTGAGTAAGGACTCCAGGCTTTGGCTCTGAACTGGACATGAGCCAAGGGAAGAGCAGAGTTATTCTGGATTTACACCAGTGTGACTGAGCTCAGGATCTGGCCTTTGGTTTATAAATACCTTCAGTGTAACAACAGTATAAACTGAGAAAGGGGAAAGTTCCCAGGCTCAGAAGATGGTAGGACAAAGAGCAATGACTTTAAAGATGAGGAAGAAGAAGGTCTAGAAGGGATGCTCAGAGCAACGGAGCAGTGAAGGGGATGGTCAAAGCATTGTTGCTACAGAGTTCAAGAGAAGGTTGGAGACTTGGTTAATGAGAATAAAATAGTGAGAGACCCTGCAAAATGCAGGGATCAGACTGGGTGGTCCAAGTGGCTCTGGTCCATCAGGGAATCTGTATTATGGAGGGAATATGTCCTAAAACCCCACTACTCCCACTGTGATAATAGTAGAATGGAACAACTTAAATATCTGAGTAGTCAGAGTATGGATTGTATGTGCCATGTTTCTGCGTGGAGAAACTGAACCGCAATCTGAGCTTGGCCACAGATCTCCTGATGTGCACTAGACCTGGTCTCTGAGCGATCCGGAGAGCTGTCGTATGGCACTCTGACCAAACAGATCGAGCCCTGAGTGGTGATGAAGGAACAGCCCCCTCCCATCACAGAACATAGAGACCCTTTTCCTAAGGCCGAGTAACCCCAAGTGCATGTATGATGGAGTGGGTGCAGAGAACAGACAGAACTCTTTACACTCGTTACATTGCTTCATCCTAATGTCTAACAGCTTTTCTCCTGGCCTGTTGCCAGCACTGCATGTCCTTCTGGTTTCAGACCATACAGGGGGAGCCCTGGCATGCAGGGCCCTGTATCAGTTTACCTGGTGATTGTGTAGCTCCTGGTGCCTCCTGTGCAAATGTAGGTTGAGAAGTCTCCTGTACTTGCCCCTTCCTGCAGCTTTTATTGAATTGTTTCTGGCAGCAGAGAACTCAAATCCCACCTTCCTCTTTCCTCTCCTGGGCTCTGATTGACTCAGACCTGGCTGCTGGGGTTTGGCTTGAGGAAGCTGCCAGTTGCCATGCTCTGCTCCTCCAGGAGCTATCCTTCACTGAAGCACTGTTTTCCTTTCTCCCTACAGGAAGTGCGCTCTGAGTGGCCTTTCCCGAGCCTGCAAACACCGCATCAAGCTGGGGGATTCTGGGAATTATTATTACATCTCACCATCCTGCCGGGCCAGGGTGAGTCCTCCAGCATCCCAGGGGCCATCTTTTCTCCCCAGCTCCTTCCAGGAACTGAAACAGATTAATCCCTGGTGTAGCTCCACGGAAGACAGTAGGGGCGAATTTGGCTGATAGAGTTGGATTGGCTCTCAGTCAGTCTGCATTGATCGCTGCTACCCACCCCTGTTTCTCAGTGCAGTGGTCTGGGTTATGTTACTCATTTAAGGCAACAGTAACTTTCAAAATATGTCTTTACTTCTCTTTTCTCCATGATTTGATTCTCTGTGAAGCTTTGATTTTGTCAAACACTATAATTCACTGTTCCTTGAATGCTGGGTTTCATTACTGTGCAGTGGAGAGCAAGTGACTAAGGCTGTTCTGGAAGCAGACTCTCCTTTTACTCTGGAGGGCACTGAAAAGGTAAATTATTCCGTATTATTATGGCCCTGATTCAGCAAAGTACTTAAACAAATGGTTATGCTCCGCTCTCTTCAGCAAAGCTATCAAGCATTTGCCTAAAAGATAACCATGTGTTTAAATGCTTTGCTGTCTTGGGGCCTAAAGGAGCAAATCATTCCCTACAGCAGTCCCTGTCTGGGGTAGGGCTGTGGGGGATATTGGTAATAGAGCTCAAACTTTGTCACTTTAACAAAAACAGTCCAATTTAGCACAACTCCTCCTTGCACAAACTGTGTAGTTTTTCACTAGGGCTTTTTCAAACAAAAGAAATTCTTGTGTTGTAAAACTTCTTTCAGCAGAGCTCAGTTGTTCCTTTCAAGTCTGAATGTTCACAAAGTGCAAAGGTCTTGTAATTCTGGCCCAGGATGTTTGTTACACATATTGTAGTGTAACTGGCTGGCCCCTGCTCATCTTCACACAGCCTTAATTTCTGGTACTGAATACACATAAATATCTGCCTCTCTCCTAACTCTCATCCCTGGCTGAAAATACACAGGACTTAGAAAGCTCTTTTCATCCATAATTCTCAAAGTACTTTAGTATTGCTGCAGATGAGGAGATAGGGCCCCAGAGAGATGAAGTGACTTGCTCAAGGTCACACAGTGCCTCAGTGGCAGAGCAGAAATTAGACCCCACAGCCCTTTACTTCCAGTCTAGCCCCGTGTCTGCACTTCCCCTGCCTATCCCACTTTACTCTCCTCCTCCTGCCAGGGGGAGTCCCATGGGTTCGCACCAGGATTTCCAAAGTGACAGTAGTGCTGGGCATCCATTGCTCCCATTGACTCCAGCTGGAGTTGCGGATGCTCTGCACTTGTGAAAAATCAGCCTTGTGAGCATAGAGGATGATGCCAAAGCACTGAGATGAGTGGTGGCGATACCAAACCCTGCAGCCTTAAGGAAGAGGGATCCTCTGGCCAGCGTATCTGCCTTTGCTTTGGCCAGCCCCTGCTGTGCTATTAATTATTATTATTGTTGTTGAGGCTGTTTTACAGCAGTGTCTTTCTCTCTCTCTCTCCTAGATCACAGCCGTATGCAACTTCTTCACCTACATTCGCTACATCCAGCAGGGCTTGGTGAGACAGGATGGTAAGAGGCAGCCGGTGGCCCCCAGCAGAGGTTTGGGGGTCAGTGGGAGCTATTGCGGACGCTGCTCCCTGTTGCAGAAAGGGACTGGGCTCCTAATGCTCAGTGAAGGGAGGCGAGAGGGCAGGAGGGACTTTCCCTCAGCCTAGTAAATGCTCTGGAGGGATGGGAGGGCCCCAGTCTAGCTGAATGGGAGGGAGATGTGGAGAGCTGTAGAGGGGTTGAGGGAGAGAGGTCAGTAAAGGGGCAGGGAAGCAAGGGAGAGGGACAAGAGGCCTGATGTGGGACGGGCAGGAGAGGGGTGGAGAAGGAAGGGCGGTGCCCACACTGTGCTTTGGGGGGCTATGCCCCATGCTGCAGGGCTGGCTGAGCAGGATGGCCCTAGTCCTATGGCTCAATCCAGTCCATGAGTACTCTCTGTGTGGACCAATGTCCCACTCATAGGGGAGGGGGCTGAGCCAGGTAGCTCGCACGGCAGCTAGTGTGGGGCTGGCTAACTCTCCTGCCCCTTTGCTTTGCAGTGGAGCTGATGTACTGGGAAATCATGCGGCTCAGGAGGGAAATGTCCATGGCTAAGCTGGGCTTCTACCCCAGTGCGATGTAGGCTGGGCCTCGCCGTCTGAAGGGAGCTGCCCCAGCACGAACGTCACGTACTCCAGCAGACAGACAGACTGAGGCAGCGCATCTACGCCGACGGGGTTCCCTCCTTCTCCCAGCCTGACGTGAACCGCAGAGGAGAGGAGCAGAGTTCCCCCGTCCAAAGGCCTCCTTGCTGCCGTTCTCACAGTGACTATGAGATGCAGACACCCTCACCTCCCCCCAGAGATGGGCTGGTCCTTTGAGCTCTGGGGGTGGCCAGCGCTAAGTTCTGTCCATAGTGGATCCTTTTCTCTATGCTGCCTATAGCCAGTTTTTTTAATTTTATACACAATCTTGCTTCTGTGGATTCTCCGAGACCTGCTGTGCACGAGGCGGGTCCTGGGCTCCTCTGTTTGGCAGAGGATCCTTTTGCACCGAACTGCAGCTGGGCCTTCCCACATCCACCCCTCTGCCTGAGCGAGGCAGGGGTGCAGTATTGCTCGGCTATGCCCCCAGCAAATGCCAGCACCGCACAGTAATCTCACTGAGAGCCATGCAAAGCATGTTTTCCAAGTGCTTCCCTGCTCCTCTGGCAGTCACCTGTAGGAGTCACTTTCCATCCGCTCAGTCACAAAGAGGGGTTTGATTCTCTTTTCAGCTCAGGGTTTGGTTTTGTAACCCAGCTCAGAGCTGCCGCTGGGAGAGCTACAGCGTAGGCCAAAGCTCCGTGCCTGGGGCCTCGGTCGCAGTGCAAATGGAAATTGCAGAACAGAAACTTGGCCACAGCTATGCTGAGGTTGGCTGTACTAGGCTGCAGACAGTGTCTCTTCAGGTCCTTGTGAGGCAGCGGTGCCCGGCTATGGTCACTGCAGGAATGAGCATCTCCCTATTGCTTTGCTATAAACCCCAGCCAAGGACAGATGCCTCCTAGCCACTCCTGTTTCTAGGCTGCGGCCTCAGGCATTCAACTCCCTGCTGTCTCAATATAAACTCCAGCCTGGGGCTGTCTCCTCTCTGGCTTTTCTTATAGCCCCCAACTCAGGCAGTTGCTACTCAGTGGCCAGTTATAGGCTCTGGCCCTGGGCATTCACTTCTGTGCTGCTCCATTATAGATTAAGGCCAGAAGGAACCATTAAATCATGTAGTCTGACCTCCTGTATAACAGAGGCTGTAGAATTTCACCCAGCGACTCCTGTATTGGACCCGAGCCTTGCCAGTGCTTCGGGGTGAAAGTAACTTAAGGCACTTACTGGTACGCAGGGCAGCCGGGGTCCTGAGTAAGGTTCGGGGGGCGGGGCTGGGGCCAGACTTCCCCAGCCAGCCCTTCATTTAAAGGGCCTGGGGCTCCTGGACATCGCTGTCAATGCTACCCTGGGGCTCCAGCAGTGATTTAAAGGGCCTGCGGCTCTGGCTGCAGTAGCGGTAGCTGGGAGCCCCTGGCCCTTTAAATCACCGCCGGAGCCCCATGGTAGCGGCAGCAGCACCTTGGAGCCCCGGGGCTCTGGCGGCGATTTAAAGGGCAGGGGGCTCCGGCTGCTACTCGGAGCCCCGGGCCCTTTTAAATTGCTGGGCCCCAGGGAAGCTGCCCCCTGTGGTACGGTTGGCTGTGTACCGGCTCTTACCGGTATGCAGGACCGGACCGGCTTACTTTCACCTCTGCAGTGCTTTCTTAATGGTCTCCCAGCTCCCCAGCAGGGAGCCCTGAGACACCACTGCATGTGGGTGACAGCGCCTGGGGCAACCATTTCCTAGGCCCCCCTGCAGCTCACATCTCCCCTCCCACTGTCATTAATATAGGATCATATGCAGTAGTGCTGGGAGGGCCTGATCCAAAGCTCATTGAAATCCTTGGGCTTCCAGTAGCTTGGGCTCAGACCTTAAATATACATGGTGCTTTACAGAACCTTGCAAAGCCATGATCCTTGCCTTGGAGTGTTTTTATAATTGAATAATTAACCTCGTCTACTATGTCATTGTCTTGGCTGCCATCCTGTGCTGTTGTATCATCTCACCTGGCGCTGCTGAGCCGCGTTTCTCTGTGATGTAACTCCACTGCCATCAGCAGAGCTGCAATTCAGCCCATCGGCACCCAGACTCAGATCGTCTGTGATGTCAGAGCCTCTCCCCGGAGGAGCTGCTACACAAGTAACCTGATCACGTGCAAAGGAAAACGCTGTGCCTGAGTCGCCTTCTGTTCTGCTTTGTGTTTGTCTGGGACAGGGAGGCAAATGGCAATAGAACCTCTGGGCTGTTTGCAGGTCAGCAGATGCCTCGTTGCATAAGAGCCTCTTGAGCGTGGGTCAGCAATCCTGGGAGAGGCACTCCTTTCATCACGCGAATGTTGGCTGCACCCTGCTGCTCTGCCTGGTGGCCCTTGGTGCCACCCTGATGGCATACAGTGGCACTTGCAAGCAAAGCGTTGGTCAATAAGTGAAACTCAAGTCCTGCTCCCCAGGAGGGTAGCTGGGAGGAGGATGCTGGAAATGCTCCCATGGTACCTACCTCTTCCTGCTTAGAATAGGGCTGGTCTGAAACACCAGCACCCAGTTGTGGCCCCACTGCTTGGCTCTGCTTCAGCAGCCATGAGCCATAGTGGGATTGCAAGGTCTAATTCCTCTTCAGCAACTGGGTGCCCTGGAAATCCTCACTCTGATCCTGGCTGAAAAAATATTAGCTGTTTTCTGCAAGGGAAGGTGTTTTACACTGTGAATTACAGGCCTGGAGAGTGAGCGTTTAGGGACGAGCTAGGCTGGGTGCCAGCGTTTGGGCTGGTGTGAATCAGCATCTCTCTGAGGCCTTGGCTATACTGGCGTTGTACAGCGCTGCAACTTGCTGCGCTCAGGGGTGTGAAAACGCCCCCCCCTCCCCCTGAGCGCAGCGAGTGCAGCGCTGTAAAGCGCCAGTGTGATCAGAGCCGGCAGCACTGCATGCTCACTCGCAGCGCTGCAAGCTACTCCCCTCGGAGAGGTGGAGTACATACAGTGCTGCGAGAGCTCTGTCGCAGTGCTGGCGGCGCGACTACACTCGCGCTTCACAGCACTGCCACGGCAGCGCTGTGAATTCCCGAGTGCAGCCAAGGCCTGAGTCCAGTGAAGCTATTCTGATTTACACCACCTGTGATGAGGGAAAGCTGAGAATGTCCTCCTCAGAGTCAGATTTCAGCTCTTTCCTTGCAGTTCCACCTGGATCTATTTTGCTTTGGTTCCTGCTGTAAATTGCTATGTAATGTTGTTGTGTGCTGTTAACCGGCTGCGGTGTTCCAGCCTGGAGGTCACTGCAGGTCAGCAGTGGGTGAGATGATCCTTCTGTGTAGATTTTCCTATCAGTTTGTAAAGTGCTTCGGAATGAAAGGAGTTAGAGAATTGCAAGCTGTTATTGGTCTAGACACTTTGTTTTTGTCTTACATTTAAAACAATGTGTTAATTACTCTGAAATTGCTCAATTTAAACAGCAAGATGGCTGCACTCTGCTCTTTATAAAGGAAAATAAATCTTTGCCTAGAGGAAGAATCACAATTCCAGACTCCGTATTTGGCTTGGCCACATCAAGGAGGGCAGGGAAGCAGTTTAGTGGCCAAAATGAGGATCCAAATAGCTCTGTGGTGATAAGCTGGTCTAAGGCTCCTCAGGATGAGCTTACGTAGGGGCTCATGGATTGGTGTGGAGTTGCTGCCCATCGTGCCCCACCCTGGGTTCCTGCACTGCTTAGACTAGGACAGGGGTCGGCAGCCTTTCAGACGTGGTGTGCCGAGTCTTCATTTATTCACTCTGATTTAAGGTTTCGCGTGCTGGTAATACATTAACGTTTTTAGAAGGTCTCTTTCTATAAGTCTATAATATATAACTAAACTATTGTTCTATGTAAAGTAAATAAGGTTTTTAAAATGTTTAAGAAGCTTCATTTAAAATTAAATTAAAATGCAGAGCCCCCTGGACCGATGGCCAGGACCTGGGCAGTGTGAGTGACACTGAAAATCAGTTCGCATGCCGCCTTCGGCACGGGTGCCATAGGTTGCCTACCCCTGGACTAGGAGATGCCCTGGTGCCACTGTAGCAGGGGGTGGGCAAACTTTTTGGCCTGAGGGCCACATCTGGGTGGGGAAATTGTATGCAGGGCCATGAATGGAGGGTTGGGGTTCAGGAGGGCTGTGGGGTGCAGAAGGAGGCTCAAGGCAGGGGTTGGGAGTGCAGGGTGCAGGAGGGGTTCGGGGTGCAGGCTCCAGCCTGGCAACACTTACCTCGAGTGGTCCGGGGTGGCAGTAGCGTGGCTAATGCAAGCTCCCTGCCTGCCCTGGCCCCATGCCGCTCCCAGAAGTGGCCAGCATGTCCAGCAGTGGCTTATGGGGGTGGGGCAGGCGGCTTCGCCACGTGCTGCCCTTGCCTGTGGGTACCACCCCCGAAGCTCCCATTGGCAGCGGTTCCACATTCCCAGCCAATGGGAGCTGCGAGGGGTGGTGCCTGCAGGTGAGGACAGCGCACAGAGCCTTCTACCCCCTCACTTCCCCAGGGGCCACAGGGATGTGGTGCTGGCTGCTTCTGGGAGCGGCATGAGGCCAAGGTAGGCAGGGAGCCTGCCTTAGTCCCGCTGCGCCACGGGGTTGGCAATCCCGCGGGCCGAATTGAAAGCCCTGATGGGCCGGATCTGGCCTGCGGGCCATAGTGTGCCCTCTCCTGCACTATAGGAACTGGCAAATCAGAGGTACTGGAACTGCAGTATTGCAATAGGAACAGGGGATACCATGGTACTGTTACATAAAGAATGGAATGGCAGTGATTGTGTAACCAGTTCAGGAGAATGTGGGTCTTTGCCTCCCTCTAGTGGCATAGGATGCTTATGTGTCTGTTACCCTCTCTGACCAGGAGAGTTAACTCTTTAGCTCAAGGAGCAGATGCTGGAGCTGAAGATTGTTGGGTTCAAACCTCAGTGTTGTCTGATGGGGGTAGATTGGTTATAGTTGTTTTACTGGTAGGGCAAATGCTGAGTTTTAAGGGGGTTTGCAGCACTACACCTTCACTTCTGACCATGTGGGACCTGGTGACTGGGAAAGGAACTCAGCAAATCAAAGGTGAACAAGGTGCAGGGTGAGATCAGAGCAGAAAAGTGTCCAGAAATGTGCTACATTAGAGTCTAAATCATCCACAGCATCAGGCTCACCCTCAGCCTCCAGTGGGGACTAGCTGCAAGCGGTCACCTCGGATGAGCTTACACAGCAGCCAAATGCCATTCCCCATCACTGCTGGGGTTGAAGATGCCCTGGAGGTCAGTTCTCACCTAAATATAAAAGGATCCTGGGACGTTTTCAGCTCTACGTGTGAGTTGCCAATACATGTGTCCTAAGGCCATGGTCTTATAGCAACTCATTCACTTCAACAGACCTGGAGCCTGCTCGTATAGAGTCAACAGCCAAACTCCCATTGACTTCAGTACAGGCAGGGGAGGCCAATACCAGCCTATTCCCATTCATTTGTGCATGGTCTCCCCTGCACTGGAGCTTTGGCAGGCATGGGACTGAGGTGTGGAACAGCACGGCCTCCACTGCTGGTTGGAGCAGGAACAGCTGAATGAGAGCTCATTCTCATGCAGAATTAGTGCGGGTAACAAAGGGGTGACTGGGAGCCAAAGTCATTGGTGAGGATCTGGACAGTCAAGTCTCTCTCTGTATTCCACTGAATGAAGAGTCTCGCCAGCTCTGTGACCTGGCCTGTTTCTCCTTGCTCTGGCAGGAACCAAGCAAGAGACACTTCCTGGTGTTACAGCCTGACAGCGGATGTTGCTCTTCATTTTGTGGAGGCAGCATAACCACCAGGAACCCCTCTCCTATGGGACTGCTGCCTCATAACACTTGTCTATTTGTAGGATCCCCACCTACAGGGCTGCACAGGATGGACTGTCTGTCCCAGAAACTCACCTATTCAATGATCCTCTTTTCCCAAGTACACCGTTTCCCCAGCAGGACCAATGCTCCTAGCATTCTACCTTCAGTAGGTGGGTGTGGGACCAGCATTGGGGCCCGGGCATATCAGTGATTACCTTTGAAAATGGGCCCCCAATGATGGGGAGTGAGGGTTCCCCAGCATTTAGCCTCCTTTCTCCTGTGTCATTACAGCACATTAGACTCTCCTGCACTAAAGCAGTGGGTGATCCCAGCCCATGACTTTGGGATCCAATGGGGTTCTAGGATCCAATGGGATTCTAGGACAGGGCCTGTCTCGTCTTTCAGCAGCCCACTGGAAGGGGTAGACGTGACTGTTCTCCTGGGTGCATCATCATCTCCTTACCAGTATTGTCCTATTTAAACAGCCTCTTCCTGAGAGTGGGGTAGCCTTTCTCGCCTCAGCACTGTTTTACTCCTCCTAAGCCTGTCTCCCCTCCAGCTGCAAAAGAAACATTACCTTTTCAACGTGGAGCTTCCATGCATTTGCCTTCCCCACGGAGGAGGGTTAGTCCTAATGCAGAGGCAATTTAGCTTCCCCCAGGCCTGTAGGAAGCTTAGTGAACTCACCTGCTGAGTGCATCTAGATCCCTGCTGAGGCCAGATTTACCCAGCAGCTGGGGCTTGATTTGATTAACGAGGGTAATTATCTGGAGGAAGAGACCACACACACACTCAGGCTGGGAACACAGGGGCAGACTCCACCCCATGCCAGCACAGGAACAGAGGGAAATCATTCAGATACTGTGGTCTGATGGGTCAGCCTCCAGCATAGCTCTCAGGCCTGCCTTACACTGCCCCAGCACCTGGCTGCTGTGAGCCATTGCAGGGGCACAGCGGATCTACCGTGGCCTGTCCCTCCTCCAGCCTGCCCGTGCCCTGCCTCGCCATGCCCTCTGTGCCTGGTGCTCGGGTGGTGGCAGGATAGAGGGGCACAGCTGCAGTATGGACCTTCTCTGCCAGGTTTAGTCCTTGGGAGGGGAAGCGATCTCAGGGTGGGCCTATGGCCTTTTTTGTGCCAGCTGAGCTAGTGCAAAGGGGCCCTGCGCAAGGATGAATGAAGCCCTACTCCACCAAGAGGGAACTGAGGCTAAGCTCCAAGGGGTTTCCAGTGGACAGACACTAGCCAGAAACAGATGGGCTGTGCCTGCTCCTTCCGTCCCAAAGTATCCCTCTGATTTCAATTGAAGCTTGACTGAAAGATGCTTCTTTTCTCCTGAGCAGAAATGAAATCGGATACAGCCCCCTTGGGCCACTTTCATGATGGTTCCTTCTAGAAAAGCGAGGAACAGCGGCTGGTGCAACCGTTATCCTCCCCACAGAGCGCCTGCATGTTCCTGGAGAGAGTATGGCAGCTCCCTGCCAGTGGGTGCCGAACTTGCACTGGGCACACTGCCTACTGTAACGCCAATAAGGTACCGTGCGTGCCGCTGCAGAGCCTGCCTGGAAAAGCAGGTGTAAGTCTCAGCCAGCAGATGTGTTAGATTGTTAGATGTCCCTAGGCACAGCGCGTGGCTATTCCCTACAGCGTATCACCTGGTGTTTGGTCCTAGTGTGAGACGTCCCAACTGCTGAGGGTATGTCTACACTACGAAATTAGTTCGAATTTATAGAAGCCGGTTTTATTGAAATCGGTTGTATACAGCCGATTGTGTATGTCCACACAATAAAATGCTCTAGGTGCTCTAGTCGGCAGACCGCGTCCACAGTACGAGGCTAGCGTCGACTTCCGGAGCATTGCACTATGGGTAGCTATCCCACAGCTATCCCACAGTTCCCGCAGTCTCTGCCGCCCCTTGGAATTCTGGGTTGAGATCCCAATGCCCGGATGATGCAAAACAGTGTCGCGGGCGGTTCTGGGTACATGTCGTCAGGCCCCTCCCTCCCCCGTCACAGCAACGGCAGACAATAGATTCGCGCCTTTTTATCTGGGTTACCTGGGTTACCTGTGCAGACAACATGGAGCCCGCTCAGCACAGCTGAGCTCACCATCACCATATGTCCTCTGGGTGCCGGCAGACGTGGGACTGCATTGCTACACAGCAGCAGCTGCTAACTGCCTTTTGGCGGTAGACGGTGTAGCATGAGTGATAGCCGTGGGGCTGGCAGCCGTAGTGCTGCATTGCACCAGCCCCTTGCAGGCGATGGTATATTATGACTGGTACCCGTCGTCGTCGTACTGGTATGGCTGTCAATCATGGCCACCTGGGCAGACATGCTACTGTTTCGATGATGACGGTTACCAGTCATAATATACTATTTTCTGCCAATTGCCCAATATTGTCTGCTAAGCACCCAGAAGAGGCCGAGGGCGATGCTGGGTGCTGGCGGACGTGGGGCTGGCAGACGTGGGGCTGCATTGCTACACAGCAGCAGCCCCTTGCCTTTTGGCAGATGATGGCATATTATGATTGGTATCCGTCATCGTCATACTGGTATGGCTGTCACTCATGCTGCAGCGTCGGCTGCCACCTTAAGATGTAAAAAATAGATTTGTTCTGTGTTCATTTGCTTCCCCTTCCTCCGTGAAATCAACGGCCTGCTAAGCCCAGGGTTTCCAGTTTAATCTTTGGGGGGACCATTCTGTGTGACAGTTGTTTGTGTTTCTCCCTGTTCCTGTACCTGTACGCCATGTCGTCACTCGGCCCTCCCTCCCTCCCGCCCTCCTTCTCCTGGTCCATCAGATACTACTTTCGCGCCTTTTTTCTGACCAGGCGCCATAGCTAGCACTGGGATCATGGAGCCCGCTCAGATCACCGCGGCAATTATGAGCACTATGAACACCACGCGCATTGTCCTGGAGTACATGCAGAGCCAGAACATGCCAAGGCGAAACCCGGACCAGGCGAGGAGGCGATTGCAGCGCGGCGACGAGAGTGATGAGGAAATTGACATGGCCATAGACCTCTCACAAGGCACAGGCCCCAGCAATGTGGAAATCATGGTGTTACTGGGGCAGGTTGATACCGTGGAACGCCGATTCTGGGCCCGGGAAACAAGCACAGACTGGTGGGACCGCATCGTGCTGCAGGTATGGGACGATTCCCAGTGGCTGCGAAACTTTCGCATGCGTAAGGGCACTTTCATGGAACTTTGTGACTTGCTTTCCCCTGCCCTGAAACGCCAGGATACCAAGATGAGAGCAGCCCTCACAGTTGAGAAGCGAGTGGCAATAGCCCTGTGGAAGCTTGCAACGCCAGACAGCTACCGGTCAGTCGGGAATCAATTTGGAGTGGGCAAATCTACTGTGGGGGCTGCTGTGATCCAATTTGCCAGGGCAATGAAAGACCTGGTGATAGCAAGGGTAGTGACTCTGGGCAACGTGCAGTCAATAGTGGATGGTTTTGCTGAAATGGGATTCCCAAACTGTGGCGGGGCCATAGACGGAACCCATATCCCTATCTTGTCACCGGAGCACCAAGCCACCGACTACATAAACCGCAAGGGGTACTTTTCAATGCTGCTGCAAGCCCTGGTGGATCACAAGGGACGTTTCACCAACATCAACGTGGGATGGCCGGGAAAGGTACATGATGCTCGCGTCTTCAGGAACTCTGCTCTGTTTCGAAAGCTGGAGGAAGGGACTTTCTTCCCGGACCAGAAAGTGACCATTGGGGATGTTGAAATGCCTATCGTGATCCTTGGGGACCCAGCCTACCCCTTAATGCCATGGCTCATGAAGCCATACACAGGCAGCCTGGACAGGAGTCAGGACCTGTTCAACTACAGGCTGAGCAAGTGCCGAATGGTGGTGGAATGTGCATTTGGACGTTTAAAAGCGCGCTGGCGCAGCTTACTGACTCGCTCAGACCTCAGCGAAAAGAATATCCCCATTGTTATTGCTGCTTGCTGTGCGCTCCACAATATCTGTGAGAGTAAGGGGGAGACATTTATGGCGGGGTGGGAGGTTGAGGCAACTCGCCTGGCCGCTGATTACGCGCAGCCAGACACCAGGGCGGTTAGAGGAGCACAGCAGGGCGCGGTGCGCATCAGAGAAGCTTTGAAAACGAGTTTTGTGACTGGCCAGGCTACTGTGTGAAACTTCTGTTTGTTTCTCCTTGATGAACCCTCCAACCCCCCCCCCCGACCCGGTTCACTCTACTTCCCTGTAAACCAACCACCCCACCCCACCCTCCCCTCCCCTCCCGCTTGCAGAGGCAATAAAGTCATTGTTTTTTCACATTCATGCATTCTTTATTAGTTCCTTACAGAGGTAGGGGGATAATTGCCAAGGTAGCAGGGATGGGTGGGGGAGGAGGGATGGAAAAGGACACACTGCATTTTAAAACTTTAACTCTTATTGAAGCCCAGCCTTCTGATGCTTGGGCGATCATCTGGGGTGGAGTGACTGGGTGGACGGAGGCCCCCCCACCGTGTTCTTGGGCGTCTGGGTGACGAGGCTATGGAACTTGGGGAGGAGGGCTGTTGGTTACACAGGGGCTGTAGCGGCGGTCTCTGCTCCTGCTGCCTTTCCTGCAACTCAACCATACGCTCGAGCATATCACTTTGATGCTCCAGCAGACGGAGCATTGCCTCTTGCCGTCTGTCTGCAAGCTGACGCCACCTATCGTCTTCAGCCCGCCACCTCTCCTCTCGTTCATGTTGGACTTTTCTCATCTCCGACATTGACTGCCTCCACGCATTCTGCTGTGCTCTATCAGCGTGGGAGGACATCTGCAGCTCCGTGAACATCTCGTCCCTCGTCTTACGTTTTCTCTTTCTAATGTTCACGAGCCTCTGCGAAGGAGAAACATTTGCAGCTGGTGGAGGAGAAGGGAGAGGTGGTTAAAAAAGACACATTTTAGGGAACAATGGGTACACTCTTTCATTACAAGGTCGCATATTTCGGCTTGCAGGCAGCCATCGTAGGCCACAGTGTTTTGGCTTATTTAACCTTCTTAACATGCGGGAAAGGTTGCAAACAGCAGCGCATTTCCCATCTCAAGGATGAATTGGGTTGTCCATTTAAAATGGGGTTTCAATGTAAAAGGAGGGGGCTGCAGTTTCCCGGTTAACATGCGGCACAAACACAAGTAAACCACCCCCCCCCCCCCCCCCCACACACACACACGATTCTCTGGGATGATCACTTCACCCCTCCCCTCCACCGCATGGTTAACAGCGGGGAACATTTCTGTTCAGAAGAGCAGGAACGGGCGCCTCTGAATGTCCCCTTAATAAAATCACCCCATTTCAACCAGGTGACCGTGAATGATATCACTCTCCTGAGGATAACAAAGAGAGACAAGGAATGGATATTGTCTGCATGCCAGCAAACACCGGGACCAAACGCTGCCATGCTTTGTTATGCAATGATTCCAGACTACGTGCTACTGGCCTGGCGTGGTAAAGTGTCCTACCATGGCGGACGGGATAAGGCAGCCCTCCCCAGAAACCTTTTGCAAAGGCTTTGGGAGTACATAAAGGAGAGCTTTCTGGAGATGTCCCTGGAGGATTTCCGCTCCATCCCCATACACGTTAACAGACTTTTCCAGTAGATGTACTGGCCGCGATTGCCAGGGCAAATTAATCATTAAACACGCTTGCTTTTAAACCATGTGTAATGTTTACAAATATTTACAAAGGTACACTCACCAGAGGTCTCCTGTGTGCCCTGAGGGTCTTGGGTGAGTTCGGAGGTTACTGGTTCCAGGTCCAGGGTAACAAACAGATCCTGGCTGTTGGGGAAACCGGTTTCTCCGCTTCCTTGCTGCTGTGAGCTACCTACAGTACCTCCATCGTCATCTTCCTCGTTCCCCGAACCGTCTTCCCTGTGTGTTTCTCCAGTGAGAGAGTCATAGCACACGGTTGGGGTAGTGGTGGCTGCACCCCCTAGGATCGCATGCAGCTCCGCGTAGTAGCGGCAAGTTTGCGGCTCTGCCCCGGACCTTCCGTTTGCTTCTCTGGCTTTGTGGTAGGCTTGCCTTAGCGCCTTAATTTTCACGCGGCACTGCTGTGTGTCCCTGTTATGGCCTCGGTCCTTCATGGCCTTGGAGATCTTTTCTAATACTTTTCCATTTCTTTTACTGCTACGGAGTTCAGCTATCACTGCTTCATCTCCCCATATGGCGAGCAGATCTCGTACCTCCCGTTCGGTCCATGCTGGAGCTCTTTTGCGATCCTGGGAGGACTCCATGACGGTTACCTGTGCTGATGAGCTCTGCGTGGTCACCTGTGCTCTCCACGCTGGGCAAACAGGAAATGAAATTCAAACCTTCGCGGGTCTTTTCCTGTCTACCTGGTCAGTGCATCTGAGTTGAGAGCGCTGTCCAGAGCGGTCACAATGAAGCACTGTGGGATAGCTCCCGGAGGCCAATAACATCGAATTCCGTCCACACTACCCCAATTCCGACCCGCAAAGGCCGGTTTTATCGCTAATCCCCTCGTCGGAGGTGGTGTAAAGAAACCGGTTTAAAGGGCCCTTTAAGTCGAAAGAAAGGGCCTCGTTGTGTGGACGTGTCCAGGCTTAATTCGGTTTAACGCTGCTAAAGTCGACCTAAACCCGTAGTGTAGACCAGGCCTGAGTCTCCATCCACTTCCCTCAGGATTCTTACAGCTTAATCTGCTATCCAAACTTGTGCATCTTCGCAGGCCTAGAGTTTCACCTGGGCTCAGATTGGCACAAAACAACCACTCTTCAGCCTTTCCTTCCTCCTCCTCTGGCACTGTCCCACAGGGAAGGCTCAGGAGGGTTGTGCACCCACATCTTGCTTCACACTGTGCACAGTGTTTCCATGGGAATGTTAATGGTGCACCTTAGAATGCTTTTAATCAGTCAAAATACAGGTCACAACCAGGAGCAGCACAAAGAGTAAACTGTAAGGATTCCCCTTTGGGAAAGGAAATAAAAACAGGGATTTAAGTAAACACTGGTTTAGAAGGGTTTTGGTGTGAAGGGTTGGAGGTTCATACTGATCCTAAAGAAGGGGTGATAGAGGGTCCAATACCCACCTTGGGCTTAACTGTTCCCACAGTCACACCCTTGGGCTCCTACATCTACGGGTTCGCATGAGGCATAGGTCAGGGCAGAAGTTGGTCCTGAGCCCGTAAAGGCCCACTTCTACCCTCAAATACATGAGTGAAGCACCCTTGTAATCCCATCGATTCCTAGATCCCTTGCTGTGTCTCTCTCCCTGTAGTCCCCTCTCGCCTGTCTGTGGCAGTTGGTATGTTCACAGCAGACCTGAGGGGGTATCAAATAGCATCAAATTCATTAATTTCTTCCCTATTAAAAATGGCCACCATTTCCCCTGCCTTTCCATAGGGCTGAAGAAATAGGCTGCCTTTGGTCAAGGTGGTTGTCATTTCCCTCAAGCTTCTGGGTGTGGAGGCTGGGCTGTAGTAACGATGGCTACCAGCCAGTGCCGGTGTCTTTCAGTCATTGTCCTTTTCCCTTGTGACCTGCCCAAGTCCCTCAGGCTTTATTCATTCTTATTGCCACCAAGGTGACCAGTAGTTACTGAGTAAAAAGGGATGGTGCGGGGCAGCTGGGGAGTTACTCCAGCAGGTTGGGGCTGGAGGTTCATAGACTCATAGACTTTAAGGTCAGAAGGGACCATTATGATCATCTGGTCTGACCCCCTGCATGCTGCAGGCCACAAGACCCTTCCCTGGACTCTGCCGTTGAAGTCCCCAATCCTGTGTTTTAGTGATTTCAATCGGCAGAGACCCTCCTGCTAGTGATCCCTGCCCCATGCTGCAGAGGAAGGCGAAAAACCTCCAGAGGCTCAGCCAATCTACCCGGGAGGAAAATTCCTTCCCGACCCCAAATATGGCGATCAGTAATACCCCGAGCATGTAGGCAAGAGTCTCTAGCCTGACCCTTGTTGGCCATTATGCTATTTACGTACCATTGCTTGGTTTTCCTTGGCTACTATGTTTTACCATTAAACCATTCCCTCCATTCCCTCTGTCTCTGGCAGACCTCTGCTGTTAGACAACTCTGGGGTGAGATGGTGGATGAGCTCCCAGAGCGTATGTCACCTGCTGGTCTGTGCCACAGCAGTCGATAACCCTAGAGATGTGGGTAGGGGGGCCTAAAGGAAATCTGGCTTCCACTCTTGCATGGTTCTTTTGTCCAGGATGCTTTGGAAATTCTGTACTGTGATCAGGGCTGGTGCTAGTGTGGCTGCTGGGATTCCTGAGATGAGAGCTAGAGGGGATGGTTAGAGTTGGCAGCACTCTGACTTCTGAGCTTCCTGGGGCAGCCCTGGGGACAATTAGTACCTTCAGACACAGCCAAGTCCTTCCCTCTCTGGAAATATCTGGGAAGGAAATCAGAAAGAAAACTGTCCATGGCTGTGCAGGAGCAAACAGGCAGGAAGGCTACCAGGGCTGTACTGATTCCTGTGACAACAGTAAGACAGCGAGGGCCTGGTTCTGATCTCACATCAGCCTTACAGCTCTCTCTCGCTTGGTGGATTTACACCAGCATAAATGGGAGGAGAATCAGCCCTTGGGACTCTTCTGCGAGGTGGCACTGAAGGTCCGAGTCCCCAGATCAGAGAACAGAAATGGTGTTAAAATGGATCAAACAGACTTTTTATAGGCACAGAGAGCAAGAATGCAAGGGTGTCCTCACTACAGGCCTAACAACAAGCTCAGTGTACATCTGGAGTCACTCCACTGAAGGTCATGGAGTTATTCTAGATTTACACGTGTGTGGGTGAGATCAGAACTGGGCCCTTTGGCATGTAATGTGTAGTTGAGAATCAGCCACTCATTCCTCCCAGTACAGAGGGCTGAGTCTAGAAATATCACTGCTCCCTGCCCTCCCCCCAAGTGATGTATCCATGCAGAGGCAGGCATGGGGGGCCGGTGACCTCTTTGGTTTTGCTTTCCCCAGGGTGCTCTCCACATGGGGTCCATCATCCCTATGCTTTATACTCACTCCTCAGATGAGCTGTGTGAGTGGAATTCTCCTTGCAGCTTGTCATAAACAATTGAGTGACGTGTAGATCTCCTTCCGTGGGAGCAGAGGCCACCACACTCCCAGCCCTTGCCAGCAGGGGGCATGGGTGCTACACCAGTAATTGGACATGCATCTGCTGCAGAGGTGGCAGCATTTCATTGGTAAACCAACTGACCACCCCATTCACAGGGCATTTTGTAGAATGCTTGGAGATCCTTCAGGTGCTGTGTACATGGAAAGTGATTTATTAATCTGAACTGTTTGTGATAGATTGTAACCTCTCCTGGGCAAGGACTGTCGCTCATGCTCCGTACAGCACCTAGCACAATGGGGCCTCTTAGTATAATAATAGTAGTAGTAATAGCTCTGATATTTTCCATTTCCCCACTAGGTGGCACTATAGATGAGGCATACACAGCTCCCACAGGCACCTTGGTTACATGTTAGGGCAGGGGTAGGCAACGCAAGCTGATTTTCAGTGGCACTCATGCTGCCTGGGTCCTGGTCACCGGTCTGGGGGGCTCTGCATTTTAATTTAATTTTAAATGAAGCTTCTTAAACATTTTAAAAACCTTATTTACTTTACATACAACAATAGTTTAGTTATATATTATAGACTTATAGAAAGAGACCTTCTAAAAACGTTAACATGTATTACTGGCACGCGAAACCTTAAATACGAGTGAATAAATGAAGACTGCGGCACACCACTTCTGAAAGATTGCTGACCCCTGAGTTAGGATCATTCTGTATCACACCCTATAGGGATCATGATAGGCTTTCACTCTATGCATCCGAAGAAGTGAGGTTTTTACTCACGAAAGCTTATGCCCAAATAAATCTGTTAGTCTTTAAGGTGCCACCAGACTCCTTGTTGTTTTTATAGATACAGACTAACACGGCTATCCCCTGATACTTGACACCTATAGGGATAGGCAGCTCGTTATAAATTTCAGGAAGTTGTAAATTAAGTCCCTTAACTCCATTTCTTTCTCTCTGAAAATGCAGTGTCCAATGTTAGGGAACTGTGAGGTTTGGGTCCTGACTACCCAAGAAACAGCCTCTCCTCCTACTCCATCCTGATAACCTGCTTTACCCACTTATAGGGGTTTTTCACCCAACTCTTTAGCACAGCACAGAGAATGGTTCCTCCTGCTGGCTTTCTGGATGCCTGACCTTGGAACATGGGCAGTGGGGTCTGCGCTCTCTGCTGGCATGGCTGCAGAGTAGGGACAAAGGTCCCTCCGGACCGTAGCCAGACTGGTACTCAAAGAATACAGAGGATTTACAGGGAACAAAGTAGGCTTCTTCTGCAGTGGGGACTGGGGAGAGGGATAGAGAGACAGTGAAGGGAATTGGCCACTGACTCTATAGCAAAGGAAACTGGGTTGTAGACTGTACAGAGTATGAACAAACTCCCTGATATGGTCGTTGGAATGTGCAAAATGCCCTGAAATCTGTGTTGGGGCAGCCTGGATTTTAACCCTCCTAACTAAAGGCAGGAGATTGCCACTGCAGCCTTAACTCTGACCCCCTCATGCATCTGCATTACAACACAGTCGCACAATATGCAGGCCCGATTCTCTGCTCCCCTAGCCCAGCATCAATCGGAGGTAACCACTGAAGTCTATGGTCTTACAGCTGTGTGGAGCTGACATAAGTGAAAAACTAATCAGGCTCCCAGCATGGTCACTGTCACAGGAGTGCTTTGTAAAAGAGAGAGTGGTTATTAATAGAGAAAGTGGCAGTAGATGGTACTCAAGAATGCGCCACATAGTTCTTGGGCTTTGTAGGACCAATAAAACTACATATTGGTGAGCGCAACATTGCTTTACATGCATCTCTAGTTAACAGACTCTAGTTCTTGCCAGTTAGCACACACTGGCACCGAAGACAGCCTGTTTTCCTAGGCCTAAAGTACAAAATAACCTTGCTGTCTCAGCCACAGTGCAATGGCCTGTATTGATAAATGTGGGCTGTCCCTAGCTAATCATGGTTTTCCAGGCACAAACGGAATGCATAGAGAGTGACCAAACAAGAAAAGACACAGTGTGCATGTGTGTGATCTGAAACCGTGCACTGAGCGGAATGCCACATGGCTGCTAATCTCTGCAGATTTAGAAATGTAAAGATCATCCCCAGTACACAGCTACAGTAGATGCAACTTATTGTCACATCACCCTGCTATCACAGCCCACTGCAATATGCTCGGATGAAAATTTTTGAGCAGTTGCCTTGCCTGGGGGCTTTCCATAGCCAACAGCCAGATGCTCCAGGTTTTACCTGTTGGATCCTGTCTCCAGGCAGCCAGATCCACCCTGGGAATCAGGAGACTATTGCAGGGGGACAAAGTGGTCCAGGAAGTGGCTGAGAAGATGTCTGTGGGGAGCTGGTGGATGTGGGCGTTCTCGCACAGGATCCAGAAGAGAGTTACCTTTGGCAGCTCTTCTCTCTGCTGGGAGGTGTAGCTAATGTGTAGTGCCCAGCTAAGTAACGCTGACATAATCATCTCTTCCCTGTGATAAATCCTGGATGGCCTGAGGAATCTGAGGAAGCTAATGCTGTGATCACCCAGTGCTGGAATTCTGAGCTGGCATTTGGGGACTGAATGACAAAGTGCTGCTTTGTCACAGGACCTCTCACCTGTCCCCATCAAACAGAGCCTAGAACTGCTTCCCTAGCAGGCAGGCCAGGAGCTCACCCACCTCCTCACGTGTATTACACTAGGGATTGGTGGATGGCTGTGCCATTGCTCCCACCCTCAGCCAGCATTAAAGGTTTGATTTTCAGAGGTGCTGAGCCACCTGTACCTGCCACTGAAGTGAGTCAGAGCTCTGGAAGCCCCGTGATTTCCAGGCAAAGGGCCATTCCCTGCCAGCTGGAGTTTGATCCTAGCATTAGTTTCTGTTTGCTGTATAAGCTTTATTGGAAATTTCCCAAGGTCAGGGCTGCTCTTATATAAATCTACGTATGCATTAACTTGGCTTAGGCCTTGGCTACACTGGCGCTGTACAGCACTGCAACTTGCTGCGCTCAGGGGTGTGAAAATGCACCGCCCCCCCGAGTGCAGCGCTGTAAAGTGCCACTGTAATCAGCACCTGCAGCGCTGCACGCTCACTCACAGCACTGCAAGCTATTCCCCTTAGAGAGGTGAAGTACTTGCAGCGCTGCGAGAGCTCTCGCAGCGCTGGCGGTGCGACTACACTCGCGCTTCACAGCGCTGCGGTGGCAACACTGCTGCGGGAGCGCTGTGAATCCCCAAGTGTAGCCAAGGCCTTAGTGTGTAGCATTCTCGGCCTGTCTTTGATAAGAGCAGGGTCTGCCGAGCGGGGAGGTGTGAGAGAACAGCTGAGAAATATGTGGTGGCAACTACGGGTCTGATGCAACGCTCACTGAAGTCAGGGCAAATCTGTCCCCTGGCTTCAGTAGGAGTTGGGTGTGGTCCTGAATGAGGGATGCCATGCCATGGGTTGGGCAGCTCCAAACTGTTGCCCCTGACTTGGAGTTATGCACTGATGATCTTGCAGGTCTCCTGGTAGCAGCATTCCTCACTCCAGGAGGAGCTGAGCTGGTGGATGGCTGCAGGGACTCTCTCATTCTCCCTCAGGAACACAGCCGCCAGGACCTGTCTTCCTAAATGCTATTCACATCTCGAGTGCTCTGGGGAGGGAAGAGGCCATTAAAGCAGGAATTCTAATATCACTTCAGTGAAATCCTCAGCACTGAAAGCCAGCTCGTCCCATGTGCTGCTGACCTGACAGGAGCAGCTAGACCAAGACTGCACTCTGCAGGCCATTGCACAGATAGAATAAGTCATCCATTTTGGGGGCAGAAACAAAACATGCTGTGGAGGGACACCTAGCCAGGGCTGGCAAGAGGAGATGGAACCCAGCTAGGGTGACCAGATGTCCCGATTTTATAGGGACAGTCCCAATATTTGGGACTTTTTCTTATATAGGCTCCTATTACCCCCCACCCTCTGTCCCGATTTTTCACACTCACTCTCTGGTCACCCTAAACCCATCAGAAAAGCCAAACTGGAAAGGAGAAAGCAGGTGGGAGCATTGGCTCTTAGAGGACAGAAGGCAGCCCAAAACCAGGATAGAAAGTCTTTCATGGGGCACCCATGTTACAGACTCAGAATGTGCCCCAAGAGGTCCCCTAGGACAGCCATGGGGTGGAGCATGCAAAGCAGGTCTGTACAGGGCAGTCCTTGTATTAGAGAGGCCATTTGAGAATCCCAATTAGAAGCACAAATGGAGCATGTGGGAGAGGGACATTGCTGGGAAGAGGAGAAACTTCAGAATCACGAAGAATTTGGGGAATTTTCATTCCAAAAGGGACTGTAGTTATTTAAAGCGTGTGTTGGAACCATAGGCGTGCGCAGCCCATTTCATTAGGGTGTGCACCCAGGTAGCCTCACCCTGCCCTAGCCCCACCCCCATCCTGTCCCCATCCATTCCCTCCTACTTCCCGTCCCCTGACTGCCCCCCTCAGAACTCCCAACCCCCTCTGCTCCTTGTCCCCTGACTACCACCTCCTGGGACCCTGCCCCCCAGAACCCCTCCCCCTATCTAAGCCTCCCTGCTCCTTGTCCCCTGACTGCCCTGACCCTTATCCCTGCCCCTAGACAGACCCCCAGGACTGCCACACCTATCCAACCGCTCCCCACCCCCTGACAGGCCCCCCCAGAACTCCTGACTCATACAACCCCCTCTGCTCCCTGCCTCCCCTAACCCCTCTCCAACCCCTGCCTCCTGACAGACCCCCAAAACTCCTGACTCATCCAACCCCCCCAGCTCCTTGTCCCCTGACCACCGCCTCCAAAGACACCCCCCAATTGCCCCCCCAGGACATTCATGGTCCCTGTCCCCTGACTGCCCTGACCCATATCCACCCCCTGCCCCATGAGAGACCGTGGGACTCCCATGCCCCATCCAACCCCCCCTGCTCCCTGACTGCCCCCTCCAGAGACCCCCTGCCCCTAACCCCCCCCCGGGATCCTTCCCCCATCCAACCCACCTTGCTCCCTGTCCCCTGACTGCCCCCACCCCTTATCCAACCCCCCTGGCCCTGGACCCCTTACCATGAGATGAGGGTCCTAGCCTCCCCACGGAGCCAAACACTGCCCCACAGAAGCATGCAGCCCCAGCTCCACAGGTGGGATGGGAGACAGAGGGGCTCAGGCCAGCTCCACATAGAGTGGGGTCAAGGCTTCAGCCCTGCAACTTTTGCCACTAGGGTGGCTGGGGCTCCTGAGACGGGGACTTCAACCTCATCTTCTGCCAGGGTCCAGGGCTTCTACTCCCTGCCCCAGTGTGGCTCCTCTGCCCCCCCTCCCCACTCCAGTGCAGCTCCTGCTGGGGTCCGGGCTTCTCTCCCCTCAGTGCAGCTCCTGCCGGGGTCCAGGCTTCTCCTCTTCTCCCCTCTCCCTCTGGGCAGCTCCTGCCGGGGTCCGGGCTTCTCCGCCCCCCTCCCCCCCCCAGTGCAGCTCCTGCTCGGGTCCGGGCTTCTCCCCTCCCCAGTGCAGCTCCTGCCGGGGTCCGGGCTTCTCCTCCACCCCCACTCCCTCCCCCCACGTGGCTCCAGCCCCATCTGGGGCTTCTCTTCCCCCACCCCCGCATGGCTCCTGCTGGTATCTGCAGCTTCTCCCACTGCACCCAGCCCTAGCCTAGCTGGGCTCCCTTGGGTCACCTGCTGCCTGCTGTGGCCGGAGTGGAGCCTGGCTGGCAGGGAGCAGCCATACACGTGGACCGCATGGCCATCAGCCCAAGAGGTGTGGGGCAGCCCTAGGCAAGCAGGGGCTGGCTGTGCTGCTGCCAGGGCCGGCTCCAGCATTTCTGCCACCCCAAGCAAAAAAAAAAAAAAAGCTGCGATCGCTGGCGGCAATTGGAAAAAAAAAAAAGCCGCGATCGGCGGCGGCAGTTCAGCGGCAGGTCTTTCGCTCCTAGGGGGAGTGAGGGACCTGCCGCCCCCGAATTGCCGCAGGTGCCGCCCCCCTTCCTTGGCCGCCCCAAGCACCTGCTTGTAAAGCTGGTGCCTGGAGCTGGCCCTGGCTGCTGCTGATAGCCCCGCACTCCCACCCACACCTAACCCTTAGGCTTTTTGTGTGTGTGTGTGTGAGACTCACTCAGCCCCTGCTGGAGCAGAGAGGCAGGAAGCAGCTGATTTGAGCCTGCCCGGCAAACAGCTGAGGAGCAGTCTTCCCAGCTGGAGCTCAGGGCATTAGGGTGTGCCGGGGCACACCCGGCACACCCCGTGTGCACGCCTATGGTTGGAACAGCAGCCAAACTGGACGTATACTGCTATCCCGCCATGCTGTCCTGAGCGTCTCCTACCTGCTACAAAGCAGGAAACATCAGATGTGTTAGTGGGAGCACAGGGGTTCCTAGTCAAGGCGCAGGAATTGGGGGATTTCTTCTCAGTGCAGGGCAGGAGGGGAGCACCCCCCCGCATCAGAGTACTTCAGGTTCCCAGCCAGCAGCCCAGCTCATGGGTGAAGTTGCAGAGTTTCTTGGCCAGCCACGAGGCTGTGCTGCCATACACCGTGCTGCCATCCACGAAGGAGGTGATGCTGTTTGGCTGCAGCTGTTCTAGGAGGAAGCTAGATCCACCAGTGCTGCAGGCAGGTAAGGAGCAGATTAAGGGTGGGCACTCTATCCTGTCCCCACCCAGAGGGCGATCATCTGACAGGGAAAACATGGCAGTAAATACCCTATGGCCCAGAGACACAGTGACAGCAGTGAAGAGATTGCAGTGCCAGGGGTGTATTCCCTATGGTCATTCCAGGGGAGAGAGCACAGGTCCCTTTTCACAGAGTCACAGAACCTAGATTTGTGTTACTACTACACTACTACTGTTAGCATACTGTTCTTTCTGCTGTCACTGAGCTCACTGAGACCTATTTGCTCTGGCCATTTGCCTGAGCACAGGGCCTGTGCAGTTGAGGGCACAGTGTGCCTGGATAGGGAAGCACTGGTTAGTGGAGCCTTGGATACAGTCTGTTCCATCCACAAAACAGGTGGTGCTGATGCTCTGGGGAGTCAGGTCCATCTCATGGTCAATCCACTGGCCCCACTCCACAACCCTGTGAACATAGCCACTGTCCAGACAGACATTCTCATTCTGCATATGCAGGACTTCATGGGAAACCCAGTGCCCAGGACGAGCAGAGAGATGTATGTATGTGTGTGTTCGTCCAGTTACTAATGGACAACAAGCAGCTTGGCAGTCAGATAACTGACTCCAAATTTGGAGCAATTTTAATTCCATCTGAAACAGGGTGGCTTGCAGTTGGCTGGAGAGCCTAGGGTTTCATTAGGCCTGATTGCAAGATGAGCCCCACCTGAGAGGAATCCCGTGATTCCAATATAAAAGGCTGCAGGCAGGGGTGTGGTTGAGAGAGTGTAGTGGAGATCATTAGTGGTGGGAAGTCTGGCACTGAATTGGGGAGTTCAGGAGAGTGTGTGAAACTGAAGGTGGTGGAAACAGCAGATGCTAGGAGCAAATGTGGCCCCTGCCGAGTCCTAACTAGGTAAGGCCTGTGAGGGGGAGTTAAAAAAGGGAAGATGAACTGAAAAGCTTTTGAGTTCTATTTGTTGAGCTCTGTTGCCAGCCTGAGGAGAACTGGGGATGAGTGAATGGAAGGATTTGAGCTTAATTAGGCCTTGGCTACACTTGCAGCTGTACAGCGCTGTGAGTTAAACCTGTCTTCGTACAGCTGAGTAGGGAAAGCGCTGCAGTCTGTCCACACTGACAGCTGCCCAGCACACTGTCGTGGCCACATTTGCGGCAATTGCAGCGCTATTGGGAGCGGTGCATTATGGGCAGCTATCCCACAGAGCACCTTTTCCCGTTCTGGCACCGTGGGTTGTGGGAAGGGGGCGTGGGTGCGGGGCATTCTGGATCCTGTCCCAACGCCCCGTGATGCATCACTTCGCATCCCAGAAATCCCTTTGTTTCCATCCACCTTTGGTGCCATCTTTCAACGGTTTCAGTGCAGCGTGATCTGCCTGCGGGAAATGGAGTCCGAACTGCTGAGGTGTATGCTGACTTATCTTGTTAGCACGTCACGTTTGGCTGTCAAACTATTCCTTAAGATCCAAAGTGACAGTGAGAGTGAGGAGTCCGACGATGCTATCGAGCCACATAACATGTACAACACAAAATTGCTTGTGGCATTCACGGACATGCTCAGCACTGTGGAACGCCACTTTTGGGTTCGGGAAACAAGCACCGAGTAGTGGGATCACATCGTCATGGAAGTCTGGGATGACGAACAGCGGCTGCAGAACTTTTGGATGAGAAAAGCCACTTTCATGAGACTGTGTGAGGAGCACACCACCACCCTGCGGTGCAAGGACACGAGATTGAGAGCTGCCCTGCCAGTGGAGAAGCGAGTGGCTATTGCAATCTAGAAGCTAGCAACTCCAGACAGCTACTGGTCGGTCGCAAACCAGTTTGGAGTGGGAAAGTTGACCGTTGGAATCGTGTTGATGCAAGTTTGCAAGGCCATTAATCGCATTCTACTCAGAAGAACCGTGACTCTGGATAACGTGCAGGACATAGTGGATGGCTTTGCACAAATGGGGTTCCCTAACTGTGGAGGGGCGATAGATGGGACGCACATTTCTATTCTGGCACCACTCCACCTAGGATCCGAGTATGTTAATAGGAAGGGATATTTCTCTATGATTCTCCAGGTGCTTGTGGATCACCATGAGCATTTCATTCACATTAACACAGGCTGGCCCGGAAAGGTGCATGACACACGCATCTTTCGGAACACTTGGCTGTTCAGGAAGATGCGGGCCGGGACTTTTTCCCCAGAGCGGAAGATCATGGTAGGGGAAGTTGAAATGCCCATTGTGATCCTTGGAGATCCCGCTTACCTGTTAATGCCGTGGCTCATGAAACCCTACATAGGGAGCCTTGACAGCAGCAAGGAACAGTTCAACTACAGGCTGAGTCAGTGCCGAATGACTGTGGAGTGTGCTTTTGGCTGTTTAAAGGGCCGCTGGCGATCTCTGTATGGGAAGTTGGACTTGGCTGAAAACAGCATCCCCGCGGTTATATCCGCGTGCTGTACCCTCCATAATATTTGTGAAGGGAAGGGTGAAAGCTTCACTCAGGCATGGACCTCCGAGGTTGAACACCTGGAGGCTGAATTTGCACAGCCAGAGAGCAGGGCTATTACAGGGGCCCAGCACGGGGCTGCAAGGATTAGGGATGCCTTGAGGGAGCAATTTGAGGCTGAAAACCAGCGGTGATATCTGGTGCCCTGCACGGGAGTGAAGTGCAGTAATTCCAATAGTTAGGAATCAGTGTTTGCTAAGCAGACTTGCAGTGCCTGTTTATTTCCTGGGCTAAGGAGTCTTTTACTTTATGCAATAATAAAGAATGTTTTCAAAGCCAAAAAATCCATTTATTGAAAAGAAACAAGGGGGTGGATTGGGGAACGGTACAATCACAGATTCACGTATGTCCTGTCTGGTGTGCTGTGCAGTGAGTGCTGCACTTCAGGATAGCTATACTGCATGGTAATGGGGGTTGAGTGCAGAGGGTAAGGGTCGTGGTTTTCAGGGCTGGGTGGTGAAGATACTGGTGTTGGAGGCAGCTGGTGGCGTGAAGAACCCAGAAGTTGGGGAAAGTGGGTTGGAGGTGACAGTGGGGCACAAGGGAAAGAGTTTTGGGACAAGGGCTGTAGGGGGGCGTGGTGTTTGCGTTTGAGGTACTGCTCCTTCTGCATGGCTATGAGCTCCTGGATAGTGTCTGCTTGGCGCTCCAGGATGCTTATGAGCTGATCCGTGCTTTGCTGCCAATGCTCCGTGCTTTGCTGCCGGTGCGCTGCGTTTTCCTTGTGGATCCTGCTTTCTCTCTCCCTCCAGTTCTGTGCTTTCTCATTCTCTTTAATGGATTGCCGCATCACTTCTTGTAGCATGTCTTCTTTGCTTTTTCGCGGTCTCTTCCTGAGTCTTTGCAGTCTCTGAGCAAGCGATAAGAGGGACAGCTGAGCTCTCAAGATTGATGCAACTGTGACGGGTTGGATCACAGAAACCCCCTTGGGAGCTGCCACCCGATGTGCAAAGACTGCCCCTGCTCCTGTTTTCCCTGNTTATAAGCACCCCCTCCCCATAAAGCCTTATGGGGTACACTGTCACAGCAACTATATAGGCAAAATGCAACATTTAACAGAGGCAGCATTGTTTATACCAGACAGAGTAATGATTTCCCCCACACTTAAGGAGTAGAAAACATACAAGGTCTACACAATAGCATAATTTTCCTGTCCGAAACAGAGCACACATAGCCCACGGGAGCCTCAAAATGGTGAGTAAGGGGGACTGATTGTTTCAGGTCTGCACTGTCCTCTGGGTTTCTGTGCCTTGGGGAGAGCCAAAAGCTTCAGGGGGAACCTACACTGAACACTGTCCCAACATTTTCCACAGGAGTTTATCCTGGACGATATCTCGCTGCTGAGGGTGACCTGGGAAGCAAGGGAGGGTCTTCTACTGCAATGCGGCTTCCGCCCTGGCCCATATGCAGCTTGCCTGTGTGCAGCAATGGTCCCCTTGCCCCTCGCGGCACAGTGGCGCAGACACATTAGCCTGGCTGGGACAAGGACCACGGTGGCTCTCCCGATAAACCTGCGCAAGTGCATTGCACACATTCTGGATGGGACATTCGAGGAGATTACCGAGGCTGATTACCGCGATGTGATAAACCACCTCAATGCACTATTCCGCATCTAGGCATGCATGCCTAGCCCTCCTCTCCCAAAGATCCTGCACCAAAAAAATTCCTTCCCGAAAAAAAACCCCACTTACCGGGAACCTGCTCTTCTGTTTGTCCTCCACCAAGTACCGGCCGCTGCGACTGGCTACCTTCCTCCTGGCTCGAGAAGAGCTCCTGGCTGCATGGCTCCAGGGATTCCGGGGTGTCTCCATCCGGCCCACCACCCTCACTCCCGTTTTCTTCCTCCTCCTCCTCCTTCCCCCGACCCCACACTGGCTCTGAAGTGTCCATGGTGGTGCTCGGAGTGGAGGTGGGGTTAACCCCAAGCATCGCATCCAGCTCTTTGTAGAATCGGCAGGTCGCGGGGGGAGCACCCGAGCAGCCATTTGCGTCGCGGGCTTTGTGGTAGGCACTCCGCAGCTCCTTCACTTTAATCCTGCACTGCAGGGTGTCCCGGTCATGGCCCCTTTCCATCATGTCCTTTGACACCTTCCCGAAGGTATCGTAATTCCTACAGCTGGAGCGCAGCTGGGACTGTACAGCTTCCTCCCCCAAACACTGATGAGATCCAGCAACTCGCCATTGCTCCATACTGGGGCTTGCTTGGCACGTGGAGGCATGGTCACCTGGAAAGATTCGCTGATTGCTCAGCCAGGCATGGCGTGGAGTGCTAACAGGAAGGGGATTTTTAAAATTCCTGGGGAATGTAAAGGGCGGGTCACATGGTTGGTTACCTAAGGCCAGGGCAGTACAGTTTGAACGGATGACCAGAGTGGCTAGAACAGGCATTGTGGGATACTGCCGGATCCTTCTGGAAGCCAGACACAGCGCATTGGGTGGCCACACTGGCGCCACAGCGCTGCAGCGGCAGCGCAATACACGCTATTCCTCTTGGGGACGTGGAGTACATGCAGCACTGCAACCATGGAGATACAGCGCTGCAAATGTCTTGCCAGTGTGGACAGGGAGTGAGTTACAGTGCTGGGGGCGACTTTACAGCGCTGTAACTTGCAAGTGTAGCCAAGGCCTTAGAAGGTCACTGATGACTGTGTTCTTAAAGGGGCCTGGATGAAGGGAAAATAGAGGTGGGAGGGCCACAGAGGCAACCCTAACCACTAGGGGGCACTCAGGAGTCAGTAAGCAGGCCCTGTGCTACATAACTCAACACAGCAGTCAGTAGTCCCCGGGCTTGGCTCCGCTCCGCTCAGCTCTGCTCTCTTCAGTCAGATAAGACCACAGGAGGAGAAGCAACCTAATGATGCTGTTCAGAATAGCACTGGCATTTAATCATGTTGATTACAGTAGTGCCTCACGGCCACCCAAGAATGGGGCCCCGTTGTGTGAGGCATTCACTAGAGCTGGGTGATGCCTTCTCAGCCAGGCACGGATGTGACACATGTTGCCTCTTTTCCTGTGTGTCTTGTCTGTGAGCCACTTCCAATTGTCTTGGATGTATTTGTTATGTGACATCACTTCCCAGATGATTTCAGACAGTCACTGGTAGGTCTCCCTGTGAGCCAGTCATTGTGCATATGCAATATTTGAGATTTAAGTTATGCCCATTTGATTGGACAAGGGGGATCACATGGTATATTTCCATTCCCTGACTGAATCAGTGTGATTGTAAGATTTGCTTTCGTGAGCATTCTCCAGCGTTCAGTTCAAGCTCGCTAGGCCCAGGCCTATTCCTGCTGGTGAACTTGATGCTGGAAAAGGCACAGGAAGCAAACACAAAGGCACAAAGATATTTGAAGCAAAGTCATTTAAACATTCAAATATGGCTTTTTTATGCTATTTACCCAGCTCTAATAGAACTCAGTGACCTGACCAGACATGAACAAGCCTATGCAGCCCCCTATAGCCAGACATTCACACTGCTCCTCTCTGTACCTGTATGTAAAGCACACTATGCACTAACAATATGTAAGCAGAGTCAGGATAAGCTCTACCCTGACATCTGGTGGTGAATTATGGCGTGGGTGGAAAAGAACTTCAGGGGCTGATCTTGTTTGCATAGGCACACCCACTTGCCTAGCCTGGGACAACAACAACTGAAAGTGGTTACTTTGGCTGGTGTGGGATCCCCAGTTTCTCTGTTATTGGGGCAGGAAGAATAAAGTGTTGTTACCCTGATTCTGTGAATCAGGGCCAGCGGAACTGTTGTATGACAGAGGGAGTCACCAGTAACTAAGTAGCACTTGCTAGACAAGAGGCATGGGTTACAAAACCCAGTGAATTAAGAGAGGTTAGGGACAGGTAGGTGTACCTGATGGTATGGGCCCCCTTTTGAGGGTCTGGAACACCAATTGTATTCATCCACTGTTGAATAGCAGAGCTAAGTTTGCTTCCCTTAGGAGTCTAGCAAGAAGTTGCTGAACTGAATTCACTTTGGGCCAATTGTGCACTAGCACTGAGGCTCCTCTACTACAAGCTGAAATCACTAAAATTGCTGAACTGAGATCACTGAGTGCTGTGTTAACCAGTGGGGGAGCCTGAAGATATATTGCTAAGTAGCTGGTAGAGCCAAGCAGTTTGTGGGATGATTAGAGTGGCCCATGGAACAGTGAGCAGAGCTGAGCCATTTGTGGGGCAGCTGGAGCGGTTCATGGGACGGCTGGTGGAGTGGAGCGGCCGGCAGAGCTGAGCAGTTTGCGGGGACGGCTGGAGGAGCGGACCGGAGCGGCGCGGCGCGGCGCGGCTGGTAGAGCAAAGCCATTTGTGGTAAAGGCTGCAGCAAAACTCCACGGAGAGGTGGGGCAGTCGGCCTCGGACCACGTAAGGTGCCCCTTAGCATCCCGTGTGCCCCCCCCCCCATTTCTGCCCAGGCTGGGGGGGGGGGTAAAACTCTGCAGATAAACTTTTGAACTCTGGGGCAGCACTGACCAGGGACAGAGACTTTGGGGTGATTGGTCTTAAGACCCTGAGGGGAAAAGGACACTGCCAAACTTACTTGGAGGTGGGTCTTTTGCTCATGGTTTGTGTTATGAATCCTGTTTGTGGTGTTTCCCTCCTTTATTAAAAGGCTTTTGCTACACTCAGACTCCATGCTTGCGAGAGGGGAAGTATTGCCTCCTAAAGGCGCCAAGGGGGGTGGTATGTAATTATCCCTGGTCACTGGGTGAGGGCTCGAGCGGGTTTTGCATTGCGTTATTGAAACGGAACCCCTAGATACTGAACCCGGCCCTTGTTGCTGCCAACTCAGAGGGGCAGAAGGGTTACAAATGGACACGAACACACCCACTGCTTTTACATAGAAACACAACCACCCCTCCCTCAAACATACAGTCTCACCCCATCATACATGCTCCTACTTGTAGACAGTGCTTTTTCATTCTTGCACATCCACCCATAACTTCATATAGCTACACAGTCACACACACACCCATATAAACTCTAGTATGAATGAACCCCTTCCCCCATCTCTATACAGTACAAAGCCTGTCTGTGTGGGGGTAAATACAGAGGAGAGATACTAAGGGGATGGGGCCTAGGAAGCATGTGGTTACATGGCTAGTAAGTCTTTCTTGCCCTCACAGTTGGCTTTCTGTGAGATGCCTCTGCCCATTCCCACCTGGAGATGTCTCTCTCCCCACCCACTTTCACATACAACAGCTACCTGCTGCCACTACCGTGTCTGGGTTTCATTCCAGCTTTAGGCACATTTTCAGAGTCTGCAGGGAGCCAGCAGGCATAGACCGTGTTTGCTGTGACCCAGAGAGGGTTCTTCCTGCCAGGGTGGGCATAAGTAACCTTGGAATGTGAATGAACTGTAGTCACCAGTGTAAAGAAACAGGTGCATACGTGCAGAAGAGAAGTAAGCATGGGCCTATGGATTAGTGCACTGGAATGGGCTTGAGATCCCAGTTCTAGTCTTGGCCACTGATCTGCTGTGCGACTTTGGGCTTGTCGCTTCCCCTCTATGTGCCTCCGTTCCTCTTTGTCTCCTTAGGGTGTATGCTTTTTGGGGTGTTCGTGTCACAGGGTAGCTGGTCCCTTTGGGGAGATGGGCCCAGTCCCCTGTGATACAACCTGTTTGCCTCCCCAGGTGGAGGGACTGAATTGAGGGAGAGCTCAGTGGTTTGAGCATTGGCCTGCTAAACCCAGGGTTGTGAGTTCAATCCTTGAGGGGGCCACTTAGGGATCTGGGACAAAATCAGTACTTGGTCCTGCTAGTGAAGGCAGAGGGCTGGACTTGATGATTCCAGTTCTAGGAGATGGGATATCTCCATTAATTTATTTGAAAAAGCGAATTTAACACCATTAATTTGGGCTTGAATAGGGACTGGGAGTGGCTGGCTCATTACAGAAGCAGCTTTGCCTCTCCTGGAATTGACACCTCCTCATTAGGGCTGGCCCCAGCTTTTTTGCTGCCCCAAGCAGCGAAGAAGAAAAAAATAAAAATCAGTCCAGGATGCCAGCCTCCATCGCCCACTTGTTGCATTTTCAGGGAAGCACTTTTGTGCTTCCCCTAATGCTGTCCCTCATGCTTGGGAGACGCTCTCCATCAACATCCACAAAGCTCCCCCATTATCCTCCTTCAAGTCTTCCTTAAAACTCGCCTTTGCTGGGATGCCTACAAAACCTTAACAAGACCTACACTGTTGATATGCAGAGAGCATTGTCTGTCACGCTGACCAACATTGTCTCATTGTTCACTTGTACTCCTTCATCTGTCTGTACCCTTCTGTTCGCTCTTGTCTTCAGGGTTGGCTCCAGGTAGGGTGACCAGATCTCCCGATTTTATAGGGACAGTCCCGATATTTGGGGCTTTTTCTTATATAGGCTCCTATTACCCCCCACCCCCGTCCTGATTTTTCACACTTGTTGTCTGGTCACCCTAGCTCCAGGCACCAGCTTACCAAGCAGGTGTTTGGGGAGGCCACACTGGAGAGGGGCGGCACGTCTGGCTCTTCAGTGGCAATTCGGCAGTGGGTCCCTCACTCCCACTTGGAGCGAAGGATCTCCCGCCGAAGTGCCGCAGATCGTGATCGCAGCTTTTTTTTTAGGGTGGGGGGGCGGGGAGGTGGGGCAGGGACTGCTTGGGGCGGCAAAAACTCTGGAGCCGGCCCTGCTTGTCTTAGTGTGTGTGTGAGCTCTTTGGGGTGGGGAATGTGTGGTTTTGTTCAGGATTTGTATAGTACCTAGTGCAGTTGGGTCCTGGTCCATGACTGTGCTCCTATGATAATACACATATAACCTTTCTTTCCTCTCTCAGCATGAGTTAGAGGGGCCCTGTGGGCTGCATTAGTCTTTAACATGCCAGATTCATCACTGTTGTAACTCCATTGCCTGCTGTGGAGTTACACCAGGGAAGTATTTGCCTATTCTTTGTGCCCTTTCCCCACCACTGTCCTTTCCCTCTGCAGTCCAGCAGGTGGCAAGGCAGCCTTCTGCAGCAGAGAGCGACAGAGGGTGAATGTAATCATCATTCCTCCGAATCCACCTGGCTTGCACTGCATCTGCCCCTTTGAAACTCTGGCCACGTTTCGCTAGGCTGAGCACCTGCCCTTTATGGATAAAAGCTTCCCAGCTGTTTGTCCAAGATAGCTTGTTTGTTTGCATGTTTTGTGATAAAAAGTCTCTGGAGGGGAGGTGGAGTGGGGGAAGGTGTCCATGTGTTCAGTATTTGGCTGCCTGCTGGTGCAGAAAGGGGAGGGTGTTTGTGTGGGTGCCTAGTTGCATACAGGGATGGATTAAGGCAAGATTCCCAGATGTAGCACAAGACTGGGAGGGGGCATGATCCACAAAACTTGAATCTATGGGCACATGCGGCTGAAGGCTGCTACTAGAGAGATTTAGGAACCGCTGTTGGGGCTGGAGAGCAGCAATGAGCCATGGGAATGCAGAAGGTCCTAGTTCAAAGCTGATTCCCATTCGTGCCTCTCTGATTTTATTGCTGGATCTGGCCCCTCTGGCTCTTAGCTAGCCAGTGGCTGCTGCCTGCCCCTGAGTGCTGGCTGCAGATATGCACTTGGAGGATTCCCTAGATGTACACGTGTCTGGATGAATGAGTCCATCATTACGTGTGCAGATGCACACGCACTAAAACGTGGCTCCTCCAGTCTGCAGTTTGGCAGGATCTCTCATTACCTCATTCCAACAAATGTCTCTCCTAACTTCTTCTGTAATGACCAGATGCACGTGCCTGTGTGGGCATGGGCTTAGCTATGCACAGATACCCATGCACACCACTTGGAGATGTTACTCAAAGCCTCTCGAGTATGTGCATGTGTATATGGCTCATGGCCATGCCTTTATATGCATATACATCTGGCCAAAGCACCACCATTGTAGAAATTCAGGAGCAGGCTAGGGAAGCCATTTGTAGGAATGAGGGACTGAGAAATTCTGCAGAATTGCACGTGGGAGGACACAAGTAGTCTGTTCTTGCCCAACTCCCTATAATTCTGTGGCTTCGAAGGTCGTGACATATCAACTCAAACCAAGTTTCTCGTGTACCGGCTGTTCTTAGCCCTGCTCTTGTGTATGGTGCCAAAACCTGCGTCATGTACAGTAGACACCTCAAAGTTCTTGAACGATACCCTCAGTGTTGCCTCCACAAGAACTTCTGAATCAAGTGGGATGACTGACGCAACAACATCAGTGTTCTGTCCCAAGCCAAAACCTCCAGCATTGAAGCTATGATCATCCACCACCAACTCCATTGGGCTGGTCGTGTTCTAAGGATGCCAGAAAATTGACTCCCAAAGTAGGTCATGTTCTCACAACTGAGCCAAGGCCAATGGATACAGGGCAGGCAAAAAAAGCACTTCAAAGACACCCTCAAAGCCAACATGAAGAAGTGCAATATTGAAATAAACTCATGGGGAAACCCAAGCCCTCAACCGACCAAAATGGAAAAGGACCTTGTGGCAAGGATCCTAGTATTTTGAGATCCAAGGAGACACGGGAAAGGAGGAAAGAATGCGCTGCAGCCTGACTCACCAATCCAGATCTGCCCTTTCCATTGGGAAATGTCTACCCCACTTGTGACAAGATCTGTGGATCCTGGGTCGGTCTCATTAACCGCCAGCAGAACCACCAGCGATAACTGTCTGGCTAGCATTTTAAGGAAATCTTCCTCAAACTCTAAGGGATTGTCAACAATGATTCTGTGTGCATATTTTTAGGGCATGTTTGTGACCAGGTATGTTGTGGGTGGCTCTGGGCCATGCGTATTTTCATGTGTGCCTGCTTGTATGTGCGTGAATAATCTGGATTTGTTTACATAAAACTACCTCTCCAGGGCAGCCATTTCCCTCCCAATGTCCCATGGGCTCTCAGAGCCCTGCTGGCTTTATTAGTGATTGGGATGAGATCAGTGCCAACCGTGTTCCCTGATGCTTGCAGGGGAAGAAGCAGAGCACACTATTAATTCACCTGAATCCACAGACCATCGGTGATGCCCAATAACCCTAATCCCTCCGGAGAGAGGGGCTGATAGATCCCAAGCCAGCCTGGGGCATGAGAGAACCATTGGGGCTCCAAAAGGGGTTCCACCTATGAGAACATCAGACCTCACCTTCAGAAGAGGGGAGGAGTAAAAAGAACACGGGGTCAACTGAATGGCCTGTGGCAATGAAAAACAAAAGAAGAAAGGCATTGGGTCAAAGGTTCAAACTAAGGGATCTGGAAGGGGACACCGAGCAGAAAAGCCCAGAGAGCTCCTTTTGCTCTGAAATCAAGGGAGTTAGTGGGTGGCACACAGAGGCATTGTGCCCAGATCCATGAATGCAGATGTGCCAGGAAATTGGGCCCACAGCCACAGAGAACATCGTCTGCCAGCTTCCTCCTCCTGACTGGTAAGTGGCCATTTTGGCCAGTCCCGGGGGAAGGTTGGTGATGAGATTCCTGAGCTTACTGGGGATGGGATGTGAATAAACAGAAGGATGCAAGGAAAAGTGCAGCCAGAACCCCAAGAAGATGTTGTAGAGGAGACAGAAGAGGGGTGGTAGCCTGATTGCAGGTAGACATGCACCAGTATCTTTCTTTGAGACGGTGCTGTTAGCAACTATAAATAAAGTCCCTTTTGGGAGCCAGCACCCTGGTCACTTAGAAGACCCAGAAACTGGGCACAGTTAGAGTAGGAGGGAGTAAGGTAGTCTGGGTTTGAACAGTTAGAGGGAGTCATTTGCACCTGTAAGGAGTCTGATGAGCTATTGAGATAATTAACTTACCAGCTAGGAGAAGAAAACAAATAATATAAAAGGCTGGAGCAGGAAGGAGGCCCCTTCAATTTGCTGCTAAGTTGTGTTGTACCTGGAACATAAGGCAAAACAATAATAAAGATGCACTTGGTGATGGTACCCTGGTAGATTTACACAGCAGGAGGGCTTACCAGCCAGGGTTTCCCTTTACACTTACACTTGCCCTTTCTGCACTGAGATTATCAGTGAACCATGCCAGCAGCATGCCTGGGCTCACCAATTTATACTCTTGGTGGTTTGTGGTACCAGGGTGGAATATAGGCCAGCCCACCTTGTAGCCCTGGAAACAGAAATCCTCTCTTCATCCACAGAACTGGCACAGCACAGATAGTGACAAGTTTAGCCCTTCCAGTGCTCTGCCAATGTACTTCAGCCCTGACATGAAGGAGCCACTTAATACCAGTTGTGATGTGGATACTGGCCCCACTAGGAAATGGACTGAATCCCACCATCTTGCTCTACTTAGGCCACTAAACAGCCATCAGACGGTACCAACTTCAGTCATGAGTCTTCTGTATTGGATTTGAACTGTCATCCTAGCTAGTGAAACTCTTTGTATCCTCTTCCCAACCCCTGGAGTTGATATTCCCACCATAGCTTTAAATGATAGGGTACCCTGTAGATAGAGAGAACCCAAGTCTGTTCTGATTTACCTTGTTGCCATTAATGGGAGTTTCACCCATGTACCTGAGGGCAGCACAGAATGTGGGGTGACTTTTGAATGGAGTCTGCGAGGGTATGTCTACACTGCTGTTGGGGTGTGTGTGAGTATGATTCCCAGTGCAGGTAGATAGACTCACACTAGCTCAGCTTGAGCTAGCATGCTAAAAATAGCAGTGTGGACACTGCTGCTCAGGTGGTGGCTTGGGTTAGCCACCTGAGCTTGGGCCCAGGGGGTTGGGCAAGCTTGGACTTGGGTGGCTAGCCCAAGCTGAGCTAGAGTGTCTACCTGTGTTGGCAAGTATCAGAGGGGTAGCCGTGTTAGTCTGAATCTGTAAAAAGCAACAGAGAGTCCTGTGGCACCTTTGAGACTAACAGAAGTATTGGGAGCATAAGCTTTCGTGGGTAAGAACCTCACTTCTTGCATCTGAAGAAGTGAGGTTCTTACCCACGAAAGCTTATGCTCCCAATACTTCTGTTAGTCTCAAAGGTGCCACAGGACTCTCTGTTGCTTTTTACCTGTGTTGGGAATCACACTTCCCAGCTGTAGTGCAGACATATCTTGCTGTGCTCAGGGCTATGAGCATTTCTTTTCTGTTCACACTCAACTACCCCTTTGCAGAGGGGTTGTATGAAAACGGGGGGCCCTCCTTGCTGGACTGTATAAAGTCTAATGAGCCCCTCAAGGATGTGAGTACAAATATCTCTACTCCATAGATGTGTTTGCCTTGTTCTGAAGCCAGCAGGCAAAATCAAGAGAATTGACTCCTTTGTTTTCCCCTTTCCCTCACTCACCAATCCTCTTTTCCTGCCATAAAGAACATTCTTATCAAGATTTTGCATTAAGTTTGGGGATATTGCTTCATAAATCAGGTTTTAGGCTACTCCCTCCGTCCCCAGGAGACTTTTAAGCAGAAAAGCACCCGCATGTGACTTTAACCTCTTCTTCCCAGGGCAATTCTTTTTTCTTGAACTCTTTGCCCCTGGTAGGAGTTTGTATCACCCTATACTGGGGGAAATACTCCCCCATTGCTGAGTGGTGAGGAGTGGCTATGCACACATGTTTTCTCCTCGTGTAATACTGGTGCTTTAGAGTGAGAGGTGACACTAGGGAGAACAGCAGTTCTGATCCCAGCTCAGCTACTAATTTACTGCTGCATGACCTTGGGCAGCCTTATAGTGTCTGCTGTCATAAGTAGTGTTAATATAGATATAGGCACAACCACATAAGTGCCTCTATGCCCATGGCTTCATGCTGAGTCAGAACCAAGAGTGTGCACCATCTACTGAACTGCCAGCCCCTGTGTTTTCTGAAGAAGTCTGTAATGCAAGTAATAACTACACCTAGCATCACTGTTTGCAAGGTGAGAGTGATCTTGAGTGAAAAATGAATGGTCCTGCAGTTGAGGCAGAGGGGACTAGGAATTAGTTAATCTGCATTTTACTTCTAGCCTACTACACACTTTCCTTTGTGAACTTGGCCCTTACCTGTCTGTGCTTTGGTTTCCTTATCTGCAAAATGGAGACTGTAATACTTCCCGACCCCACACCAGTGGGGTGAGATGCTCTGTCATAACTATAAAGGGAAGGGTAACAGCCCTCCTGTGTACAATACTATAAAATCCCTCCTGGTCAGAGACTCCAAAATCCTTTTACCTGTAAAGGGTTAAGAAGCTCAGGTAACCTGGCTGGCATCTGACCTAAAGGACCAAGGGGACAAGATACTTTCAAATCTTGGTGGGGGGAAGGCTTCTGTTTGTGCTCTTTGTTTTGGGGAGAGTTCGCTCTTGGGACTAAGAGGGACCAGACATCAATCCAGGCTCTCCAAATCTTTCTGAACAAGTCTCTCATATTTCAAACTTGTAAGTACAGCCAGGCTAAGCATGTTAGTTTTATCTTTGTTTTCTTAACTTGTAAATGTACCTTTTGCTAGAGTGTTTATCTCTGTTTGCTGTAACTTTGAACCTAAGGCTAGAGGGGGTTCCTCTGGGCTCTTTAGGTTTGATTACCCTGTAAAGTTATTTTCCATCCTGATTTTACAGAGATGATTTTTACCTTTTTCTTTAATTAAAAGCCATCTTTTTAAGAATCTGATGGATTTTTCCTTGTTCTAAAATCCAAGGGGATTGATCTGGACTCACCAGGAATTGGTGGGGGGAAAGGGAAGGATGGGGGGTGGGGAATGATTAATTCCTCATTGTTTTAAGATCCAAGGAGTTTTGGATCAGTGTTCACAAGGAAGTTGGTGGAAGAGTCTCTCAAGGCTACCCAGGGAAGGGAGTTAGCCCATTGGGAGTGGTGGCAGCGGACCAGATCTAAGCTGGTAGTTAAGCTTAGAAGTTTTCATGCAGGCCCCCACATCTGTACCCTAAAGTTCAGAATGGGAAAGGAGCCTTGACATGCTCCGAGACTGTGACTACTGTAGGTTATATCAAATATGATCATTTCACTGTCACCTGGGCCTCCCCGTGCCCTTGTTTCTTACCACCACCTGTTGTATCTCATCGTATTGTAAGGTCTTTGGGGCTGGGACAATCTTATTACACATGTGTACAATATCTAGTACAACGGGACCCTGATCTCTGACTGGCACTATTGTGTTTCACATAAATACTAGTACTAAAAATCAATGCACACCATAGAAATACCACTAAATCCTGTATAACTTGGCCACATTTGTAGTTGGTTGGATTACTCATTATAACATCTATTCTGCATCTTCGAAGTGGTGGAATTAATGGTGCCATGAGAACATTAACTTCGGACTTGCCTGACTTTTCATTTACATTTTCAATTTTCTGTTGCATTTGTGTATTTTATTTATTTATATTTACTTTGAAATTGAATCTCTTGGCTTGTTTTGAAACACTTGCTCTCCACTGCACATTAAAAGGAACCTGGAGGGCAGGGAATTAACTTTGTTTGTCAACATTATGGCAAAGCATTTTGCCCAAGGTGGCCATCTTCTTCCTTCTCTCAGCAGGTGCCAAGACTCTGAAGCAATCCAGTCCTCCCCCGCACATGCTGCTTAATGTGCTGAGCTCACACTTGCGAGGTTGCCAGCTTTGAAAGACTTAGGTAACGAAGATCCAGGTAAGTTTCCTTAAAATAGCATTAGGATTAAAACGTGATTTTGGACACAAATAAAATGAGTTTTGTTGTGCAGTTAGCTTATCCTAGCCTGGAAATCTTTTGGTTCATATTAGCAATCTGTTATACACAGTCCATAGGGAGGTATCTGTCTAAAGATCTCCAGAACTGGAATAAATAGGTGGTGTTGAGGTTCAGATGTTAGAATGGTGAGGGATGCAGCTCAGAACTGAGATGCGTTGGCACAGCAATGTGGGGAGCCCAGACCAGGAACAGCCAGAAGGCTGTTGGTTAGGACTGAATTATTAACAGAGTTGTGTGGGAAGCCCAGAAATGTAATAACTATGTTATATTAATACTTAGTTCATTTCATCCCTAGATCTCAAAGTGCTTTACAAAGGAGGTCAGTATCATGAGCCCATTTTTACAGAAGGGGAAACTGAGGCACCATGCAGTGACTTACCCAAGGTCACACAACAAGGCAGTGATCAGCTGGGACTAGCACCCAAGTCTCCTGATCCCCAGTCTAGTGGACCTATATAGCTGGGGGGTAGGGAGGATTCAGGTTAATACTGATGTGCACTGGCAGAGCCGGGAGGGAACTCAGGATTGGATTAGCAGGGGATGTTTCACATAAGGACAGAATTGCACGGTTTCAAATGACCAGGTTGCTGAGGCTGCACTACATTCAGGTGCTTGAAAGGGATTCATGTACTTCTATTAGTTTCTGTGGTGGACCCACATGTGCACGTGTGTGTGAAGCTTAACATCAGCTTTGAGTGACGGGAAGAGAGAAAGTGAGATTACAAGACTAAAGATGCTAGCTGGCCAGTGGCAGGAATTCCTCCCAGGACTGTCCTCCTTGTCCATTTCCCCTCCTCCCATCACCAAAGATTTGGACAGAGTCTAAAGCAGGCAGACTTAAAGACGCAGCGATTTGTGTTCCTGGGAATCAACAGATGCAAGTTTTAATTTCAGATCCAGACAAAGAGAGGGTGAGGGGGGCAGAGCAAGAGTGCAGGTAATGTGGAGTGTTTAAGAGGCGGGTACTTCACAAAGTTTCCAACATAACTGTGACGTATAAACCCTTGGAATGTGAGGAGATGTCCCTCAGTCTGGCTGAAATGCAGAAACAGCAGCGATCCCTGCAGAACATGTAGCAATGTATCATTATAGCATCAGGCAAAGCAGATAGCCTAGCACCAGATCCTACCCACCAGGACCTGTCTCTGTTCCTTAAAAGGTCACTGTGAGGTTAGAAGTCCTGGGCTAGATTGTCTGCAATGGAAACTGGAGTTTTTGTGGGGAGGGTAGGAGGGAGCACAAGGGAGTGGGAAAGGGTTCCCTCATCTGGGGGCTGGTTCTGTGTTGGTCCAATATAGACTAGAGCAGACAAGTAGGCTAGTCTGTGTTAGATAGTTATGTCTCCCCCCTACCCCTGGGGTAACTGGCAACTGCCTATGCTTCCTCTCCCCATCTTGGCACACCCCCAGTGCTGGGGGCCACCGGGTGTTACTGTAAGTTCTGCTCCCGCATGGTGCATAGGATTTCCTGCATAGGAGCAATCTCAGTGGCACCATCACTCGCACAACTATCCTCTGTTGGACAAGTGTTTCAGTGTTTGCTTGTTTAAATGAGGGCTACTGAGCTATCAACCAGGGTGATAACAGATAAAACAGAGACTTCACCCCAGCTATCAAGGCAGTCGAACTTTGTCCTGTATCACATCATAGTTATCTGAATTATCTGGGGGTTAAAGTGAGTTGTAACATATGTAAATGACAGTCACCCCACTGAAGTCACATAATGTCCTTGGTAGGTCAGGGCAACAGTTTGTTGCATAGACATCAAGATAACCTTCCAATCTCAGCATTCAGTGGTGCCACATTGTTACGGGTCTGTTTGGGGGAAAGGGGAATCTGGGATCTGAAAGGGAGGGCAAGAAAGATCAGCCCATAGTTACAGATCAGCACTGGGTTACTATTTGTGTTGCAGTACAGCCCAGTCAAGATTGGGACCCCATTTTGATGAGCATTATATAAACACATAGGAGGACTTGGATCTTGCTCTGAAAAGTTTACAAGCCAGTAGTTAGAGGGTATTAACTGTCAGTCACAAACAGTCCGGCGCTTGGACAGCAGGACAGAGGACTCATCTGCACTAGGAAATGTTTCCTTAAATCCCGGGCCACTGTTGCTACCTCTGATTCCTCTCCAGTCATGATAGCAATGGTGGAAGCCCTTGTTTAGAAAACGTGCCATTGGCTTCTGGCATTTCAAGCACTGTGCCATGTAGACCTGCTCTGATCAGGCTTACATGACACACACTAGATGCCTCGAATCGGGTCTATACTAGTGCTTCCCCTACTGGTAGTAGTGAGTAAACAAATTCTAGTATAGACACAGCCATGGAGATTGTCCATGATTTAAGGCTAATTTGGCACTGGAACTGGGGCCTCAGCAATTTGGCCTCAATTGCAGCTAATCTGGGACTGAGGGAGTGCAAAAAGGAAATCTTGGGAAGATTAACTCTCAGTCACAGATATCCAGGAGTGGAAAGGGTACAATCAAAAGAGAGTAGCCCTAGATCATCTAGAGAAGTGAAGGACGCAGCTGAGTGGTGTAGCACTGGATATATCCACTTGCCTTTTCATGACTAAGGGCCTGATCTAGTGCCTGATGAAGTATACAGAAAAATGCCCACTGACTATGAGAGTTGGATTCTGCCATCCCTACTCATGCTGAGTAGTACCTTGTTCTGCAAGTAGACCCAGTGGTTTCATATATGGTTACAGCATGGAAAAAGACACAGATGAGTGGGAAAAGGAAATCAAGAGAATATTAAAGCAGGCAACACTGGCAAAGCAGACCGGGCCTGGTAAGTGATTGAGTGAGGTCACCCCGTGATATGTGTAGAGGGAGAAGAGGAGGGGGCCAAGAACAGTTCCCTGAGGGACTCTAACAGACAGGTGAAGTAGAGTGGAGGAACTGCTACAGGAAAGGCTGAAAGAGAAGGTAGAGAGGTTATCTTTGGAGAGCTATTGAGGATGTGCCTGATCTCTGGAGAGCTCATGAAGTTATCTACAGGCTCCAGAGAACACTCAGTTGTTCATGCAAAACTTCTGAGAGTTTCTGAGTATATGCCTAATGGCTGCCAATATTTCCTGTTTGAATTTCTACTTACACTTCATCATTGTAAGCATCTTCTAGCAGGAGAGACAGATGGTAACGTGATTCAGAGACAGACTCCATCTGTCCTCAGCTCCCTTGGCCCAATGTGCTAATCTCACTATCTAATCACATTGAGAATCCTTTCCAGTGGAAATGTCAGTCACTCTTTAGCCAAATCTGTTCTCATCCCATTGCAAAATCTGAGAAAACCCTTCAGTACCTCGAATGACCTTCCAGGTCAGCAGGCCAAGAGACTTATTAGTGCAGAAAGCCATCTGGCAAAGTGATAAGAACTAAGGTTGATCCAATTTCCAGTGCAGTCATTGACAATTCAGTGACAGTTGATGTTGATTTCATTGAGAATTGGATCAGGTGGTAAGTAACTCCAGTCTTTTACACCAACCCTGCTAAGGGAGAATGTCAGGAGTGCTGCTAGAAGAGGTCTGAGGTGCATTGGCAGAGCTATGTGAGACGCCTTACCTGTACTTTGCCTAAAGAGTCCTTTACTTCCATGAACACTAACTGAGGGGACAATTAGTAACCTGAGGGTCAGATCTTACCTATATTCACAGTTCCATTGAAATCAGTGGGAATGACATGCATGTATCTTGAGGGCAGAATATGGTACTTGATTCTTAAACCCCTTGATTTGCCCCTTAGCTTCCTGGTCTTTTGGTCCATGTATTCCCCATGGATTGATAGCTGGCTTGGTTAGCAAAGGGGATTGATTTTGCCCAGTGCAACACATGCCAATTATAGACGTTTATAATCCTCCTGGGTAGTAAATTCTATGAAAACTTGGGAAGTACCTAGACAATCCTGAATTGCCACAGAGTTGCCAACAGTCATAATTGCCTCAGGAATAACTTGATGTTAATTGACACTTAAGCCAGTCTTAACCCACTTGAGGAGCTCCATCTTTCTCACAAACTACAGACATGCCTGCAGTAAGACCCCTCTGATGGGCTGCCTTACTCACTTCCCCACCTCCTGGGAAAGAGCAGCCAATCCGGGCTGCTGCCTGAGGCAGGCTGAGCTGTCTCGCCCCCCATAAGGAGCAGAGGAGGGGTTCTCACTGGCTGCGAGATGGCCTGGAGGAGGAGAGGGAGAAGAAGGTAGTTGAAAGAACCCAGCAGCTCAGGGCAACTCCCTTCCCATGAATAATGGGTAAATCTGCTCTGCTCCCTGGTCCTCCCCCTTCCTTTTCCATCTCTGCAACACCAGGGCTGGGAGGGGCAAGAAGGGGACCCTGCTGCAGCTGCACCCCCTACTCCAGGCCTAGGTGAGGAGGGTGAAGAACCCTTGAGGCTGCAGGAGGAGTAGAGGTTAGGCTGGGTGGCGGGGGGCAGAACTGATGTGAGGTCAGAATTGATGTGGGGGCTAGAGGGTGGATAATTAATTGCTAGGCTGGGGAAGCGGCAGATGTGGGGCTGGAAGGGACACAGAATACATGAATTAGAAGGTTGGGGATTGGGGAGAAGGCAGAAGCTGAAAGCTCTGCACTCTCATGCAGTCAGGGAGAGCTCCTGCAGTGGGGGCCAAAGTCGCCTCACTCTATACATTTGGGGGAGCTGACAACACTGATCTGTTACACACACACACACACACACACACACAGACACACACACGGTGGGTAGGGGAGCTCAGAACTCAGAAGATAGACAATGAAGCACAATATAATTTAAAACAAAATCTCATGAATTTTGGACCAGTCTTGTGATTTTCTTGCAATCTGACACATGATTTCTGAGCTTTTGGTGTTGGCAATACTGTTAACACTCCAGGCCTGATTTTCTACAGAGGCCAGTTAAGTGTGCGCTTGGGGGCATCAGTGTGCAAACACTTAGCACCAGGCTTCCTGTTTGCACAGGCTCATTTTACACACGCAAGTTTGTGCACTTATGTGTTTTTAAGGAATTTGGACCCTAAGTCCACTGATGACATTATGGAGTGAAAGTTACACCCATAGGGCCAGATTTTACTTTCATTACACCAGCATAAATCTGAGTCATTTCACTGGTGTCAATGGAGTTACTCCAGATGGACACTGGTGTAAACTGAGAGAAGAACCTGGCCTAAACTGTTCAAAATCCACAAACACACTTAAATAGATGGCACCACCCCAACCCCCCATCCCCCCACTTATCTTTACCCTTTGTTGGACATGCAGTAGATTTTGCCCACCTACATGTAACTGATTGAGAATGGAATTGGCCTCACATAGTCACAGCTACATATTTTGCATACCTAGTTTGGACAAATGAATTTAGTCCTTGCCACAGGCAGGTGACATTTACAAAATATTTGCCTCAAACCCCACAAAATTGTCCTGACTTTTTTGTCTATTCACTTCCTATGATAGCTGGTTACCAAGACACCTGTGGACAAAACCACCCCGAGGAGCTTTCTCCTTAATAAACATCCTCCTTCTCCCTATGTGATTCACTCACAGATGCCACCAGGAGAACTGTGCAACATTCCCTCCTTTTGCTTCATGAATACTCCCCCGTGCAAACAGACATGTTAGCCAAACCAAAAATTTCAAAATATTGTTCTGACACCATGTCTTCCTCCCTGGAAAGCAAAGAACAACAGGAAAGAGTCTGGGCTTGTTATTCTTTATTTCTATTGCCTTAGTGTTGGGGTGCCAACTGAAACTGGGGCCTCAATGTGCTAGGCACCCTACACGTAGACTGAGTCAGGCTCTCCCACAAAGAGCTTACAGTCTAAATAAACAAGGTAAAGTGGGAGGAAAGGATACAGCATAAAAGCAGAAGATTGGGGATAGAGGCATACAGAGATTAAGTGACTTGCCCAAGGTCATTGGGGGAGGCTGTAGCACAGCCAGGAATTGACTCCACATCTCCTAAGCCCCCAGACCACTGCCTTACCTACAAGACCATAGTTCTCCTCTCTTTAGGCTGTATGGGTGGTGGTGGGGAGAAAGAAAATCATGAGGTCGGGACACTGCACCACAAACTAAACAATGTTGCATCAAGACCGTTCTGTGGCTCTACTGCAACATAACATTGAATTGTTGCATCACAGACCCATCATAATATATACATTCACACTGAATTAGAGATTTATTTGTGTTGGAAAACTGAGGGTTGCCTGTAAGCTTCAGCAGTATTGAGAGACATGAATGAAAGCAAGGGATTGGAGTGCAAGGATGTCTACAAAGCATCTACTTGTGTCAGACTAGCTTTGTTTGGGGGTGCTGGTCTAACCTCATAGCAAACATTCAGATCCATAGAATCATTGAGAAGTAGGGCTGGGAGGGACCTTGAGAAGTATCTGAGGCAGGACCAAGAATGGACCATTCCTGCCAGGTGTTTGTCCAACCTGTTCTGATAAACCTCCAAAGATGTGGGAACACATGAATCTTCATCTGGGAATATGTACATGGACCTGGTGGTCACTAGTCTGCAAAGGGTTAAGACTTGAAGGCTGAATTTTGCACAGCTCTGCCTGTGAAATTTCTGAATGAGTCAAGCAGGAGGGGAAAGGAGGTGGTCATTGAGGAGAATACTCCTGCTGATACACAAATGTCATCTAGTGTACCTCTGCCTGTTTTGTAGTTTCACCAGACACATGAACTTTTCCTGAGTTCCCCAAGGATGTGGTCCCAGTGTTGCAAACCTTGATGAGAGACCACATCAAAGAATGAATCAGGGAAGAGGCATAGGCTAAATTCTCAGTTTTTTTCCCCATGTGGATGCTCTCTACTCAGTTGAAAGTTCATTGGTGCCTACAGAATTTGCACTTTCACCTTCCAAATTCAGGGAGACTGTCGTCAGATGTCAAGTGAATTGGTTCAGCAGAGATCAAAAGAGAGAAGCCCAGGCCTTGAGATCAAGGGGAGTGTCTGGGTGCTCAGCACTTTTGAAAATCAGATCATGTATTTTAGAGGTTAACTTTAGAGTTCCATTTTTGGAATGTCTTTGCCTACATGTCTGCCTCAATCAATTTCAGTACCCATTTATGACCAATTGAAAATTCATGTGCATCTTTGGTTATGTCTGAACATGCATCTCGAGTGATGCTTTATGCCCCAGTTATCATTTCTGTTTTGGCTTGGTTTGGTGGACTGGGTGACACAGGTATATTCACAGGTTCATAGATTTTAAGGCCAAAAAGGAATGTTATGATCATCCAGCCTGGCCTCTTGCATAACCGAGGCCATAGATACTCACCCAATAATTCATGCAGCAAGCCCAGTAATTTGTGGTTGAACTATGTTGTCATATCCTTTAAAGACATCCCTTGGCAATGGTTGATTGCTCTCACTTTTCAAAATGTGCATTTTATTTCTTGTTGGAATTTTTCTAGCATCAGCTTGCAGCCACTGCATCTCATTATGTCTTTGCCTGCTAGAATAAAGAGACCTCTGCTCCCAGAAATTCTCTCACTGTGTGCGTAAGTATAGACCATGGTCAAGTCTCCTCTTAATCTTCTCTGTGATAGCCTAAAAAGAGTGATTCTCCCATTGTAAGTCGTATTTTCCAGAATTCAATCATTCTTGTAGCTCTTCTCTGAATCCTCTCTATTTAAAAACAAACATTCTCCTTAATGTACAACAGAACTGGACTGGGAAGAATTAGGTGAATTCAGTTAAAAAAAAACCCCAAACCAACCCAAGAATTTGCTCAAGTTTAAAAATAAATTGATTTCAGTCCAGTTCATGTTCATTTGTGATTACAAATGGATGAGCAAATGCTTGCTGATTATAAGCTTGCATTCTTGATTATTTGCAGATAGTGAAGTCATGGATGAGTTCTTCCACTGAAGAGAAATATATTTATTTGGTGTGGGGACACTGTTTGATACAGCAGGGTGACAGGATTCCTGAAGCCTCTAGCCTGAGTCCTGATGGAAAGGCAACTAAACTATCTGTGTCCAGACAAAGGGCCTGTTCCAATACCCATTGAAATCAATGAAAAGATTCCCACTAATTTCACTGGGCTTTGGGTTAAGCCCAAAGGTTAGATGGCACCCTTTGCAACTAGAACCATGAACATAGCTGTAATTGCTTTGTGCCTATGGCTGTAATAAAGACAGAAAACCACAGGCTAATAAATGAAATGTACTTGGCATGCTTCATATGGGATGATCACTGCTTTATGTGGGATGGTCACAAAAGGGAGACAGGAATCATGGAGTCCTGACAAGAGTACAGTGATCTGGTTGCTGTGACATTACATTCCATATTCCTTATGAAAATGTGCTTATGATGAACATGACATAACTGAGAGGTACTTTATGCAAGATATCATTGGAAATGTTATCATAGAATATCAGGGTTGGAAGGGACCTCAGGAGGTCATCTAGTCTAACCCCCTCCTCAAAGCAGGACTAATCCCCTGACAGATTTTTCCCGCAGTTCCCTAAATGGCCCCCTCAAGGATTTTGCTCACAACCCTGGGTTTAGCAGGCCAATGCTCAAACCACTGAGCTATCCCTCCCCTGAGAGCTGATTTGCAGCTGGCTGTGCCCCTGCCTGTATGTGTTAGAGGCGGTTTTAAGAACCTGGCTCAGCAAGACAGGTTAAAGGGGGCCCAGGCTGGCAGAACAGATAGACTTAGTGGTATTTCAGCACATCCGGTGGCTTCCCAAGGGGTCCAACCCATCATAGTTGCATCCTTTGAAACTAGGACTTCATTCACATGCAATTACTCTAAGTGTAAGTGATTAGAGAAGATTAAATGTTAACATCCAGCCGATAAATCTCACAGTGACCTACACTGTTCTGGGAATGATGCCTCTGGCAAGGCTTGTGTGGCCCGGAAGAAAAAGGGTCAACATCCCCCAATCAAGTTTATCTGTCTCCCTGATACACTCAGAGCCTCCGTGGCATCCTGAATATTTAAGGTCTTGTTTGTACTTCAGATTAAGCCAGGGGTTCTCAAACTTCATTGCACGGTGACTCCCTTCTGACAACAAAAATTACGACATGACCCCCAGCAGGGGGAACCAAAGCCTGAGCCCACTAGAGCCCTTCTGCCCCGGCCAGGGGGCCAAAGCTCAAGCTCATCACCTGAGGTGCGGGGGCCAACTTGGGCTTCAGCCCTGGGGTGGGGAGCCTGTAACCTGAGCTCTGCTGCCCAGGGCTGAAGCTGAAGCCTAAGGTCTGCCACCCAAGGCTGAAGCCCATGGGCTTTGGCTCCAGGTGGTGAGGCTTGGGCTCTGGCCCTGGGCCCCAGTAAGTCAAATGTCAGCCCCAGTGACCCCATTAAAACGGGGTCACGACCTACTTTGGGGTCCCAACCCTCAGTTTGAGAACTGCTGAATTAAGCCATTGGTGGCCAGCAATTGGCATAGCTGCATCAGAGCAAAACCCAAGTGTATATAAAGAAAGCCATGATATATATCAGTGGTGATACCAGTGCTTGAAATGAAGTAATCTTTACCGGTGCTGAGCAGCTTTCTTTGTGTACCGTGGTTATTGGCCAACGCTGTCTGAGTTAGAGATAATCCCAAGTATGGACAAACACTAAGAGCTATGCTCCTATCTCAGGAACAATACGACATGATATATGTGGTTAATAACATATAACCAACCCATGATTAATCTTGAATAATGGATACCCTATAGTGAATTGTTTGTAGTAAACCCTAGATGAAAAACCTCCCTGAAATTAATCAGCTAAATCTGAACAAATACATCTGAGGAAATTTTAATCAGTTCATGAGCACTTCTCAAGCAACAAAGAGGCTGGATTCTTAAAACATCAGATTTGGCGTGTATGATATGGAATGGAATCCCAGATATGTTGGTCTTTCTGCATTTTCTTTGCTAGCCACATTTGCTTATTTGTGACTATTTTTGCCAGAATGCACTTATTCAATTGCTATTTTCCTTACAGCTATGCTTGATGTGGGGCTTGCATTCTCAGTCCCCATTTCCAGTAATTATAGCTTTGGAAAACAGTTCAGGATTGAGAGGTTTCAGAGTAACAGCCGTGTTAGTCTGTATCCGCAAAAAGAAGAACAGGAGTACTTGTGGCACCTTAGAGACTAACAAATTTATTAGAGCATAAGCTTTCGTGGACTACAGCCCACTTCTTCGGATGCATATAGAATGGAACATATATTGAGGAGATATATATACACACATACAGAGAGCATAAACAGGTGGGAGTTGTCTTACCAACTCTGAGAGGCCAATTAATTAAGAGAAAAAAAACTTTTGAAGTGATAATCAAGCTAGCCGAGTACAGACAGTTTGATAATAAGTGTGAGAGTACTTACAAGGGGAGATAGAGTCAATGTTTGTAATGGCTCAGCCATTCCCAGTCCTTATTCAAACCGGAGTTGATTGTGTCTAGTTTGCATATCAATTCTAGCTCACCAGTCTCTCTTTGGAGTCTGTTTTTGAAGTTTTTCTGTTGTAATATAGCCACCCGCAGGTCTGTCACTGAATGACCAGACAGGTTAAAGTGTTCTCCCACTGGTTTTTGAGTATTTTGATTCCTGAGTTCAGGATTGAAATTGCTCATGCTTGTTCTTAGCATAGAGATGAATTAAAGTCTAAGAGTCTGGAGGAAAGTCTTTCATTTTTTTTTTCTGAGAACTTGGGCAATCAAATTAGCACAGATGCATTTTTGTTAACCAAAGTATTTAATTTTCAAAAATACACTCTCTCTATTGCTTGTACGTAACTGACCATAGTGATTATCTATTTGTGTACAGTTGATTATTTTAGTTATCTTCTTTTGATATTAGATTTTGTATGTTACAATAACTGTCTGAATGATTGTCATTTTTTTGGTCAAACATGTGATACTTAGGGATAAACAAGATAAATGAACAGTTTTGACATTATGTATATTATTTATATCCTTTGTGATTTGTGGAGTTGTGAACAAGGTCATTTTTCTCTTCTTATAAATCTTTGAGAAATTTATAAGACCATTCCTCCCCTTTTCTCTAATCAAAATGATATATTTTGCAATTATACATAAAGTATTTTATGAGCCAAATTCACAACTGGTGTAAATCAGTTTAACTATTAACTTCAAAGGACTAAACCGAATTTATAGCACCTGTGGAGCTGCCCCTATATATTTAAAATCAATATTTTCAACAATATAAGTTAGCAGTGCAGTTTCACTCATTACCAGTAGATTTCTCACCCTGCAGAGAGCAACAAGATGGGGAATAACAGTGAATTTAGCATGCAGAAATTGTTTGAGGCATTCCTTGCTGTCGATATTGGTAACATGATAATCATACTCATGATGAATCTACCAACCAATCATGTCTCTGGTGGATTTGTGCAAAGAGAAAATGTATAGTACATGTGTGCAAACTGGAGCTTTCTCTTCAATAACCTCCTTCCTACCTGACACATTCATCATTGTCCTTATGGTCCTGATCCTGGTTGAGAATCTTCACTTCCCATTAATTTCAAGGGAGGGGAGCACCTCCCAGGATTGTGCCTTGTGGAAGCTGCACACAATCTCCAGTTTGCTTTGTGATGAAAGCAGAGATTTGAGCAAAAGGTTGCTTCTGTGACATCCCCTCTTTGTCCATAGCCAGCCTAGAAACTATTCAAGAAAGTGCCTCAGATTGGGCTGCCTTCAGGAAGTTTACATGCAGGGACCACCTTCCCCCACCCAAAAGAAGCCCAAACATAGTGACAAGTTTCAGAGTAACAGCCGTGTTAGTCTGTATCCGCAAAAAGAAGAAGAGGAGTACTTGTGGCACCTTAGAGACTAACAAATTTATTAGAGCATAAGCTTTTTTTTTTTTTTTTTATGCATCCGAAGAAGTGGGCTGTAGTCCACGAAAGCTTATGCTCTAATAAATTTGTTAGTCTCTAAGGTGCCACAAGTACTCCTCTTCTTCTTTTTCCAAACATAGTGGAACTTCATTCCAAAACGAGGCTGCAGGGAGACTTCCTGAGGTTCCATGGTGAGAACTCTGAATCACCACATCATGCTGCTGTCTACAGGCTTGATCCTGCTCTTATTGAAGTGAGTGGCAAAAGCCCCATTGACTTAAGTGGTGCAGGATCAAGCTTTTGACGTGGACAGAATTTTTTTTCCTAGGGGGAGAGTTGACCCTGGGATCCTCTCCTTTGTAGCAAAATCTAGCAGGAGGCCAGAAGAGACATGGAGCAGCCACTTGGGATGGAACTGGGTCTGGTGGTGATAAAAGGGTAGAGGTTGGGCTTGCAGGAAGAGAGCCTTGCAACATGTTCAGTGGAGGAACAGAGCAAGAGGAACAGAGGTATGAAGGGTCAAGCCTGAGGAGGGCAGACATTGGTTTAAGTTTATACTTTTGGTTTGAGGTTTATTGGGGGAGTTCAGGGAAGAGACATTTGAGTCCTTGCTCTGAAAGAAGGGTGAACTTAGAGGGCTGTAGGAGAAACCTGTTGGTAGGAAGAAGTCCAGGAAGGTGGCAGCAAGGAGTTTGGTGGTGAACCTTGATGGTCTGTCCTAAGGTCCCTGGCCTGGAACCCAGTGCAGTGGGAGGGCCTGGTAATGCAACATGAAGCCCCTGAGAAAGGTATAAGGATGATTGAGATCCCTGAGAGAAGAGTGTGAGAACTGTGGGGGCCAGAGTCAGGTCCAAAGACATTGTGTAAGGACATTGGACTGTTGTTTGTTGGACATTCTATTACCCTCAAAATGGTGAGAGTACAATGTGGCTCAGCTGGAGGACCAAGTCTCAAGAAGAAGGGACTGTTGCAGGGCTGGAGTGGCTGTCGACAGGGCTGTCATAGTTTCTTCTGTATTAAGAACGTAAGACTATTTTGTGGCTCCAAGTTCATTCACAGATGAAGGAACTCTCCTGCTCTTCAAGGTTTACACCCTCTAATACAAAAGCATGCCGAGATGTCTATTTTCAATGGCTTAAATAGTCACCACACCAACTCATTCCCACAAAGCAAGAGGCTGGGGCTATCATAGAACACAGAGGGTTCCCCAGAGACATTCACAAAAGTCATGTCTGGTAAATATGGCTAGTTAGAAAGTGGTAATTTGTAATAAGCAGACAGCCACAACTGGAACTTTAAATCCTAATCCCTCTGAGGCCCAGGCAGGTCTGGACATCAGCTGTTCTTATGGCTTGGGGGTCTGGTTTGGGGATTCAAAATAGGAAAAAGCTGCTTCATCTCTGATTTGGAATTGGAAGCAGTCAAAAAGAACAGCACTAACAAAACGGATCCTGAACCATGTACCAGATTCAGCCTTAAATCACACAAGTCTACACAAGTCATACTGAAAGAGCATTATGTAAAAGCGCACGGGGAAACTTTAATGTGCACCAGCAGGGTATATACAAATCAATTAACATGCAACACAGTGCTTTAGAAATCACACCCCATAGTGCCATTACCCCCCTGGCTGAACAAGCCTTAAATCCCACCCCAAACCCAGCTAGTACTGGATTTAAACACACATCCTTGACACAACTCCAGACATAAGGAATGGTGTGCTGCCCTGGTGTTCAGATAATACAGTGATGGGTGTCCTAAAAATGCCCTAATTAGGTTAGATAGCTCTTCCTTGTTGCATGCCTTCAGTGTGTTTGTACATCTGCAGCTGCCCGAGAAGCATATACATCAACAGGTTTCACTATGGACAGCAATGACTTTGAATGTGAGTGAATAAACCACATTGAACGGTTTTATAGTCAACAGTTATGAATTTATTGAGAAGATACACTAGAAAAAATAGTTCCTTTGATTTACTGAAATATTTATTGAAGAATGATACAATCAGGAGCTTTTCTATGATGATTTTTGAATTGATGCTTTTTTTTTTAACTACCTCTAGACACACACTATATTTTAGGGCTCTGTTAGGGTGGCTTTTAGAAAAGTATCTGTTGGAAGAGGCTATGGCCGATGTATAGCAGCTTGTTACAGAAAGGAGGCATTTTGACACAGACCTCTCTTGATATGTGTGGACGGTGTTATCCATGGTACACGAATCCTCAGCAGTAGGTCCCCTGACCCTTTTTCACCCCTCACCACAACTGACTAATTACTGTGAGGATTTACTTGGAGGACCAGATCCCCAGCTGGTGCAAACTGGCACAGATCTATTGACAGCAATGGAGTGGCAAGATTTACACCCGCTGAGGATCTACCCCACAGCTTTTAGGAGATTTCTTAGTTGTCTCACCCAGCATGTCTCCCAGAGTGCTAGAGAAGTGCACACTTCAGAGAGAACTGAAACACCCCTTTAAAGGGTGCAGTGTGTGTTTTCTTCCCCCTCCCCCGCACTGGCCCTGTTCTGCTAATTAGGTAGGAGTAGGATGGGTCCAAAACCCAACTCTTTGGGTTGTCTAGTATTGCTGCTTGCATTAGACGCACCCAGTCTTTACTCAGGGAGATCAAGGATTGGGAGTGAGCCTTCTCCTTCCTTGTGAAAGGGAGCGCTCCTTGAGCTGTTGTCCTCCCTCCTTGTGCACCCATGCAGGGCTAGCCACAATCCAGCCTTGAAGCCATTATCTGGTCAGGTAACGATGACATGAGAGAGAATGTGGGACCGTTGATCTCAGCCTGGTTTCCTCTCTCTCTTCGTCCTCTTTCCCCTGCTGATTTCTTTTCTGCCTCATGCTCACATCCCTGGCCCTGTTCCCCTCACACATCCCCCAGCTCCCTATGACCTCCCCCTTCCCACCTGTACTCCCCATCTCCCCGCCCAGGGCTCCTGCCCCACTTTCAGCAGGTAACTCCTTCCCCCTCCAACTGCCAATCCCAACTGCCAAGGAATCTTCTAGCCTCAACATTCCCCCCCCCCCCCCCCCCTTGCTAACTGGAGGGAAGCAAAGATTGTTCCTCCAGGTCTATCCACTCAATTGTCCTGTCTGAAACAAGCTGCTTACTTCCAACCCACAGCCTCTGGAAATGGCCTGCATGCTGCCAAAGGCCAAGTCACCCATGGCATGGCTCAGGCTTGTTTCCTAAAAGCCCCAACAGGCTCCCTGCATGTCCTAGAGTTTGTTGTGTGCTTGTATCTCATTCAAAAGCAATAAATAATCAAAAGAGAGAAAATATTATAGATTTTTCCCTGCTCGCTCTGGGAGGGGAACTCGTTGATTGCTGTTCTCTGGGGATTTGGGCAAACTAGGTTTTAATTTTCCATGTTTGCACCCCTGAATTTCACTTTGAGTGTCAAGTTCAAACCTACAAACACAAAGTCGAATTCAGCTAAAATTGCAGAGTTTAGGCTGGTTTGGGACCAAAGCCATACAAGGCCACTTCAGTGGTTCTTGGCTTTCATTCCAAAGCCTTCAATAAAGCCAGGATCTCTCTCTGCTGCGCCGGGTTGCAAACTGCTCTGCACCTTTCAGGCTAGTTGATTAGAATTTCAAATTTTATCATGAAAGTTTTTCACTTCTCTGAATACAATGAGCCTGATTCATCCCTTTACACTAGGGCTCAGCCTGACTCACTGCAACATATGAATGGAGACCTTGTCACTCTATTGAGTTGCTGCAACTGGACACACCTTTGTCTAAATAAAAGACTGTCTGGAGTTGGAGGGAGGGAGAGAAAAGAGGCCTCAGTTCCAGCGAAAGAGGGAAGTTTTGAGAAGAACACTGCTCATTTGGAAAGGTGATTAAGTGGGACTGGCCCCAGAGGCAAAATTGACAGATACAGCTGACATTGTTCCCAACACATACAGTTTTCATAAGAGAATTTGGTTTGCATGTTAGTGTGACACTAACAGACCCCAATTGTCAGCACTGAACTTGGGACCTCTGGAGTTAAATGCATGAACCTGTATTGCATGAGCTAAAAGCCACATGCCTCCTAGCCAATGCTGTAGCAGACTCATTAATCTCTAGGTGGTCTAGCTGCCACTAGAGCACCACACTCAGCAGGCATAGGTTACATTAATACATAAAGTAAGATAAACACACTTGCAAGTTATGGTGGAGTCAGTGACTTGATCCTCTGTAGAGAGAGGACTTTCATCTCCCAGTAGACGTAACAATACGACACTCAAATCTCTCCCAACTATAAAATGGCATAGTTTTTATTTTGCAGGTCTTAGTGACTCAGAGTTTTCCATGAACAAGAATGTTTCTATAGTTTGATCTAAAGCACCCAGCTTGCCTGGGTGAGAGGGAAGAGCCAATATCAGGCACTTGCCTGTCCCTACTTGTTCCCTTTATGATTTTGTTTGTTGTTGCTCAGGACAAATGAAACAATTGTTCTGTTTAAGGACTGGCCCTTCCTTCTGCATGGTGCCCAGCCCCATTGCTTTTCTAGAATGTTCCGAGGTTCTACAGCTGTCAGTAGTGATAGCTGCCATCTCCCAAGCATTGGCAATGCAGGGTGCCCTACTGGAATTGCATTATTCTTTTAATAAAACACGAGTCCCTCCAGTAAGCTGATCAATGACCACTACAAAAGCACGTGACTAGAATAAGGCTACTGGTTTGGGATGGGTCTATTGGGTCACCACTCTCCTGAGATTCCTCTGGACGTTTACCATGCAAATGGACAACATTCCAACAAGACAGACAGCAAAGAGAAAGGGGCCAGAGCCCAGAGGAAGCAGCAGCCAAACTCAGAGTTTGTTTTGGAAAAAAGAACTGGAGGAGCAAAGAATCTGAATCTTCTCGAAAAGCTAGCTGCCTGTTTGGAAGACTGCAAAGCAGGTGCTGCAGTATGTTTGTGCTCATCCCTCCTGGAGCAGAGAAAGTGAGATACATTCATTGAATTAAAAAGAGACTGAGATTAAGGCAGTTTCAATGGTGTTTTCCACAATCCCATGCTAACTCATTACTACCTTGTTCAAAAAGATTACAAAATACAGAAGGATACTGTTAATTATGCTATTAGAGACTGGAACCCCAGGGACTGCAATATAAAAGGTGTTCAAGGTCTGGTTGAAACTGAAACACCACCAGGACAATAAAACTTGATTCTAACCACCTGTGGTGATATTTAAGTATTGCAATCAACAGGGTGTGTATAATCACCCAACTATTTAAAGTCCCCTACAAACTTCAGGCATCAGTGGATTGGTTAAATTACAATGTCCACTATGAATTTCCTGGCTTTAGTGCAGTAAAATCTGATCTTCAGGGAGACATTTTCTAAAGCGGGTTAAACTTTCTCAAGTGTTAAGCCCCAGTCCTGCAGCTGCCTCCAGGCAGGCAGAGCCCTGTCGATTTTAGTGGAGCACCATCTGGGTCAGGGCCGGCTCCAGGGTTTTGGCCGCCCCAGGCAGCCACAAAAAAAAAAAGCCGCTATCGTGATCTGCGGCGGCAATTGGCGGAAGGTCCTTCACTCCAAGTGGGAGTGAGGGACCATCTGCCGAATTGCCGCCGAATAGCTGGACATGCCGCCCCTCTCCAGAGTGGCCGCCCCAAGCACCTGCTTGCCAAGCTGGTGCCTGGAGCTGGCCTTGATCTGAGTGATAGGATCTGCTTGGGGAGATGCAGTTGTGGGATTGGGACCTAATGATATGCTTGCAAACTTGCTGTTAGGTAACTGCATGACTAAATACCTATTTTGCACAAGGAAATGTGGGTTTTGAACAAGCAATGAGGGATGGGCAGAAGTTTAGAGGCCTTTTTTTAGAAACCTTGGCCCTTAATATTACTGGAATGTCACATCTGTCTTGCTTTCAACTGTATTAAATTAAAGTCTCCAGGCCTAATGTAAAGCCAACTGCTGTCTATGGAAGACTTTCTATTGCTACCAGTTGGCTTTGGATTGGGCCGTGTGTCACGGAACCAACTGAACACTACCCTCCACTAGAGCCACTAATGGTTCTTGGGTAACTGTGTATCAGACAGAAAATAGGTCTAGACAATTTAAGACATTTCTCAGTGCTCTATGGAAAGTTTCACACCAAATGTAAAACCAGGGTAGCTTGGTTCTCTGCTGTATTTGTGTTAAATAGCTGCAACCTCTCCCGCCCAAAGAGCACAATAAAGCATCTGCAATGGGCAGGTCAATTTGTTATATGCATCAATATTATCATTAGTTAGCAGACATCTCAGCAGTGTTAATGGGCCACATGGAAAGAAAACCTGACTAAGTGATTGTTAAATCCCTCTTGCTGTTTCAGCCCAGAGCTGAGTTGCAGACCCCTGAAAACAGGGGTGAGCAGTAAAAACACACACAGAGCCTGATCCAGCACTGAGGCCCATGCAGTTGGATACTTGTGCCTGTGTAGAGTCCCAGCAAAGCTAATGCGGGAGTTCGCAGCGCTGTGCTCAGAGAGAGAAAGAGGCTGAGTGAGAGACAAAGCCACAGCAGGGCTCTGAGCGAGGCAGACAGACTAAATAATGCAGCACCTGCTGCTCACAGCTGCGCCTCCCAATTCTCCAGGGAGGATGCAGCAGGCAGCGCAGCCAAGAGACTTCGCCGTTCTGTGGGTGATCAAACAGGCTTTTGGGTTTTTTTGTTTTTAAACACAATCCAATCCTGGGCTGTTGTTCCTCTGCACCAGCATCAGAAGGGGGAAAAGGACGTAAACTGATTGGGGTTTCTGGGATTGTAAATATTGGAACAGATGCAGAAGCTCTTTGATGCTGGCCTGATCATGTTTATGAATCAAGTGCCTGTGTGTGTGTGGGATTGAGGCTAGGGCTGCAGTGAATGGCTCAGGAAGAGGGAGGGGAGGGAAGAAATTGCTCTTCTGGTTATCTACCCCACTCTCTCATCTTCCCCCTTCAAAACAGAAAACTCCACTCAGCTTGGTCAATTTCCAGCCGGGTGGTATGAAATGGATCTTTTAACTCATCTTCTGAAGACTGTGCCAAACACATTTAAAAATCCCTCTGGTTTAAAAAGGTGTCTTAAACCGCCCCCCCTCCACCCCCCAGTAGCATTTTACAAGACAGGAAACTCCCCTCCAACTGTGCACACAGATATAGGCTGAAAATCTGACAGTAAAAAACAAAAGAACAAAAACACATGGTCCTTCCCCCATCACTCGCACCTCCCCACTACGATGCAGTTTCATTTATGGAGGTAGGCATCCAACCAGAGATGTCCAGATTTCTTTAGAGACCTATGGAAAGAGAAGAGAGGCATTAGTGAAGCAGGACTCACCGGCCTATCTGAACAGAGATTCTGCAAGGCATTGCTCACTTCTGAATCCAACCATCATTCCTCAGGAGGTCAATAGTCCTTTCCGAACGTTGGGTCTATAAAGCGAGACGAGGTGCCTATCTCGCTCCATACACAACTTGACTTAAAACACAATGGGCACAATCCTCAGGTAGTGTCCATCAGATTAACTCCACAGACTTCATGGGCATTACACTGATTTACACCCACTGAGGAGCTGACCCAAAAGAAAACAAATTGTAGCTCTACACACTGGAACTATCCCTGCCTAACCACGCAGAACAAGCTGCACACATACAAGAATTCCCCCCTTCTTCCTCTGCATCACCCCTCATACAGAATTCCCTTCCACAGCAGCTCTCTGAAGACAATCAGACATGGAGAATGCAACAGATTTGGGCTATTATGGATCAAATATTCCTCTCAATGAGACGAGGTAGCTGGAGATGCCATGCACGGCCTGGAAGTGATGCTGTGTGAATGTGGGGGAATTCCACTGAGAGGACTGTTGGTTCTTACTCTCCCAAACGAGGTCTATATGCGCTTCCTCACTGTACACAGGAGGTTGCTGCTGCCGCATTTGGCTGGGCTGACACTATGGGCCAGATTGTGATACTCTTACTGACATTGAATCGCAGTCCCTTACTCCATAGGTGGGCTCATTGACTTCAGTGGGGAATGAAGCTACCTGAATCTGTCTCTCTCTGAGCGTGCGGAGGTTTCCACTGAGTGTTATGTACCCTGCCCTTTGTAGTAGGAGGACTTTATACAAAGTGCCAGAAAGTAGCTCAATATGTTCTGCAGCAGGAACTCCTTCTAGTTACAATTCAGACAACACCCATGTTTCATGGTTTCAGAGAATTTGTGTTATAACCATGTGGCCACTGTCCTGAGAAACATCTGGCAGAATCCCCCTGTGCATCAGAGCTTGATGCATCTGAGGGCGGGGGGGAGGGGTGGGAAGAGCAAAGGTGGTTTGCTGCCACTTTTCCATCCTTTTAAGGATTGCACTAACTTGTGCCAGCTTAGATTGGTTCCTTAGAGGCTGTTACGGCAGCATGCTGTTTCCACATCCCCTCCCACCCCCAACAGGCCCGCGTTGGAGTAGGCGGTACAGAACCAGTGATGCTAACTCTTTGCCAGCTGAGGATTCTGCAATGGTGGAGTAATCCTCAACTGCTTCTTTAGCACATAAATCCTGAGCATATGTGTGCTTTGAAGTGCCCTCTCTGCTGCTGGAGGGGCACAAACAGGACTCAGTGTGGCTCAAGATCTGGGCCTTTTGTCTTAATGTCCACCTATTTCCCCCATCCTGAGGATGTGCCACTTCTTTGGGAATGTCAGCTGAGCAATAGGAAGATGCTGTCTGCAAGAGTCAGGTGCAAAATGGCTACGTTAGGCCCATAGCTACTTGATTTAAAGGGCTAGCCACCTGAATAGCATGGTACGAAAGGTGCTAGAAAGGGATGAACACCTCTTGGGGGAATTCAGTGGTGACTTGGTAATCACTGAGCAAGTCACTCCTGATTTCTCCTTGTTTGAGGGCCAGGGTGGAAGGAGTCTGTGGGTTAGAGAGCTGGAACCTGCTGTTTTTCAGATAGCTTTGTCCTTTTCTTCTCTATGACATTACGTAACTGGGGATCTGGCTCAGAAATGGTTGTTACTCCACTGAAGTCAATGGAGCTATGTCATTTCTACAGTAAAAATCCAGATGCTTTTTAGTTTGGTGCAAAAAGGTTATCACTCCTACACCAAACAAATATTTTACAGCTCTGATGCCACTGCTCTAGGCACAGGTATCTATGAACAGAGCTTTTTATAGTAAAATAGACAAGAGATTACTGGAAGGCTGGCACTGGCACTACAGGCTACATACACCCATGAGTAGTACTGAAGGCCCCTTACCCAACAATGTCTATGAATGCCTTGCCGAGAGATTTCTCTTCATAGTGGACTCCGTACTTGGTGCACAATGACTTCACCAGTGGGGCAATCTTGCAGTAATTGTGTCGTGGCATCATGGGAAACAGGCTTGAATAAAGAAGTAGAGAGAGCCTGAGAAAAACCTAACGACAGACACTGGGAACAGACACTTTCTGCTTCCTCTTAGGGCTAATTGCTACTTCTGTCCAAGCAAAGCAGGCAGACAGAACAGAGCGAGAGGGAGAAATCCAAGCTTTGAAGTACCCCCTTTAAAGAAATGCTCTTGAAAATTGAATGTATTGATTCCCATTCCTGCTGTCATGCCCCAAAACAAAAACGTACTTAAAAAGAATGAAAGATCAGATTAGAAAACAGGGAGTGCTAGAAAAATAAGGAGTGAGGAAATCTCACTTGATCTACTGAGATTGCTGTCATAGAATCATAGAATCATAGAATATTAGGGTTGGAAGAGACCTCAGGAGGTCATCTAGTCCAATCCCCTGTTCAAAGCAGGACCAATCCCCAACTAAATCATCCCAGCCAGGGCTTTGTCAAGTCGGGCCTTAAAAACCTCTAAGGATGAAGATTCCACCACCTCCCTAGGGAACCCATTCCAGTGCTTCACCACCCTCCTAGTGAAAACGTTTTTCCTAATATCCAACCTAAACCTCCCCCACTGCAACTTAAGTTGCATTCCCTTTGGACAACAACTAATTGTCTATTGACGAGCTAAATTGTCTGGAAGTTCATAGCCCAGACAAACAGATAAAGAATTATCTTCTGCAGCTCTGTTAGGTTCTCTTTCATTCCCTAAATCAACTTCCGGGTCCTTCAGTCTTACTCCATATGACCTCTCCACTAATTTTTGTACTGTCATGGACAGCATTTTGCATAATTGATCTTATCTTTTGACATCTTTGCTAAACTAGGGTACCTAGAACTGCAGATAGTCCTATGCAGTTGCATTAAAGCTACATAAATCAGAGGCTGGGAAGAGGTAGAGGGAATTACTGAAGTGAGTAGAATCATAGACTCATAGAATATCAGGGTTGGAAGGGACCTCAGGAGGTCATCTAGTCCAACCCCCTGCTCAAAGCAGGACCAATTCCCAACTAAATCATCCCAGCCAGGGCTTTGTCAAGCCGGGCCTTAAAAACTTCCAAGGAAGGAGATTCCACCACCTCCCTAGGTAACACATTCCAGTGCTTCACCACCCTCCTAGTGAAATAGTGTTTCCTAATATCCAACCTAGACCTCCCCCACGGCAACTTGAGACCATTGCTCCTTGTTCTGTCATCTGCCACCACTGAGAACAGTCAAGCTCCATCCTCTTTGAAACCCCCCTTCAGATAATTGAAAGGAAACACTCCAAACCAAATGAACCCAAGGACCTGATTTAATGGCCATTTTAATCAATGAGTCCTGAATCAGACTCTAAATTAAGATTGTGAGGGTGAAAGGGGAATTTGCTGGTGGTAACAGGTGAAAGATATTTGTGTTTAGTGGTGAAATGAAAGGATGACTGCAGTTGTTTCTTCTGATTTCATGCATGATGTTCCTGAGGTCCCTTTTCCTTCCCTGCTTACTGCTGCCCCATAATGCTTGCACCCCTCCCCCAAGCCCAGCCTTGACTGGCCAGGTGGTGACCTGGTTGTGTCCATAAGATTCCTTCCCATCCCCCTGAGCCCATACTCACTGGTGCTCGATTTGGAAGTTCAGGTGCCCGGTGAACCAGTCATTGAAAAAGGACTGCTCGATATTACAGGTAGCTGCCAACTGCAAAGACAAGATGCCGACAGTGAATTTTAATGAAGCCTGGGCCAATTGGTGCAGGCTTTTCTTGCATGCTGCAGAAGGCAGAGGAGGTACTTCAAACCAAGCAGTCGTGTGCACCTTACTGCACTACCAAGCTGTTGGATGAAATATTCTCTTATGCGACTTCTCCTGCACTAGCTGTATTCCCTATACTGCTCTAGACCAATCCCATCTGGCCTCTGCTGACCTACTGTATAGTCCCCTGATGCACCCTGGGGCTTGAGACCAGGAAGACCACCTTGGTAACTGACAAAGAGGCTAATGGTGCCAGGCCAGTTAAACTACTAGGGTGTTCATAGTCTCAGCCTATCTTGGAAACGGCTCCTGGCTCCTAGCTCCAAGATGTGCAGCACATCACATTGCAGGTTGTCCTTCATGATAACAGAGCTGATGTCAGGGTGTTCCCACTCGTTTAGATCCCTCTCTGTTCTTCTTTTAGTTATCATAATAGTACCTCCCTATCTCTAATAGCAAATTGCTCCTGAGACGTCCATCCCTTCTGAACCAGAGGCAGATTGACAGAGAGGGCTGGGGGCACTAAAAGAAGAGTGATCAACTCCCCCACTCCTTAGGGAATAACCACATCCTCTTGCATGGCTCCACTAACCTAGGAAGGAGAGAAGGCTGCAAGGCATCAATTCCACGTCTCTGTCACCAGAGAGGCTTGATCAGGGATTCTCTCAAGTTTCGGAAAGTGAACTGCACGTGTGAGGCACCATAGGGGTTGCCATACTGCCTCAGTTTCATCTAGTTGGTATCCTGCCTTCAACACACCCTATACCCAGTGTGTCAAAGCCAGGCAAAACAAGAGGCCATTGTACATCCAGCCAGCTGTGTAATACTACGACTTTGTGGGAGGTAGGGGATGGAAGGAAGGGAACAGGAAGATTACCTTCCCAGCTGCACACAGGTCATCGGCTGAACCCTGAAGCATGAGGTTTCAACAGGCTGGGAACATTTGCTTAGCTGGCATAGCTACCATTGGGATTCATGAGCATACAATTACACAGTCTTTCTTAAAATTCTCTTACATTCTTTTCCTTGCTAAGCTGTGGCAGTGAATTCTGCATGGTGACTGCATGAGCAATAGGCGTTTCCAAACAACTCAGCTTAAAATCACATCAGTGTCAGATCTGTTCTTTCTCCAAATCCCCCATCCAACAAAACAGGTAAGCATGTGCTTCTCGTCATACACATGAGTAGTGGACTACAGTGGGACTATTTACATGCTTAAAGCTAAGCAAATGCTTAAGCGTTTACTGGATCTGGACCCAAGAGAGAGATGGTGACTGCCAGACTTTGAAAGCTATCCCTTGAGGGCCTCAGTAGACAGTAGATACTGTAACTTGATGTAGGAGAATCCATCTCCTACTCAACTCAGCTACACCCGCTTTCTACTGATGTTATTGGAACTATTTCTGATTTACACCAGTATAATGGAGAGGAGACGCAGGCCAAGTGAGAGCTGAATTAATCTTAGAACACTGCAGGTAAGAGGCATGGTATCTCCTCCTCTGGTTGTACATATTTGGTGAGTCTAGGTCCTCAGCTGGCCTTGTATATCTCCACTGAAGTCAAAGAAGCTAAACTGATTTACACCTGAGGCTCTGGCCCATTGAATGCCATGGAGTTACTTCTGATTTACACACCTGTGTGCCAATACACTTATGAAGGAGGGTTGTTGTGAAGCCCCTTGAACCTTGCACTTCTCCAGACCTGAATGAGGAATGCTTTCAAACTAAACATTGGGGCCAGGTAGTCAATGATAATCCAGCTGTTCTCTGAAGGGCAAGTGAATTTCTAACCTATTATGGGACATTAATATCCCAGCCATTACCTGAGCGCTGAGCCAGTCTCTGTGCTTCTCACAGTCAATTTCCATTGGAATATGGTTCATCTGTGTGACCCACACAAACCAGTGACTCTCCAGAAACCTTCAAAAGGAAGCATAACCATTCACAGCGCTGATCAGGATATAATCTGTGCATCTTGCCATCCTCATATAGGGTAGTGCAGGTAAGGCCAACAGTGATAGCAAAGGGAGTGGGGAGAGGGGTGTACAGGCAGCAGCCATGTTGTACACAGAGGGGGCATAGGATTCTAGGGGAGTATTTCCCAAGCTGAGGGAGCAGGCAGCTTTCTGAATCTGGACAATGGAAGGAATCAGCTCTGCTCCATTGGAGCTCCATTTTAGATCTAGGTGTTAACATGATTATTAGGATACCTTACTGTATTACCCTTAGTGGCTATCTCCCTTGATCTCTCATTCTCACTGGGGGATTGCTCTTTCACACTACTTTGCCTTTACAAGCTTTGATTCACCCCTTAGTTTGTGGAGTACTTGTGGCACCTTAGAGACTAACAAATTTATTTGGGCATAAGCTTTCATGGGCTAAAACCCACTTCATCAGATGCATGCAGTGGAAAATATAGTAGGAAAACATATATACACAGAGAACATGGAAAAATGGGTGTTGCCATACCAACTCTAATGAGAATAATCAATTAAGGTGGGCTATTAGCAGCAGGAGAAAACAAACTTTTGTAGTGATAATCAGGATGGCCCATTTCAAACAGTTGACAAGAAGGTGTGAGTAACAGTAGGGGAAAAATTAGCATGGGGAAATAGTTCTTACTTTGTGTAATGACCCATCCACTCCTTGTCTTTATTCAAGCCTAATTTAATGGTGTCCAATTTGCAAATTAATTCCAGTTCTCCATTAATTGATTAGTCTTGTTAGAGCTGGTATGGCAACACCCATTTTTTCATGTTCTCTGTGTATATATATCTTCCTACTGTATTTTCCACTGCATGCATCCGATGAAGTGGGTTTTAGCCCATGAAAGCTTATGCCTAAATAAATTTGTTCATCTCTAAGGTGCTGCAAGTACTCCTCGTTCTTTTTGCTGATACAGACTAACATGGCTACCGCTCTGAAACCCTTAGTTTGTGATACACAGGGATGGGCCACGAGTATGGATAAAATAAGAACTGACCAGGAAACACTCACTCAGAATGAACCTTTCTGATCTGTTCAATTTCCTGGTGGACATGTGTTCTCCTCACAACACCCTCCTCCCCAATCATTGTTAGGTTTCTGGCTGTCAGTCTTAGCAAAGAGATCAAGAATGGAATAGACCCGTGGTCACCAACCATAGAATCATAGAAGATTAGGGATATAAGAGACCTCAGGAGGTCATCTAGTCCAACCCCCTGCTCAAAGCAGGACCAACCCCAACTAAATCATCCCAACCAGGGCTTTGTCAAGCTGGGCCTTAAAAACCTCTAAGGACAGAAATTCCACCACCTCCCTAGGTAACTCATTCCAGGGCTTCAGCACCTTCCTAGTGGAATCATAGAATATCAGGGTTGGAAGGGACCTCAGAAGATCATCTAGTCCAACCCCCGCCAAACAGTTGTTTTTTTTTAACCCCAGTTCCCTAAATGGCCCCTTCAAGGATTGAATTCACAACCCTGAGTTTAGCAGGCCAATGCTCAAACCACTGAGCTATCCCTCCCCCACCTGTCTTTCCTAATATCCAACCTAGACCTCCTTCACTGCAACTTGAGACCATTGCTCCTTGTTCTGTCATCTGCCACCACTGAGAACAGCCGAGCTCCATCCTCTTTGGAACTCCCCTTCAGGTAGTTGAAGGCTGCTATCAAATCCCCCCTCACTCTTCTCTTCTGCAGACTAAACAAGCCCAGTTCCCTCAGCCTCTCCTCGTAAGTCACGTCCCCCAGCTCCCTGATCATTTTAGTTGCCCTCCACTGGACGCTCTCAAATTTGTCCACATCCTTTCTGCAGTGGGGGGCCCAAAACTGGATACAATACTCCAGATGTGGCCTCACCAGTGCCGAATAGAGGGGAATAATCACTTTCCTCAAACTGTTGGCAATGCTCCTACTAATGCCGCCCAATATGCCGTTAGCCTTCTTGGCAACAAGGACACACTGCTGACTTATATCCAGCTTCTCATCCACTGAAATCCCCAGGTCTTTTTCTGCAGAACTGCTACTTAGCCAGTCAGTCCCCAGCCTGTAGTGGTGCATGGGATTCTTCCATCCTAAGTCCTAAACCAGTTGATTGCAATTGACTGGTTGATCCTGAAGCCTCTGCCAGTCAATCATGATCTCCAATTGCTAAAAGTCCAGCGGCACAGCAGGGCTAAGGCAGGCTCCCTGCCTGCCCTGGTCTTGCACCACTCCCAGAAGTGGCCAGCACGCTCTTGGCCTGTGGCCCCTGGAGGTGGGGGTGGGCAGGGGTTTCCATGCACTGCTCCTGCCTGCAAGCACTGCCCCCAAAGCTCCGATTGGCCGGGAATGGGGAACTGCTGCCAATGGGAGCTGCGTGGGTGGTGCCTGCAGGAAGGGGCAGTGTGCAGAACCATGTGCCCCCCCGGGGCTGCCGGGGCATGCTGGCTGCTTCCGGGAGCAGTATGGGGTTGGGGCAGGCAGGAAGCCTGCCTTAGCCTTGCTGCGCTGCTGCCCAGAGCCATCCGAGGTAAGTGCTGCCTGGTGGGTGCCCTCCCCTCAACTCCCTCCCGGACCCAGCACCCCATACCCTCTTCTGCACCCCAAACCTTCTCCTGCACCCCAACCCCCTGCCCCAGCCCTGAACCCCCTCCCAGATCCAGCACCCCGTACCCTCTCCTGCACCCCAATACTCTGCCCCAGCCCAGTGCCCCCTCCTGCATCCAAAATCCCTCCCAGAGCACACCCCCTGCACCCCTCCCTGCACCCCAACCCCCTGCCCCAGCCCGGTGAACTTGAGTGAGGGTAGGGGAGAGCAAGCGACGGAGAGAGGAGGGATGGAGTGAGTGAGGCGGGGCTTCAGGGAAGGGGCGGGGTAGATCCTGGGTTGCACTTAAATTCAAAAAGTGATCTTGTGTGTAAAAAGGTTGCAGACCACTGGAATAGACCATGGAAACAGAACTCTCTTTTTATGCCTATTCTCTAGGCCAGGGTTGAGAGGGACTTTGGCAGGGCTATCCTTGTTCTGAACTTGAACTTCTTCTTTGAAGAAACAGAGGACTTCAGTCTCCAGACTCGTCTAGCCTAGCCAGAATCTTTCACCAACAAAAATTTCACCCCAAAATTAAAGAAGAGAGTGATGCACGTGAAGAAGGATCTGAGAATTTTTCTAAGGTTCTGATGTTGGCCTAGAGGGGTTTTTATACACCATATTTGTTTCGCATGGTGTTTTAATCCAGCAATTGAAGGGTAATATGGGCCAAATAGCTTAATCAGAACAATCTGAACTTGCTGTCTTCCTGCTGGCTAGAAATGCCTGGGCTCACATCAAAAGTAAATGCTTTTATCCGAGCTTGCATCTGCAGCCTGAGTAGAAGTGGTAACTCAGTATAAGAATTCTGGCTTCTCTGACCAATGAGAGAGCAGCTAGGGAGAGATTTCATAACTGATTAGAATGCTGGTTTGCTCTGTAAAACTCCTTGGACTCTTTCCTGATTGTCTTACATTTAAATAAGCAATTTTAAGGACACTTGGTGATGCTTCATTAACCACATTACTGGGAGAAAAGCAGGTCTTGTTGCATTTGTGATCCAACCGAAACAAAGTAGTATGGGAAATCTAGCTACAGCGTCTGCCACTGTGAGATTTTCAACTGGATTTGACACAAAAGAGGCTGGCTAAACCTTTAAACATATGGATGCTTATCATGACTTAATGAAATCTTTTGAAGTTCATGCTTCTCTAAGAGCCTGATCCAAAGCCCATTGATATCAATGGGAATTTTTCCTAACTAATGATCAGAGCCACTAAAATAACATGGGAGGTGAAATTCCGATCCTACAATGTAAAGATTTTTACACAGTTTTGCAAAAATTCTTTTAAAACATTATTTTTCTAAGGACACTAACAATGGAACTAAATTCAGGTCAGCCTTTGGACATGAGCTAGCAGTCACAGTCACTGCTTCCAGGGTGGAGATGTCAATACAATCCTATGGTCTGGAACATAAGTCCAGTCAGTCATAGCACTGTCTCTGTACTAGGGTGTAAAATGAAGGATCTGTGAGTGCCTTGGCCAGGGACCATCCAACAAAGCATGCTACATGCAGAGGATCCCCGTGGGGGACAGCATTTGACTTCTTGCTCCCTGAGCGGGCAGGATCTGGGCGTAATGTGGAGGCAGCACATTCAGTCCCTAGAGGAGGGAGCTCCATGCCTCATTCCTGGGTTACTTTCCAGCTGACTTGGGAGGGGCTCTGGAAGGAATCACATCCAAAATTCCTCAGGTGACTTAGACCCAGTGTGGGAGCTTTACATGGGTGGGGATGAGTGAGGAAGGAAGGAGGGAATAGAGATTCTCATCTCTGCCTGCCGTCACCACCAATAGGGATTTCCTGATGATGAGAGAGACTAAATACCAAAATCGAATCTTCTGGCAGAGATTGAGGCAAGAGAAGCTTGTCAAAGCAGTGTGATGTAGCACAGATTGGAGTAGATGAGGGGAGAGAATCTTGATTAATGAGGGAGAATGGCATGGCATAGATGAGTTCGCTTGACATCGCTCATCACGTGGGATGGGTGGGGCCCATGTCTGGAGGGAGGGGAGAGCAGTGTCTCCTACCTGACAAAGGTGAGGAGAAACAGGGATCCCAGAACTCCATAGAAAGGGATGTACATGATGAAATAGCGCATGTAATAACTGAAGGCCCAAGCCAGGTCCTAGGGAAAGAAAGAAGAGATAATGCATTAGAGGCAACGTACCCTCCCCTCACCCCCACCAACACCCCTCCTTAAGCCAGCTCTCTTTACAGAGTGGACAGAAGCCTCTTTTCTCCCTCCCCAGATAAGGTTCTCTCCACCATCCACGTGGGACATGGTTTGACACACAGATCAGAGACAACCTTTCACTCACCGCCCAGAACCTGCGTCTGATCATGGTCATGATGATTTGCATTTGGAAGTACACGGGGATGAGGAGAGGTGGGAAAACTGAAAGGCAAACAAAAGACAGCAGATGAGAGAGACAGGTGTGTAACATGAGGTGAACAGACATGCTGGGGGCCTGAAAGTAAGAGTTGAGGCAAGAGCTTGTGAAGGGGAAACCAGATCTCTGCTACTGTCTCTCAGCAAAGAGAGGAGGCATTTCCTCCATGTCCTGCTCACCTTCTGGTATAGAAGATTCTAGACCAACAATGAGCAAGCCCAGGACTTCTGCTGACATGTTCATCTACTGGGGGCTGCCTCCTAGCCTTAGTCACTTGCCTCACTTAATTTAGCCTCTTTGGTGGTGGTAAGGATCCATGGATCTCAATGATGCTGTCACGGAGGAACTGAGGTGCCTGCTTCTATTGCAATTAAGCTGTGAAAGGGATAGTGGGCCCTGGATAGGGAGGGATTAGTTAGGAAGTGAAGAATAACTCTGCTGAGGCAAAAGGGAGCCGCAAGGTAAAGATGTATCCCCTCTATCTCACCATATAGGGAAGTGTAGGGGGCCGGGTCATACTCACCTAGGAAGAAGTACTCATGCTGGTGGTTGTAAGGTAGGTATTTCAACTTCTTCTTGCCATACTGGAGGGGGAGACAAATGACAGAGAACTGTCTTAGCTCATTACACCCATGGATATGAGAAAACTCTCCTTGGGCGGAGACTCTCAATGACACCTGTTTATATCTGGTTAACTCTCTTTAGTCAGAGCTGAAGATTTATGGCCTAATCCTACCCTACTGAAGGCAATGAGGGTTTTGCCATTGCTTTACATGGAGCAGGAGCAAGCCCTCAGAAAGCTGTCTTAGCATACAATACTTCCTTCTCCAAGGCTATGTCTAGAGTAGGAAAATAGGTCATGTTTTGAGACGCGTTAACTGATTGTTGTCAGGGTTGATCTTGCCCTGCTAATACATGTTTAATCATGACTTCCCTAAGTACACTAGCTGCAAGCTCCCATTTCAAATCATCTATCTTGAGTACTTATTTGGTCCCTATTACTAAAGTACCTGAGCACCTCTCAGTCTTTCATGTACTAGAGATAAGGAAATGCTGTTATCCTCCTGTTACAGAGGGGGAACTGAGGGCGAGAGACTGAAGCCCAGAGTTTTAAAGGTATTGCTCCACTCAGGGCTTGTCTACACTATAGCTAGGATTGATGCTGTGGTGATCAATCCACCGGGGGTCGATTTAGTGGGTCTAGTGAAGACCCGCTAAATCGACCGCTGATAGCTTGGATGTCGACTCTGATACTCCACCAGATTGAGAAGAGGAAGGGGAGTCGATGGGAGAGCGTCTCCTGTCGACACAGCCTAGTGTGGACCCCATGGTAAGTAGATCTAAGCTACATCGATTTGAGTTACGCTATTCACATAACTCAAATTGCATAGCTTAGGTCGACTTTTCCCTTTAGGTCTCAGTGTTTCAATGCCTAACTGACTTAGGAGCCTAAGTTTTGTTTTCAAAAGTGACATAGGCACTTAGGAGCCTGAGTCTCATTGAAAATCAAGTTGTCTAAAAATGGATGGGTTCTGGCTTCAAGTTTTCATGAAAGAAATGGAAAATTGTGGCCACACTGAAAAGGTACTGTGACATTTTTAGTCAAAAGCCACGTTTCATCAAATAAAATATTTTGAAGAAAAAATATCAACCAGCTCTAATAAACATGCACGAGTGTCATAACGATCCTTTGGGCAAGAGGAAGGAAGGTCTAATGGGTGAGGCACTGGAGTGGGATTCAGGAGATCTGAGGCTATTTCTCAGCTCTACACAGCTTTCCTGGGTGACCTCGATTGAGCCATTTCATTTCCTTGTGCTTCAGTTCCCCATCTGAAAAACAGGGATGATAATTCGTCCTTTCTCCTCCTCCTCCCCTTTCTCTGTCTTATCTATTTGGGTTGTATACACCTCAGGGTAGGGACAGGGCCTAGCACAATGGGAGGCTGATTTCAGTCTCTGCCTCTAAGCCCTGCTATCATATCAATGAGAGGCCAGGGTACAGTAATTGCAACTAATGTACTTTATTGTACCTCTACACAGCAAAAAATCCAGCGGCAGAGAGTCCCAGAGCTCAGTCAACTGACTTGGACTTGATCAGCCTGTGCTTTGGGGCTAAATATAGCAGTTTAGATCTTCGGACTTCGGCTGAAGCCAAGACCCAGGTGTGACAGTGCACCCCCTAAGGCTTTATGGAAATATGCTTATGAATGTATATATGACATAACTGGAATATGTTTTATGCTACATATGCCATGTAACATATCTCTGTAAAGGTTATGATCTACTGAATCTATTCCTCCTATTTGTACGCATGTGTCATTTTTCTATTCGAAGTTATGAATATTGGCTGTGTACTTGCTTGATTTTTAAGTAGCCTTAGTAAAGTTTTTGGTCAGCTTCTTGAGAAAGGAATGTGCAAATTAAGTGCCCAATCAAGAAACACTTAACCAACAATGGGTCTTGGAATGCTCCAATCCACATAAGAAGTCTACTTGAGGACGTTCAAGGTGGCATGTGAACCATGGCTGCTATCTGTAAGTTCTGAGTCATGCGTGGACATGTGACTTGCCCATGTGACTCCAAAACTCCATCTTGTAGCTGGAATTCTACATAGGGGGAGGAAGGGGTATCTGCCCACAAGAGAAAGTGTATTTAAACCCCTGGGAGACCCCTTCATTTGGTCTTCAGCTGGCTCAAGAGATAGCCTCTCTATCCCCAAGGATACTTGAGAGAAACTGGAACAAAGGACAGTAACTACAGGGGGTGTGAGTGATTGCTGGACCCAGACTAGAAGGAGACTAGTCTGTAAAAGGAAGCTTACTGGAACACCCCTGAGGGTGAGGTTTTATCTGTATTCAGTTTTCTTACTGTATTAGGCATAGGCTTGCATGTTTTATTTTATTTTGTTTGGTAATTTACTTTGTTCTGCCTGCTATTACTTGGAACCACTTAAATCCTACTTTCTGTATTTAATAAAATCACATTTTACTTATTAATTAACCCAGAATATATATCAATACCTGGGGGGGGGGACAGCTGTGCATCTCTATCAGTGTTATAGAGGGCGAACAATTTATGAGTTTACCCTGCATATGTTTTATATAGGGTAAAACGGCTTTATTTGGGGTTTGGACCCCATTGGGAGTTGAGCATCTGAGTGTTAAAGACAGGAACAGTTCTTAAGCTGCTTTCAATTAAGCCTACAGCTGTTAGGGGACGTGGTTCAGACCTGGGTCTGTATTTGTAGCAGGCTAGCGGGTCTGGCTCAGACCAGGCAGGGCACTGAAGTCCCAAGCTGCCAGGGCAGGAAAGCAGGGGCAGAAGTAGTCTTGGCACATCAGTTGGCAGCCCCAAGGGGTTTTCTGTGATCCAACCTGTCACATCAGGTCTTGGAGCCTGGGCTCCAGCCTGAGCCCAAGGCTCTAGCCGAAGCCTGAACATCTACCCTGCTATTTTTAGCCCCACAGTGTGACTCAGAAGGCCGAGTACTTAACCAAAGCTCTGAGACTCGCTGCTGCAGGATTTTTTTATTGTTATTGCTGTGTCAATGTACTCTAAGGTACAATTCAATCCATTAAAACTGCACCTCTGCAGTGTTAAGTTTGAGATTTAAGTATACCGACAATCAGAAATTCATAATTAGTCTCCCCGCAGCATCTGTAACTCAGCCAAACTGTGCAGAAGTAACAGCTTTTAATCCTGTGTGCAGTACTGGCTGATATCGCTTTTATTACAGTTTGTTAATGTATCACACTACAGGTCTGCAGCAATCAGAGGATAAAGTTTCTTAGCAACATCAGTAGTAATGGCAGTCAAGATCAATTACAATAATGGCCATAAAAAGAGTGGGCATGCACAAGTGAGTGAGGAATCAGATCAGTGGCTGTTTGGTAGTCTCCAGTATGTGAACTAAATCTAGGGTTTCCATCTAGTTTCCAGAGGACAGGGTGTCCCCGTCACAAAATACTGTCACCAATTGATAGTGATGGTAGGTGGCAGTGGCAGCAGAGAGGCCAAAGATTGACTAGGTCATATAGTCTGAAAAGCCCTCTCCCTTCTGAGTGATCCCTCCCATCTGGGTTAAGGCATAAGAATGGCCATACTGGGTCAAACCAATGGTCCATCTAACCCAGTATCCTGCCTTCTGATAGTGCCAATGACATACTCTTCAGAGGGAATGAACAGAACAGGGCAATCACTGAGTGATCCGTCCCCTGTCATCCACTCCCAGCATCCACAGCATGAGATGTGTTCCTGACCACCTTGGCTAATAGCCATGGATGGACCTATACTCCATGAACTTATCTAATTCTTCTTTGAACCCAGTTATAGTTTTGACCTTCACAACTTCCCCTGGCAATGAGTTCCATTGGTTGACTGTACATTGTGCGAGGAAATACTTCTTCACACAAGGATGGGGCAGTGTTGGGAAGCTTGGACTGCTGCTGACTGTTCTGTGGGTGGGGGAGAGTTTCCTGTGCTATCAATCCAATACTCATTGCCAGTTGTCTGATGTTCTCAGCTCAGTGTCCCCATGTGGGGTTCCATTGCTTTAAACCTTTGATCTGCACGCTCATTCCTGTTTCCTTCTTTTGTTGTCAACTGATTACTTGGGACCTCTGGCACCTCCTTCATCTGAAGGGGTGTTCCTTTAATTCCTGGTGGCCTCCACTCACCACCCCAGACTTGGAAATAGGCCACTCCCTGTCACCAGTTGTCTAGGGTTCTCTGGACAGTGTTCCCACACTTGTGTTCTCCTCTTACTTGTTTATCTTACTATTTCTCCCCACTTCCTTGTTCATTTCCATCTTGATTGACCCCTGTTCCATTTTGTTCCCTTCCCTCTGATTGAGGGGCATCACCAGGGACCTGTTCCATGTCTTCATCCGAGTTCAAACAGGCTAACACCTTTCACCAGTAATACATTCACATGGCCTGTGGGTCACTGGCAATTTCAGGAATTACAGATTTATGAGAAGGGAATTAAGTGCGATCCAAGTTCTGCAAGGCTGCACTAGGGTAAGGTTTCAATATACAAGAGTGCAGGCACATCCAAGCACTGATATAGTGCTCATACTTCATACACTCATCTTGGAAGACAGAACCAATTCCTTCATTGCTATAAGCACCCACATTCTGCTCAGCTATTTGTGCAGTGATGGGACCATCATCCTCAAAACCTAGCTATCAGGGGCCAGCTCTTCAAATGGTGTAAATCGGCAAATTCCATTGACATCAGTGGAGTGGCACTGATTTACACCAGTTGAAGATCTGACTCCTGATATCTAGCTACCATAGTGTAATGGTTGATTAGTGGTTTGTTATGGTCCATTCAGGGTCACTCATTTCAGTGACATATGGCTAGACCTTTCTGTCTTCATAGAACACTCTCAGTACCTGTGCAGGTAACTCATCTTTTAGGGAGCCTCTCTATCATGTATTTGGAATTAGCTTCTTTGTGGCCTAGAAGTGGGTTGTGGTGGCATGAGTGTGCACCAGTATTTTCTTTTATATCTTCCTATATTCTGTTTGTTAAAAATGCCGTTGCCGTGGTGTTTCAGATCCACACGTTGGCTTTCTAAGCTTTTTTTGCTGCATGTCCTTATGCTGATACGTCATATATCACTATTGATCTTTACGATACCCTTCCCTTAGGTTTTTGTACAATACAGACAGTAAATATTGTGGCCCCAGATAATTGGATTTAATTGCATTACCTTAATAGATACAGTTACTGTGTGCAGTGTGACTGACTCATAGTTGCCTTGGGAACCATGGCTCTGAACCTGAGCTGTTGTAAATCAATATAGCCCCATTGACTTCATGGATTTACATAGTCCAATATCTGGCCCCCTGTATTTTGAGTGTATGGATTTTTGCAGGACTAGGTTGTGTCCCAAGGACACCGCCCATGCTTGATTTGCCCCAGGAAGGAATTACATCTCAGGGAGCTGCAATTCCCTCTGTGTTCCCCGCTTGCTTCAGGGGTATAATATACTGGCAGTAAATTACCATTCACCCTGCTAGGCTGGCTCAGCTCTGCTGGGTGGTGGATTGGTAAATGTAGCCAAAGCTTCACTTATTCCCTGCCCCACCCCCACTTGCTCCAGTGGGGAAGTAAGTAAGCATGCAGCACCTTTTACCCCGGCATGACCAGACCCAAAGCCTGGAATGCCCATACAGGGGCACACATGGGGAATTCCTCTCCCCTATGCCCCTATAAGGGCATGAAGTACAACCAAGCCTTTGGTGTTTAACACATCAGCACTACAATTGCATTAATGTAGGTCTCTCCTCTCCCCGCCCCCCAGAGTTTCCTCGTGTTTTTCCCCAAGCAGAAGACACAAGAGGAAACCATTATTCTGATGTAACCATGCAATCTGCTCTAAACAGAATTTGCCAAGGCTCCAATGAAGTGAGGACTCCTGTTTGTACACAAATATAGTAAGGCATTTCTTTCAATATTAGATCAACTTTTTAAAGGAATTTGCTTTGACTGCTCACAAGAGGTACCTGTCCTCACAGAAGAAATAAACCGATGACAAGTTGGAAATATCAGAAAGAAACCCTGTTTGTGTTAAGTCAGCAAAAGAGTATTCTGCACCATTTTATCCACACTTGGATATCTCAGAACAATGGGATGAAAATTTCCCTATTTCTGCATTCTCTTCATTCTCATTCCCTAGCTCTCAAGCTACCTAAAAATATGATCACCTTTGGGCTGAAAACGGGCATGAGAAATTATATCGACCACTGAACTTTCTGGCCCTCACATCTTCTCAAATTTTGATCCAAACTCCTGTCAGAAAATATAGATGCAGGGAACATTTCCTCAAAGATGAAGTCTTAAGAGCCGAGGTCTGATCCTCCAGACACTGATCAACCTCTGTCCTCACAGAAAAAGTTCTCTAAAGCCCACCAGCAGACACCACTTCCTTGTCTTACCTCAACGGGCTGAGAATCTCCCAGGACAAAAATATGCAGCATGTTCACATCTGGGTCCTTCTTGAAGATGTTGGGTTTGGCATGATGTTGGAAGTGACGATGATTCCACCAGTTTGCTGAGGCACCCTGGGAAGAGGGAGGAAATGTTTAGTAAATGGGGAGGCATGGTTCCCGCTAATGGAGAGATGACCCCCGGCTATGATATTCATTCACTTGTATATTCTAAACTGCCCATGGCATATAGTTTATGTCCAAACTCTTAGCTACCTGTGAAATTATTGTGAGAGTGAAAGGGCTAAATCCTCTGCTCTGACAGACTGATTGGTACCAGCTAAGGATCTGGATCTGTCTGGATTAGTATATCATTAAAAAAAAATGCTACTCACATTGAGAAAAAAGAAGTTAGCCTTGCTTACATGTAACTCCTAATATTTATATGCTGCAAAGACAGGCAGACAGACATCCCACCAGCAGGGGAAGCAAAAGATAAACAGCATCCTTTACCCAGAGCTCTGTTGTCTTCAGTGTCATCACCCATTTCATTGATGATGTCAAGAATGATGTAAGCAGGCAAAGCCGTGTTGGCTTATGCAATGGAAGAAAGAATATGAAAAGAATCCCTCTTTGCCCAATGGAAAAAAGACAAAACTGGCCAGGAAAGAAATATTATTTTCCAGTGTCTAAGAAGGTTTCAATGGAGAGTATTAAAAAAAAAGGACTGGACCGTGTCCCATAAGGGTCCTATATCCTCATTTCCCTCTGGCACTTGTGAAACACAGTGCCAAGTTGTCCCACTGCCAAGGATGCTCGGGCAGAAGGCCAGCAAAGCACTTGCCTTGTGACTGGTGATAAGCCGTTATGGGCAGCTGGCTGCTTCCAAGAATTCAGAGTGGACAGAGAGCCTCCATCTCACAAAGCTGCCTTTAGTTTAGTCATGTTAATGAGCATTCAGAGGTTACTTGCCCCTGCTTACACATGTTGGAAACCGGTTGTCCCAGGACTGGGCAATCTGAGAGCTCTGGTTGCTATGAATAACGGGGCATTGTTGGGAAGCTGGCAGTGAGGGAATAGCCAACCGCAACGTGGGAGCCCTCGTTTTTAGATTGCTGCAATAAATTGCTTTGTGTTTTTTTGGTGTTCCCTGTTCAGGATCTGCAAGTGATCATCTATAAAGTGAAGAAGGAGGAACACAGAGAATTGTGAGATGGGCAAAGGTCCAACATTGCCCCTCCTCTCCCCTGGAAGGAAAGGAGTTGTATCATGTAGGCTATGCCCATCTAATCCTAAAAGATTATCCTCTGTTCAGTGCTCTAGAGGAAGGGAAATCCTGCCTCTTCACCCCAGATCCCTGCTGATCTCTCTCTCTGAGATATCATCTCTCTGCTCTGATATTTTGCCTGCCTCCTCGTTTTTTTCTATACTGCCAAATGTGCCCTGAAGAAAAAAATTTATCTAGACCCCAAATCTGGCAATTTGCTTAACCTTGTCCATGCAAATGAGACTCTCCATATTTAATCCCTTTTTATACACCAGGAAGAATGGGCTTCTTCTGCTAGGACTGCCTATTTCCTCTTCTTGCATTAAAGCAGGTTGGGTAGCAATTGAGCATTATTTGTGCTGCTTGCAAATTGGGAAATGTCTGGTCAGTACCACCCAAGCTGGGCCTCAAGAGGAGTAGAGGGACACCGTCACAAGTGAGAACAGAGCTGTGGCCAAGGAGGTTACTTGTTGCTGTGGTTTTCAATAGATGATGCCCCACCTTGGGTCTGGACACAGTGTTGTCTCACTGCTGCCTTTTAATACTTTTTATTGCTAGTGCGGTCATTCCATGCCTGAGGTTAAAATGGCCAAGGCCAAACTAAATATGCATCTAATAATGCCTACCATTCCATCCCTTCGTACAAGACTCCACGCTGTAGGTGGATCGTTTTGCCAGCTATATTGTATAGGACTCTTGTGTTGGACCCTATCCTGGACTGAAGTTATAAAATTGTCCCAAATGGGTGAGAGATGTCAGGGTGGTCATTTTAATCAATAAACACATTACTCGGGCTTTATGTAGGGAAAGTGGGGGGAATGGGGAGTAAAGGAGATTGTATAATGCTTCATTTTAACAATCTTATGGGTCAGATCCCCAGCTGGTGTAAATCAGTATAGTTCCATTGGTGTTACTGGAGCTATAATGATTTACACCAGCTGAGGATCTGGCTCCCCTATCTGAGCCTCCAAGAACTCCACCTGGAATCTGTCACTAATTGTTCCTCCCTGCTGCTGCTCCCTCTGAAAGGGTGAGATCCGACTGGCAGGCTGGGGTTTATGGCTTTGACACCTACAGTCTGTGAAATGGGATGGAGTGGATCCCCAGTCTCCTTTGCTGCAATCATTTCCTTTCTGCACAGTGTGTGCTGGCATCCAGCAAATGACCTTTACCTTCAGGTGCCCGATGACAAACTTGTGGACGATATGGTTCCATTTAGACTTCTTAAAGACAGAGAGGTGTCCAAAGTCATGCTGTAGCCACCCAGCCTGGGCCTGCAGAGGAAAAAGGACCAGGGGTGACAGGGCTGCTTGAAATCAAAGGTAAGTAAGAAAGGACACTCAGAGTGGAAGGCAAGTATTGTGTGTCTGTATGAAATATGCACAGTCCTATGCACAGAAAAAGCATGGAAGGGGGAGAGTTTTGTATTAATTTAATTGGTATTGGATCTATGGGAGGGAGACGTGAGACAGGCAGTGGACTCAATGCATCCGAGTGTGAGGCAGTGAGTATGCGCCCTATGAGCAAGAGCAAGGCAGTGAGGGGGCTGAGGGGTGCATGAGGTTCATGAATGTTCTTCCAAAGTGAGTGTTGTGATAGTCCCGGTATGAGGTGCTCTGAATGACTGGATGCACTGACAGTCACCTGTCGTGGAAGCACATACACCCCCATTACTCCATGCCATTTCTCACCTGGGAGGTTGCAAGGATGCAGGAAAGGATAAAGGTTGTGATCCAGCCGGTCCCATAGTATGAAACTAGTAACCAAGCCAAAGCTTCCATCATGATGATGTGACCCAGGTAAAGGGAGAAAAATAAGGGATCTGCTTTGAACAAATTCATATCCTCTGCTGTCTTTCTCAGGGCCCGGAAATCATCCACCAGCTGGGGCTGCAAAATGGAAATGCAGGATTTAAGATGCACCTTCTTTACATGTGTGAATGTATCCATTCAGGCTTGGGCTTCCATACTATAACCCCTGCCTGTTTTGGAGTCATCAGCTTCCCCAGAATGGGAGAAGAATTAGTCTCTGTACTCATGCAGTCTTCAGAATTTCTATACTGCCCCCCACAGGAATCTGATCCTAGTCCCTACCCTGATGGGTCTTATCCCACCATCTGAATTACAATTAAAATCCAGATCCTCAGCTGGTGTAAGTCACCCGAGACCCACTAAAGTCAATATAGCTATGGTGATTTACACCAGCTGGTCCAACACCTCTCCATTTATCCAGTCTCAGTGCTCCGTAATTCATTCCATATAGGCTATAAAGGGACATCTCCCCTCTCCTTGGGGAAGAGAGAATTCAGTCTCTTCACTTATGCATAACCCTGAACCTCTGCTGATAAGAGAGTATAGTGCCAAGGCAGCTCCATTCTCTTTGGGATGTGTTCAGTTAGCGTGCAGTCACTCATGAAAGCAGGTCAAGAGGTAATGCAGGTTAATGTAGTCACTGCTATTGTGCATGAAACAGGCATGTCATAAACTCAGTAGGCTAAAGAACAATAAGGAAGAGAAAGGGTTTCACTTTAGGAGTCAGTTGTGCAGTGCACAGGGTCTGAATAATGAATGAATGGAACATTTGGGACTTGCATAGAGCTGGACACATTGACATGGAGTGGATATAGGGCCCTGTTGTGTTACAGCTTCATAAGCACAATGCTCGGAGCGAGCAGTTTGTTTCATCTCACCCACTGGTGTTATTGCCACTTACTCCACAAACATGGCCACTTTCACAGACTTCTCCATTGCTGAGAGCTAATCAGGACAAGTCCATATGAAGTTCAGAGTAGTGTTTGCTTGGGCTGCGTGGTCAATGGTATGGAGCAGAGGATGGAAGAGAGTTCAAAACTGCTTTAGATGACAAGCAGGCTCGTTTTGATGGCCTCATGGCCTTTTGTCCGTAGCACAAAACTGACATGTAATATGGAACGATGGGCAGACCCGGGTCATGAGAATTTGAGCAACAGGGTTGTTGACTAGAGATGAACTCCAGCCACAAAGACTGGATCCAGATCTTGATCCATATTTATCCAAAGTTTGCAAGTGTTCAAATCGGCGAGTTTGAACTGGGCTCTTCTTTAGTTGTCACAGATCAGGCCTGAACTGCACAGGCAGAGCTGTTGAAAGCCTGCAGGAGGAGAATAGCAGGGGGTGCTGCAGGTCAGGAGAAGTTGACCTAAGTGTTGCCTGTCCCTGCACAAGTCAATACTCGGACATCCACATGGCCACACAGAGCTGTCTGACTGTGGGTGTCTTTCCCTGCAGTTTCCTGCGCTTGCTAGAGCTGTCTATAGTGAAGAAGGCTTGTGAATTATATGTAGTGGCTTTGCACACAGGAACCTGGAGGGCAGCTTTGTAGATAAATTGCGGCATGACCAGACTCTTCTCCAGAAATAGAGCCCACAGAGAGGGGTTTGCAGCTACTCACGTTTTTGCCTCGGTCCTGGCTAGGTTCCCCTGGGGCGAGCTCTCCAATCAGTAATGGCTTGAGAAACTTTTGCACAAAGCTGGGGTTGAGGTGAAAGGCCCAGAAAGCATCCTGGATTGGAAACACAGGCAGAAAGATGGGATTCAATAAAAGCAATTGCAGTGGTCCTTTCCTGTTTGTTCCCAGCAATGACTTCTCCTCAGGGTTTCCCCCACATTACCCAAGCAGTTTCCCCAATTCTGGTGTCAGTTCACTGTCAGTACCCACAGTACACAACTCTTTCAGTGCAGTGTTCCTGGTTCTAGCAGATGCTGCTAGAATTAGATGAATGAATATGCAGTTAGTAGACAAAGGGCCAGATTTTTAAAGGTATTTAGGTGCCTAAAGATGCGGATAGGTACCTAGAGCGTGCTCTAATTCCCACTGATTTCAGTGGAATTAAGCACCTAGGCAAAAAGAAGTCCAATATATCTTTAACCCCAATTAGAAGCTGTGAATTTGTCTGCCTTATGTATCAGAAAAACATCTCTCAATACGCAGATGATCAGTCTCAGGGTACATCTACACTACAGCGGGGAGTCGATTTAAGATACGCAAATTCAGCTACGTGAATAGCGTAGCTGAATTCGACGTATTACAGCCGACTTACCCCGTTGTGAGGACAGGCGGCAAAATCGACTTCTGCCGCTTTTTGTCGGCGGCGCTTACTACCACCTCCGCTGGTGGAGTTAGAGCGCCGATTCGGGGATCGATTGTCGCGTCCCGACGGGACGCGATAAATCGATCCCCGAGAGGTCGATTTCTACCCGCCGATTCAGGCGGGTAGTATAGACCAGGCCTCATTCTTTCAGTATAATGTCTCTAGTAAGCCCTAAAGGATCTGAAAAGAAAGATATTAAATATAATCAAAGAATGTATGGATGATGTCCACTAAATTTAGAGGAATGATTAAAGATTTTTTGAGTTTTTTTTCTAAGTTAGTATTATTATTTGCATTACCAACAATACAAAAAATAATAAAGTAGGACCCCATTGCCCAATATAAACACCAGAACAAAAGGACAATCCCTGCACCAAGGAATTTTCAATCAAAGTGTAAGAAAGTGAAAACAGATGCATATAGACAAATGGAGGAGTACAAGTAAGCAAGGAGATAATATTGGTCACCGTGCTAGGCAGTGGTCTCTGCACACCAACAGCCTTCTGTAACTCTAAAAGTGATATGAATTCCAGAGGAAAAAGAATATTGAAAGCCTGTGTATAGCTCTAAAATATTCAATGAAAATGCTTAAAAGGGGGGAATTGCAACTCCAGGCTTGGAAGCTTGAATGCCCAAACCTGAGCTCCAGCCCAAGTTGCAACATCAAAGCACTGTCTACACAGCTATTTTTAATGCGCTAGTTTGAGTCCTGCTAACACAAGTGTGTGGCTCTGGCCTGGGAGACACGCTCCGAGTGTAGACATACCCTAAAACATCCATAGTACTGAAACAGTAATATGTCAAAGTACAGTATGGAACTTTTAATGCACAGAAGCAATTAGTGTATGGCAAGCTAGCGTGCTATAGATTTACACTCTGGCTTCTATACTAGACTAGACTAGATGCGATAAATCCACCCCCGCTGATCGATGACTGCCTGCCGATCCTGTGGGTAGGGTAGACATACCCTAAGTCTCTGTGTAGACAAGCCCTAAGCAGCCTGCTCTCAGAAATATTATGCAAGGTAAAAGTTGACCTGAGAAAAACCTTGTGTTAACATTAGTAAGCGAACGCTCCCTGGTCACAATAAAAAAGGGTTATCCAAATTAAATTCTGTTCAGATACTGGCTATAATATTTATCCAATTGGCAAATCTGATGGTTAGATTTCAGCTTTAAAATCTGACTGGAACCTCAGCAAATTCATAAAATTGACCCCCACTTATGCACCCAGAACATGCCAACTCCCACACAGTGGAGGGGAAAACGATAAATCCATTTGTCAGAGAGGTTTTCTTCAGAGTTTTCAAGGTGTTGGATAGTTCCCTCCTTACAATGTGCAAGGTTCTGGCTCTGCTACCTTGAGACCCGGGATGGGATGCAGAGGCCAAGTTGCTGAGTCAGCCAGAATTCTGCACGGGGCTCCCCCATCAGTGCACACTGCATGTGTGTAACAAATGTTCCTCTCTGTGCTTTGCCAGTTCCATTGGTGGCAAAACCTTGACTCTTCCTCCATCCAACCCTTTCCTGCTCAGTTTTAGGTACCTAGCTCCCACAGGTGCTGGCAGGGAAAAGGGACTATACTCCTGATGGGATTCTGACTGGCACTTTAGTTTTACACACCCCTCCCACCACAGGAACTGGCCAGAATCTGGCCCAAAGTGGCAGTGGGGTGGGGAGTTTCTCAAAAGCAAGGATCCCTCCCTCCAGCTCAGTCATTTCTGTTACAGCAAAATTCTGATATTCACTCCAGAATCTTCATAGAACTTCCACCCAGTGAATTTCAACAGGTCCACATGGTACTGAGATCTACTGTCACAAGAGCCACCACCAGAAACCTGCTTATTTATTTAAATTGCCAAATTCCTTATCTATGGTATTTCCCTTTGCTTGAGAGATCACAAGGGGACTCAGACTTTGTTTTCTTTTGCTTGACACTGTCCATTACGTAGTTACCTAGCCCATTGCCAGCATGTGGATTTTCACTATTCACACAATGAGACTGGCCAATGTGGTCACTGTGTCACCCAAGGAAATAAGGCTAAGATTTTCAAAGGAGACGAGGTATTGGCCAAGGTCTCCGAGCCTGGAATAGAACCCAGGAGTGTTAAGTCCCATCTATTGAGAAGGGCTTAGCAAACAGAATACAGAAAACTTGGGAGTCTGTAGGAGGGAGTTCAGGGGATTTTCATCCTTTCTTCTTTAAGGCAAGGGGCTAGAAAGAAAAGACAATGATGGCTACGGAGGCGGCGCTAGAGGTGTCCTGAGAAGAAGTGGAGACAAAGACTGGATGCAGAAGCTGCAGGTTGTATAATATCTTTGAATGGGTACCTGATGAAAGATATTTACATATGACATGCCACCTGATAGAGCTCATGGCAGAAAAGATCCAAGTGCTAGAGATCCACCTGGAGATGATGGTGGAGTTCAGATGGGGACTTGAAGACATGAGAGAGGAAAGGAGGGAGGACTGTAAAGACATAAGAAGTGATAACATAGTTTGTTACGAAGGATTGCAAAAAAGGTTCTACTGGGATACTGTTAAGGGTTAGATATAGACCCCCAGGGTCGGATTTGGATATGAATAAAGAACACTTAAATATTATTAGAGAGTATCATTAAATACTACTGGAAATTGTGCCATTTTGGGAGACTTTAACTTCCCAGATATAGATTGGAGAACGAATGCTACCAATAATGGTAAGACCCAGTTACTCCTGGATGTGGTAGCTGACAGATTTCTTCACCAAACTGTCACTAAACCCACAAGAGTTGATGCTATTTTAGACTTGGTTTTGGTAAGTAGTGGGGACATTATAGAAGAGCTGGTCATAGTAAAAAACCTTGGATCGAGTGATCACAAGTTGATTTGGTTTAAATTCAATGGAAGGATAATCCGAATAGGTTGGCTGCTATGTTTTTTTTCCTTCAAAAGGGCAGTTTCTGAGAAAATAAGGGAACTAATTAGTGATGTCAGGTCGACCAAACAGCTCAGGGGACTTAAATGTGGAGAGGGCTTGGAATTTCTTTAATTCAACAGTGCAAAAACTGTCTGGAATTTGCATCCCAAGCAAGGGGGAAAAACTTGTAGGGAAATGCTCCAGATTTAGCTGGATGAACAACCACTTCATAAAGGAGACGAGGAGTAAACAAAGAGCCGACAAGGAAAAGAAGAAGTGATTAATCAGCTAAAAAAGCTGCATCATGGAGGTCAGAAAGCTGCATCGTGTGAGGAGAAGGTGAGAATTGCTAAAAGTCAAACCGAGTTGGACCTTGTCAAAGAAATTAAAACAAACAGTAAAAAGTTCATTAGCAGTATAACTAAAAAGAGAACAAGAAAAGAAGTGGGGCTGCTGTGCAGTGAGAATGGGATAGAAATTAAAGATAATCTAGATATATCCCCAGTAAATTAATACTTTGCCTCAGTTCTCAATAAAGAAGACAAAATTGGGAGTCATTGTCAATGAAGAGGAGGATTGGAATATCATAAGGGGGGAAATGGATGATCTTGAGGACTGGAGAAAGAGGAATCGGATGAAATTTAATAGCATAGAAGTGTAAGGTCATGCACTTAGGGACTGATAACAAGAATTTCTGCTGTAGACTGGGGCCTCATCAATTGGAATTGACAGAGGAGGAAAAAGACCTGGAAGTATCAGTTGATCACAAGATGGTTATGAGCCACCAATATGATGTTGCTCTGGAAAGGCAAATACCATCCTAGGATGTATCAGGTAAAATATTTCTAGTAGAGACAGGAAAGCATTAATGCCATTGTACAAGGCACTGGTAAGAATACTATGTATAATTATGAACAGCTGTGTTCAAGAAAGATGAATTCAAATTGGAACAAATGCAGAGAAGGGCTGGAAATGGTTTCTTATCACCAGAGTGAGGTTTGCGACCATACTTCCTATAGGAGTAGTGGAAACCAACAATCTAACTAGTTTTAAGCTGGAGCTATTATGTTAATGAATGGAATTATATGATGGGTTGCCTATGATAGCAGGGGACTGGGATCTGTAATTTAGAGCTGGCCCCTTTCAGTCCTATGGCACCTTAGAGACTAACAGATTTATTTGAGCATAAGCTTTCATGGGCTAAAACCCACTTCATCGGATGCATAGAATGGAACATACAGAAAGAAGATATTTATACATACAGAGAACATGAAAAGGTGGGAGTAGCCATACCAACTGTCAATCAATTGAGATGAGCTATCATCAGCAGGAGAGAGAAAAAAACCTTTGAAGTGATAATCGAGATGACCCATAGAAGGTGTGAGGATATTTTAACATGGGGAAATAGATTCAATTAATGTAATGACCTAACCATTCCCAGTCTCTGTTCAAGCCTAAGTTAATTGTATCTAATTTGCATATTAATTCAAGTTCAGCAGTCTCTCTTTGGAGTCTGTTTTTGAAGTTTTTTTGTTGCAAAATTGCCACATTCAAGTCTGTCACTGAGTGGTTAGAGAGGTTAAAGTGTTCTCCCACTGGTTTTTGAATGTTATGATTCCTGATGTCAGATTTGTGTCCATTTATTCTTTTGCGTAGAGACTGTTCGGTTTGGCCAATGTATATGGCAGAGGGGCATTGCTGGCACATGATGGCATATATCATGTTGGTAGATGTGCAGGTGAACAAGCCCCTGATGGTGTGGCTGATGTGATTAGGTCCTATGATGGTGTCACTTGAATAGATAGGTGGACAGAGTTGGCATTGGGCTTTGTTGCAAGGATAGGTTCCTGGGTTAGTGTTTATGGTGTGCAGTTGCTGGTGAGTATTTGCTTCAGGTTGGGGGGCTGTCTGTATGCGAGGACTGGTCTGTCTCCCAAGATCTGTGAGAGTGAGGGATCATCTTTCAGAATAGGTTGTAGATCTTTGATGATGCGCTGGAGAGGTTTTAGTTGGGGGCTGAAGGTGACGGCTAGTGGTATTCTGTTATTTTCTTTGTTGGGCCTGTCCTGTAGTAGGTGACTTCTGGGTACTCTTCTGGCTCTGTCAATCTATTTTTTTCACTTCAGCAAGTGGGTATTTTAGTTTTAAGAATGCTTGATAGAGATCTTGTAGGTGTTTGTCTCTGTCTGAGGGATTGGAGCAAATGCGATTGTATCTTAGAGCTTGGCTGTAGACAATGGATCGTGTGGTGTGTCCTGGATGGAAGCTGGAGGCATGTAGGTAAGTATAGCGGTCAGTAGTTTTCCGGTATAGGGTGGTGTTTATGTGACCATCACTTATTAGCACAGTAGTGTCTAGGAAATGGACCGCTTGTGTGGATTGGTCTAGGGTGAGTTTGATGGTGGGATGGAAATTGTTAAAATCATAGTGGAATTCCTCGAGGGCTTCTTTTCCATGGGTCCAGATGATGAAGTTGTCATCAATGTAGCGCAAGTAGAGTAGGGGTGTTCGGGGACGAGAGCTAAGGAAGCATTGTTCTAAGTCAGCCATAAAAATGTTGGCAGTGCTGCTGACTTGAGGGTATATATTGTCCCCAAATGTGAAATAGTTGTGGGTGAGGACAAAGTCACAAAGTTCAGCCACCAGGTTAGCCATGATATTATCGGGGATACTGTTCCTGATGACTTGTAGTCCAGCTTTGTGTGGAATGTTGGTGTAGAGAGCTTCTACATCCATAGTGGCCAGGATGGTGTTTTCTGGAAGATCACCGATGGATTGTAGTTTCCTCAGGAAGTCAGTGGTGTCTCGAAGATAGCTGGGAGTGCTGGGAGTGTAGGGCCTGAGAAGAGAGTCCACATAGCCAGACAATCCTGCTGTTAGAGTGCCAATGCTTGAGATGATGGGGTGTTCAGGATTTCCAGGTTTATGGATCTTGGGTAGCAAATAGAATACCCCTTGTCGGGGTTCTAGGCATGTGTCTGTAAACATCTGTTCCTGTGCTTTTTCAGGGAGTTTCTTGAGCAGATGGTATAGTTTCTTTTGGTAATCATCAATGGGATCAGAGGATAATGTCCTGTAGAATGTGGAGTCCTGTTCTTTTTGCGGATACAGACTAACACGGCTGCTACTCTGAAACCTTTCAGTCCTATGTTCCTATTGGTCTAAACACTAAGGGCCAGGTTTTCAAGTGCTCATTATCCACAACTGACCTGTATAGGAGTGTGATGGGTTGGATCACAGAAACTCCTTTGGGAACTGCCAACTGATGTGCCAAGACTACTTCTGCCCCTGCTTTCCTTACATACACTGGGTTAATTAATAAGTAAAAAGTGATTTTATTAAATACAGAAAGTAGGATTTAAGTGGTTCTGTGACGTTGTGCAGTCTATATGGTTTTATAAAAACATGATAATAAGTGAATATAATGTAACTGGGATAGTTTTAGAAAAAATATGGTAATAAGTGAATATAACGTAACAGGGATATGCTTCATGGAAAAGGTCTCTTGTAAGGTATCATTACAAAGCTCATAATCTACTGAGTGTGATCATCCTATTTGTAGAAATGTACCACTCTTGTATCTAAAACTAGAAATATAAAACATAACTCTGAGGGCCTATTGTAATTATGTAAAGTGTGGGCCATTAAGGATGGTTTGGAATCTTGATGACTCCCATTGTCTGCAGATGGCTGTATTTACCTGTGAGTCTTCCTGTACATGTGTGTGCTGGCAAGTGAGTAATGAAGTCTTGCAGTGACATGTGATCATGTCACCTGAACTGGAATCCATCTTTAACCTGGTGCTTTTCCAGTGAGGGGGGGGGGGTGGAAACCCAGAGGGACAAAGGGTTCCCACCTTATGCAAAAGATATATAAAGAGGTGGAAGAGAACGAGGAGGGAGAGGAGCCATCATGAAGAATCCCCTAGCTATCACCTGAGCTGGAACAAGAGCTGTACCAGGGGAAAGAATTGTGCCCAGGCCTGGAAGGTGTCCAGTCTGAGAAAAACTTACTGAAGCATCTCTGAGGGTGAGATTATCTGTATTTAGTTTGATTAGACATAGATTTGCGCATTTTGTTTTATTTTGCTTGGTGACTTACTTTGTTCTGTCTGTTACTACTTTGAACCACTTAAATCCTACTGTCTGTATTTAATAAAATCACTTTTTATTTAGTAACTTACTCAGAGTATGTATTAATACCTGGGGGAGTAAACAACTGTGCATATCTCTCTATCAGTGTTATAGAGGGCGAACAATTTATGAGTTTGCGCTGCATAAGCTTTATGCAGGGTAAAACGGATTTATCTGGATTCAGATGCCCATTGGGAGTTGGGCACCTGAGTGCTAAAGACAAGCACACTTCTGGGAGCTGTTTTCAGGTAAACTTGCAGCTTTGGGGCAAGTGATTCAGACCTTGGGTCGATGTTGCAGCAGACTGGAGTGTCTGGCTCAGCAAGACAGGGTGCTGGAGTCCTGAGCTGGCAGAGAATACAGAAGCAGGGGTAGTCTTTGTACATAGGGTGGCAGCTCCCAAGGGGGTTTCTGTGATCCAACCCGTCACAGGTTCGAAGTAGTAACAGACAGAACAAAGTGAATTACCAAGCAAAATAAAACAGAACATGCAAGTCTATGCCTAATACAGTAAGCAAACTGAATACAGATAAAACCTCACCCTCAGTGGTGTTGCAGTAAGCTTCCTTTTACAAATTAGTCTCCTTCTAGTCTGGGTCTAGCAATCACTCACACCACCTGTAGTTGCTGTCTTTTGTTCCATTTTCTCTCAGATATCCTTGGGGGTGGAGAGGCTATCTCTTGAGCCAGCTGAAGACCAAATGCAGGGGTCTCCCAGGGGTTTAAATAGACTGTCTCTTGTGTGTGGACACCTCTCCCACCCCCTGTGTAGAATCCCAGCTACAAGATGGAGTTTGGGAGTCACATGGGCAAGTCACATGTCCATGCATGACTCAGAACTTACAGGTAGCAGCCATGATTCACATGCCACCTTGAACGTCCTCAAGTAGACTTCTTATGTGGATTGGAGCCTTCCGAGATCCATTGTCCGTTAAGTGCTTCTTGATTGGGCACTTAACTTGCACATTCCTTTCTCAAGAAGCTGACCAAATGCTTAACTAGGGTTATTTAGAAATCAAGCAAGTATACAGCCAATATTCCTAACTTCAAGTACAAAAATGATACATGCATACAAATAGGAGGAATGTATTCAGTAGATCATAACCTTTACAGAGATATGTTACATGGCATATGTAGCATAAAACATATTCCAGTTATGTCATATATACATTCATAAGCATATTTCCATAAAACCTCATGGGGTGTAATGTCACAAGGAGATGAGCTCTTTTCAAAATCTGTCCTCAATTGTGGGTGCTGAACCCTTCTGAAAATACTGGGCTAAGAGCCTGATCCAAAGTCCGTTGGAGTCAGGCAGTCTTTTAGCTTACTTCAACAGGCTTTGGATCAGGCCCTAAAACTGCTCTGTCCACCTCAGTTTTGCTGGAGGAAGTGGATGAGCAAGGAGGAAGAAGGGGGCATGTCAATCTGAGTCATTTAAATTGGGGCTAAAGAAACACAGAGAGGAGGATATTAGCATCACTGTATGAGAAGCAAGGGCTGGAGCAGGGAGAAGGTGGGGAGCCAGCACAGGGAGGAAGAGAAAGAAAAAGAAAGTCGATGGGAATAATGTAGAGATTAGGAAAGCTGTAAAATACCAGAGTCTCAGCAGGAGGGAAGAGGCAGAATATGCTGCCTAATAACATTGAATATAGTAAGCCAAAAAAAAAAAATCTGATTTTCATAATGAACATTTTTTCAGGGAGTCAGGACTTTCCCATTAGTTCTGGGAGCAATTTGATCCCTTTCCACCTCAACCAGGGAGAGAGAAACCTTTCTCGTATTGGGTTATCATGTATCAAAGTGTCTAAACAATCCCTCTTTATAACCAAATGAGGATCAAAGTGAAAGCCTGTTACCATAAGGGATGATTTGCAGTCAGATAGGTTCAGTTTGTGCCTTTACTATGTTGGAAGATTGGCCCTGATTTCAGTCACTGGCTGCACCAGTGCAAACCCCCAGTGTGGACAAGGAAAGCCATGATTTGCACAGGCACATTTCAAGCAGGGGTGAGACCCATTGGTTCCCATCATCGTAGTTTGCCTTGTGAACACCAAGGGTTAGCACCGATACAGCTACACCAATGGCTGAAACTGGGATAAATCCCCAGTGTCAACAAGACCTTCAGCACAAACTTCCATTGGGTACAGTTTGGAACTGTTTCTGTTTGGTCCTCTGACCCAGCCCAAGCAAACTTTGTCCTGAGTCACTAGTTCTATCTATGTACCCTATTCAGGTTACGCAAACCTGACTTACGCAAATCCACACTTACGGAAAAAGTTCTGTAAGCTAGAAATGGGGGAGGGGTGTTGTTTTTCGTTTTTGCGTAATTGCCGGGTATACGTTTCCGACTTACACAAAATTCGAGTAAGTCGGGGAGTGTCTGTATATGTATATAGCCTCCATTGCTGTAGTATCTGAGCATCTCACAATCTCTGCTGTATTTATGCTCACAACATCCCTGTGAAGTAGGGAAGTGCTACTATTTCTATTTTACAGATGGGAGCTTGAGCTACAGGGAGCCAAGTGACCTGCCCAAGGTCACACAGGAAGTCTGTGGCAGAACAGGGACTTAAAACCAGCTCTTCCAATCCCTGGGCTAGTGCCCTAACCACTGGCCCATCCTTCCTCTTACCTGACAACAAGCCTCCATGGGTATTCCCTCAAAATGTTAATGCAGGTCACTAGACTCCTTCCTCCTCAGTCCCTTTGTGGGACTGATGTCACCTCCAGAAGATGACCCAAAAAGGAAGTAAGAGAGGATGATGGTAACCAGAATTAATGTTTGGGGGTGAATATCCAAGGACTCTTGCTGCCAGGTCATGGAGAATCAGCCACTCAGAGCAAAGGTTCTGAGAAAAAAGAAGGAGCGCTCGAATCACAAAGGAAATTATAGAGAATATCTGATTAGCATAATTTAGTTCATGGGAAAAATGAATCTTCTAGGGCAGTGGTTCCCAAACTGGGGTTCATGAACCCCCGGGGGTTCACAAAATATTACAGGGGATTCTTGGGAAAAAATTCCGTAATGGCGGACATAGCTGTCCATAGGGACCCCGGGCAGCACAGGGCCAGCAACCTGGAGCCTTGGGGACTTCCAAGAGCTAAGCAGATCAAAGCAAGCATATCTATCACACTGAGGAGATTTAAACTTCAAGACTCCTCATATGAAATAGAAAGGAAGGCAGAAATTTTTTGCTGTTTTTAAAATTAAATAGGTTGCTAGTATTGTTTTTAAATTATTATGAAGAACAAGTTTAAGCTTTGTTGTAACGTGCGTTGTTTGCTTGGACAGCTCAAGACCTGAATTCTTGTGTAGGAGGAACTTTTTGAGTTGGCTTCTTAAATACCTTCATGCTGTTTCACATCTGATACTCCTTGATGAAACATAGGAGCCAGAGGCGCCAGTACAGGGGGACGACGAGGGTCACGTGCTGCCCCCGCGTCGGTGTGAACACCCCCCGCAGGTCCCTCCCCTTTCTTTCTGGCAGCCCCTGCTCCCCCCCCCCCACTTTTCCGGCGTGGCGGTGCCCCCCAGGCCCCAGGGTGCACGCAGGCTTTGCCCCCGCATCCCTTTTTTCTACTGGTGCCTCTGATAGGAGCCTTGTCTTATAACAGGCTTAATCAAAACTGATACAAGCTACAAAAGTGAGATCTTGGAAGAGTGTTGCTGTTTTCATAATGTAATTAAAATACTGTAATGATAATAATTAATAAATAGTGTGTAATAAGCATGTCATAAAAACACATTTTATATTTCCAAGATCACTGCTTTTCTAATTTATGGTGAGGTAAGGGAGAAAATCCCTGGAAATATTCATTTTTAGGAGGGGGTTCACGAGACTTAACATTTTAGTGAAAGGGGTTGTTAAAGTTTGGGAACCACTGTTCTAGGGGCTGGCTCGTGCTCATCATGATTACAGCCAGGGAGCTGTCTCTTTCTGATTCATGTGATGTTACTGGAGGGCAGCTCAAAGAAGCATCTTCTGCCTGCTACTCAGCTGTCCACCCCCCACCCCCACGGTTATCCTACCAATATCCCCTCCGCTTTCTTTTAATGTATTCCCCAAATACACGACATGCATTTCATAATGCTTCCAGGTAAAGAGTCTGCCCTGGATGCTTCCTTCAATCCATTTATTTTGAGGGGCCTTAAAAGTCTCACTGTGATGGGTTGGATCACAGAAACCATCTGGGGGCTGCCAGCTCATGTGCCAAGACTACTTCTGCCCCTGCTTTCTTGCCCTGGCAGCTTCGGACTTCAGTGCCCTGCCTGGTTTGAGCCAGACCCACTAGCCTGCTGCAAACCCAGACCCAGGTCTGAACCACGTCCCCAAACAGCTGTAGGCTTAAACTGAAAGCAGCTTAAGAAGCGTTCCTGTCTTTAACACTCAGATGCTCAACTCCCAATGGGGTCCAAACCCCAAATAAATCCATTTTACCCTGTATAAAACTTATACAGGGTAAACTTATAAATTGTTCACCCTCTATAACACTGATAGAGAGAAATACACAGCTGTTTCCCCTACCCAGGTATTAATACATACTCTGGGTTAATTAATAAGTAAAAGGTGATTTTATTAAATACAGAAAGTAGAATTTAAGTGGTTCCAAGTAGTAACAGACAGAGCAAAGTGAATTACCAAGCAAAATAAAATAGAACACACAAGTCTATGTCTAATACAGTAAGAAAACTGAATGCAGATAAAACCTCACCCTCGGAGGTGTTCCAGTAAACTTGCTTTTACAGACTAGTCTCCTTCTAGTCTGGGTCTAGTAATCACTAACACCACCTGTAGTTGCTGTCTTTTGTTCCAGTTTCTCTCAGATATCCTTGGGGGTGGAGAGGCTATCTCTTGAACCAGCTGAAGACCAAATGCAGGGGTCTCCCAGGGGTTTCAATAGACTTTCTCTTGTGTGTGGACACCCCTCCCACCCCCTGTGTAGAATCCCAGCTACAAGATGGAGTTTGGGAGTCACATGGGCAAGTCACATGTCCATGCATGACTCAGAACTTACAGGTAGCAGCCATGGTTCACACGGCACCTTGAACGTCCTCAAGTAGACTTCTTATGTGGATTGGAGCCTTCCAAGATCCATTGTCCATTAAGTGCTTCTTGATTGGGCACTTAACTTGCACATTCCTTTCTCAAGAAGCTGTCCAAATGCTTAACTAAGGCTACTTGGAAATCAAGCAAGTATACCAATATTCCTAACTTCAAGTACAAAAATGATACAGGTATACAAATAGGAGGAATGTATTCAGTAGATCATAACCTTTACAGAGATATGTTACATGGCATATGTAGCATAAAACATATTCCAGTTATGTCATATATACATTCATAAGCATATTTCCATAAAACCTTATGGGGTGCACTGTCACACTCACTTCTCTATGGGAAAAGACAGAAACGTGCACACATAAAAAATGCCAGGGTTGCCCTTGAGTCCCCTGTTGTTCTCACACCTTACTCCCATTCTCAAGGGAGATCCCAGGGGCAGTGAAGTCATAGATTCCCTCCATGTGAGCATGACAGAGATTCATTAAGTATATCACAGACTTATGCAGAGAGGGGAATGTTTCAACATACTCCAATAGCAGTCTAGAGAACACCAGCTCCTGAATATTTAATACTGAGTTCATCTCTCACCACCAGAAAAAAGAGAGTGACAATGACAGATGAGTTTTTGTGTCATCAGATATACCTCTTGTATTGTATCTGCAATTTTTTCTAGGCCAGCAGGTCATGGGTTCAAGTCCCACATAGAGATTTGGGATAACCCTCGGTGCTATAGTGGGGGATGGAATGGGAGGTGTGATATGAAATAATTGGATATGTTACATTCAGATCTCTTCTTCCCGTCCCCAGTTGGACATTGTCCAGATGAGTTGAAGCTTCCTTAGTGTTGCTAACATGTCAGTGGGAGGGGTTGTCCTGGCTTTTCCCAGTAAAAACAGTTTTTGTCTTCCAGAGATGTGTGAGTTGTAGCTATGCACCAAAATGGGTGCCCTATTTGCCATCCCAATCACAGCATTATAGTATCCAGGCTCTTGCTTTGTGAAGCCCTTGGGACACTCAACAGTTTAAAAGGCACCATGGAACACACTGCAAATCTAGTCTGTCTTCTCAAGGTCTAAGGCAGTATGACAGCTGTCCATGAGATGAGGCATAAACAGAATGCCACAGGAACCAACTGTGAGAACACAATGAGGTGTGGCCTGTGAAGGACGAACTCTGAGCATGGACAACCCATGACAGATAACCAGGCTGGCATGGGCACTCTTGGTACAAATATCTTTAGAGGTAAGCTCATGCTGAATGAATGGGTTGTCATGGGAACCATCAATGTCAGCAGCTTTAGGGACATCCTGTGATGAGTGAACACATGTAATCATACAGCATCCGCGTGGGTGTTCATAGGTGGCCCAGAAGAAAGGGCCAGTGTGGTAGCAATGATATGAGCTGCCTTAGTGGGTGGTGTGTGTGACACAAACAGGAGCTGCTGCTGTCAATGCCCTTGGGAGTTGGTTCATGACAACTGAACAAGCTGGCGTGGGTCCTTAGGTGTAACCCATGATGGAGGTACAGGCACTGTTGGTGTATGTTCCTATGGGGCAGCATGGGATGGATGGTCAGGCGCTGATGGTGTGTGTTGCCATGAGGCAGCCTGGGATGGATGGTCAGATGTTGATGGTATGTTGCCATTGGGCAGTCTGGGATGGATATTCAGGCGCTGATGGTGTGCGCATCCTTAAGGCTGGGGACCTTATAAGACTCAAGAATGTGAATTACATTGCAGAGTTGTGTTTTTGTCACTACCGCCTTCCCCTGAGCACTCCCAGTTCATAATTTCCTGAAGCCCTCAGTTAACTATGTCAGTTTAGTCTTGATATCCTTTTACAGCTGCATGAGAGGGGCATATTGTGGCTGATGATTGTAGATACATAGAAAAGTTGTGTGCCTGATGCAGATCAAGTCCCTTTCACTTACAGGGTTTGGCAGTGGGTGCTTGAATCTGAACCTACATTGAGATCATTCTGCCTCCTACTGTACAGGGTTGCACTGAGGACTGTGGAGTGGGATGTAGTTGGGGAAGCTACACAACAGTGATAGAACCACAAACCTGTGGGACAATCCTCGCAAAGACAAGCTGAACCCAAGAGCAAGACCAAATGCCCTTTGACAAACTGGAGACATCTGAGCCACAGCGGTCTCTCATTTGTACTGTCTGCTGCTGCAGCCCTTCTGGTTTCAATGGGTTTGTGCTAATGCAGCTGAAAGGAGAATATGGCCCATTTGCAAAGCCCATTCATTCAGAGGCTTTGCTCCAAGGGTACAGAGGCAGCAATGGAAATCATTGTACTTTAAGGAAAGTGACTGGAAATAACCTCACCGCCAGTGACCTGCAGCAAACGCACACCTGGGGCAAGCCAGCTGCAGTGCACGATGTCAGACCCACCTCCCCCTTCTGCTGAGGAGCCGCAGCCACGGTAGACAAGTGGTTAGTTCATCCCGCTGCTTGTTCTCTCCGGTCCCCTGACGTCTGGGGCACACACTGTGGAGAGCCACAGGGCAGCGAGCGGCGGGCTGATGGGCTGGGAGGCGCACAGACTCGATAGCTGTGCTCCTGGGGCAGGTGGTTTGGGAACCCGCCGCCAGCGAGCCAGGGGCCGATCCTGCAGCTGCTCCGCTCTGCTCTCTTTGGGCTGGAAGCCATGGAAACGGGAGGCAAAGCTCAGTGCAGCAGCAACAGCTGTGGCAGCAGCCTGGGAGAAACGGATCCGGTTCTTTCCTTACAAAGGGCGGCAGAGCCCACTAGAGACCTGCCTCCTGGGGGAGAGAGCAAAGCGGCTCCCCGCTCTGCCCCCTCAAGCCCCCCCTCCTGCAAGAGCCACTTCGGAGCCTGCGCTGCCCCCCCTGCTTACCCCCTGTCTTGGGGGCTGGCTAGCGGGGCTCCCCACGCGAGGGCCACCTGCCAGGCAGGGAGAGAACTGGGGATCGCTTGATCCCGGACTCAAGGGGCCGACGCTGCACCAGACCAAAGGCAAACACCTGGGAGGGGGGAGAGGAGAAGCCTCGCGATTCCCCACCCACCCGCTTCTCACCTGGTGCCCCCGGCTGACTTCAGCGGCGCTACCCCGCGGCCAGCCGGGCACTAGCGCCCCCCACCTCCCCACCCCGAGCCGCGGGCAGGTGTCAGAGCCCCCCGGAGGCGGCTGTGCCTTACCGTGGCATCTTCGCCGGCGTAGTGGCTGATCACCCGGGGGCCGCCCGGGTGCCTGGCTGCCCACGTGGTGATGTTATAAACCTTCCGCTCGATCACCAACCACTTGTCCGTCCGCAGGTTGTGCCGCTGGATCTCCTCCCAGCTGTAGAGCCGGCTCTGCGCCTCGCGCTCCCCTGCCTCCTCGCCTTTCTCCCCGCCTTTCCCCATGGGCGCCCCTCGCTCCGCGCTCCCCCGGCCCGAACCGCCCGCTGCCCCCCGGCCTGCCTGCGCCTCCTGGAGGGCGGCTGGAAGGAAAGAGCGTTTCCCCTGGGTTGAATTCAGCTGATCCCCTGTTCTCCCCGCTTCCCGCCTCTCATGTTCGCTCTGGGCTTCTCTTTGTCTTCCCTTCCCTCTCCGCTGCCAGCCCCTTTGCAGTCACCCCGCCCCGCTGCCTGCTCTGAAGTGCCCCCTAGGCTGCTCTTCCCGGCACGGATAGGCTTCCCCTCTTCGCTAATAACCCTGCTCTGTGGGAACCTCAACCCGCTGCCCTCCCCCTCCCCCAGCAGCATGCCCCTCCATTCATCATTGGGGGGTGTGTGGGGGGGGTTCCACAGTGATCAGCAGAGCTCCTGCACCAATCCCAGCTCGCCTCCCAGCAGAGCCGGAGGCTGCCATTGGCTGAGGTTGATCTTGCGAAGGGGAAAGCAGGCTGAATTCCAGCATAAACCCGAAGAAGCCTTGACATTGTATTCCACTGGGATTGGGGCCAGCTCCCTCAAGAGAGGCAGCAAGAAGGGGGTACCTAGCAAAGGGATGGAGGGGGGAAGATGTAATTTCTAATGCGCCTCTAATTTTTGTTTGTTTGTATTTGCATTTTGGCTTGGATTTTAGAAAGCTGGTTCGGGGCTGTCATCTCATTGGTAGTTAGTGCCGGTTTTAGGAAGAAGACATTTGGACTGTGACTGAAATTAGCATGATTTGGACGCTTTGATCATGCTGAATTATGGCCGGGATCGCTATCATGCATTGCAATTTCTTCCACTGCCGAGGCGGTTCGTCTCTTTGCAAGACAGTTCGCTGCTTGGGGGCAGTGCTTGGTGTCAATTTCATTAGCGGGTAGGAGAATTCCCTTCTTTAGCCCCCAGGGCACTTCATAATAAAACGATTCCCATTCTTAGTTGCCAGGGCTTTGCTGCTCAAAGGCAAAAAAAGAATGGCACAGCAGTTACACTACCTTCGTTCAGGTGTGGAAGGACATTTATGACAACTCTCCAGGGCAATCCAATCCTGACCCATGGCATCCCCTTCTTTTCCTGACCTGCATGGCTCTGCCAATACACCCCATGGTTCACCTGCAACAGGCATATCATGGCACTCTTATAAATCCCCTCTTACCCCAGATTTGTTAATTCACCTTAAGCCTGATCTACAACATTCAAGTTATTTTAAACCCGCGCCCCTCTCACACAGCTCTAAGTGCACCTGTTACACCTCAGCCATTCCACTCCCACATAGCACTACCATACACCTCAATCCTGAACTGCAGCAGCATGACTCAAGGGTCTCAAGTTATTTAGCTTAACGAAGAGGAGGTCAAGGAGTGACTTGTTTCGAGTCTATAAGTACCTACATGGGGAACAAATATTTTGTAATAGGCTCTTGAGTTTAGCAGACATAGGTATAACAAAATTCAGTGACTGAAAGTTGAAGCTAGACATACTGAGACTGGAAATAAGGTGTATATTTTTAACAGTGAGAGTAATTAATCATTGGAACAATTTACCAGGGGATTGTGGTGGATTTTCTGTCATTGACAATGTTAAAATCAAGATTGTATTTTTTTAAAGATATGCTCTAGTTTAAAAAAAAATTACTTTGGGGGAAGTTCTATAGCATGTGTTACATAGGCGGTTGGTCAGACTAGATCAGGGGCAGGCAAACTATTGGCCTGAGGGCCGCATCGGGTTTCCATAATTGTATGGAGGGCCAGTTAGCAGAGGCTGTGCCTCCCCAAACAGTCAGGTGTGGCCCGTCCCCAGCTCCTATCCGACCCCTCCTGCTTCTTGCCCCCTGACACCCTCCCCAGGACTCCTGCCCCATCCAACCCCCCCCCGTTCCCTGTTCCCTGACTGCCCCCGCCACCCCATCCAACCCCTCCTCTCATTCCTGACTGCCCCACCAAGACTCCTGTCCTATCCAACCACCCCTTCTCCCTGTCCCCTGCCACCCCTGGAACCCCTGCCCCTAACTGCCCCCTGCCACCCCATCCAACCCCTCCTCTCATTCCTGACTGCCCCCCCAGGACTCCTGCCCTATCCAACCGCCCCTTCTCCCTGTCCCCTGCCACCCCTGGAACCCCTGCCCCTGACTGCCCCCTGCCACCCCATCCAACCCCTCCTCTCATTCCTGACTGCCCCCTGGAACCCCTGCCCCCATTCAACCCCCCTGTTCCCCACTCTCTGACCACCCCAGCCCCTATCCACCCCCATCCCCACCCCCTGACCACCCCCTGAACTCCCCTGCCCTCTATCCAACCCCTCCTGCTGCCTGCCCCCTTACTGTGCTTCCTGGAACACTGGTGGCTGGCGGCGCTACAGCCGCACCACCCAGAGCACCGGGTCAGGCAGCCGAGCTGCCTGGCTGGAGCCAGCCACGCCACCTCACAACACAGAGCACCGGGTCAGGCCTGGACTCTGCAGCTGCGCTGCCCGGCAAGAGTTCGCAGCCCCGCCGCCCAGAGCATTGCGCCTTCAGTGCAGTGAGCTGAGGCTGTGGGCAAGAGGGAACAGCGGGGGAGGGGGCTAGCCTCCTGGACCAGGAGCTCAGGAACTGGGCAGGAGGGTCCTGTGAGCCAGATGTGGCCTGTGGGCCGTAGTTTCCCCACCTCTGGACTAGATGATCATAATTATTCCTTCTGCCCTTGGAATCTATGAATCCTCTCTTCTGTTTCTGCCCCCCAAACAGCTATTTCAAAGTATCTCACTACTGACTGCCAATGCAGCCCCTTCGTATGCCATCCCTGGGTGCCTGCACTGCTCTGCTAGCATAGCTCGATCCTGTCCTGCAGCCCCCGTGATTATTCCAATCCTGGGTCCCATGCCTCCACAGCTCTGCCAATGAACATTAATCTTGTCCTGTAGCACCTCTTGCTATTCCACCTGTATGTCTTTTGCACAGCTCTACCAATACACCCAACCTTCCCCTTTCAGGATAAACTGGACACTCTGAAACAAGCTGATCAGTTTCCTGGCACAGGCAAGGCTGGCAAGACCTATACCGTGTGCTCTTTGGTTGTATTTTCCATGCTGCTTTGCCTAGTGTATGTTTGTGGTGGCATAACTGCCCTGAGTGCGTGTGGAATAACTTAACAGATTGTGCCTCTCAGGGCCAGTGCTAGACTTTCTCACACTTTAGGTAGCCCCTTGCACGCTGGAAAGCTGTCCTGGCCAGAGCCCCATTAGTCTGTACCCAGTTGCTGGTGGAGGGAGGGATGCCCTTAAAAAAGCAGAGAGATAGATGCACATAGCATGTCTGTGCCTAGTATATTGTTGGGGGCTGAAATAGTAATTAATAAAATATTAGTTAATCAGTGTCTGTGGGCTGGTGCTAACTGCTACTGCTCCTACCATTCTGAGAAGCTGTTTGCTATAAGGACTATGCAGTATGAGGGCCTGATCCCATTGACTTCAGTGGGTTTAGATTATTAGGCCATAATCAAGAGGTGAAGTAGGTCCTATATATCTCCAAGATGGCAGGTCGAGGAGCATGGCTGAGCATCTGCAGAGAAAGCCTCTTTGGTGGAGCCACCTCAGCGCAGGAAATCAGGCATAAACTATAAACAAGATGTTCTGGCTTTGCTAGCTAAAACTTACATATCACTTCTATGCAAATAGAGATTCAAATACAAGGGAAATATATGTGCATTTGTATAGCCTCCTTGTCATGAGTAAATTTATTCAGATGCATCTTAATAGCTTACCTGTTGCAAAAAAAAATTGCTCAGATTGGATTTTGGAGTGTGTTGCAGTTGAGAAGCCTGGGGGGTGTTGGGCCTATAGAATATCCCAGGTTATCATAATGAATGACAATAAAAATGTTTGATGGGATATTAAACTTTGTACTTCATGGTTAAGACAATCTCTAACTATTAGAGAGCGGGAGAAGATCTATCTGGAGGCCAGTTTGATGTTGCACCCCATGAGGTTTTATGGAAATATGCTTATGAATGTATATATGACATAACTGGAATATGTTTTATGCTACATATGCCATATAACATATCTCTGTAAAGGTTATGATCTACTGAATACATTCCTCCTATTTGTATGCATGTATCATTTTTGTACTTGAAGTTATGAATATTGGCTGTATACCTGCTTGATTTCTAAGTAGCCTTAGTTAAGCATTTGGTCAGCTTCTTGAGAAAGGAATGTACAAGTTAAATGCCCAGTCAAGAAGCACTTAACGGACAATGGATCTTGGAAGGCTCCAATCCACATAAGAAGTCTACTTGAGGACGTTCAAGGTGGCATGTGAACCATGGCTGCTACCTGTAAGTTCTGAGTCATGCATGGACATGTGACTTGCCCATGTGACTCCAAGACACCATCTTGTAGCTGGAATTCTACACAGGGCGAGGGATGGGTATCCACCACAAGAGAAAGTCTATTTAAACCCCCGAGAGACTCCTCCATTTGGACTTCAGCTGGCTCAAGAGATAGTCTCTCCGCCTCCAAGGATACTTGAGAGAAACTGGAACAAAGGACATTAACTACAGGGGGTGTGAGTTATTGCTGGACCCAGACTATAAGGAGACTAGTCTGTAAAAGGAAGTTTACTGGAACACCTCTGAGGGTGAGGTTTTATCTGTATTCTGTTTTCTTACTGTATTAGGCATAGACTTACGTGTTTTATTTTATTTTCCTTGGTAATTCACTTTGTTCTGTCTGCTATTACTTGGAACCAGTTAAATCCTACTTTTAGGGGATGTGGTTCAGACCTGGGTCTGGGTTGGCAGGAGGCTAGTGGGTCTGGCTCAAACCAGGCAGGGCACTGAAGTCCCAAGCTACCACGGCAGGAAAGCAGGGGCAGAAGTAGTCTTGGCACATCAGTTGGCAGCCCCCAAGGGGTTTCTGTGATCCAACCCGTCACAGTGGCATAGTCAGCAGGATCTGTGCACTGCTGATTGCCTTGAGATACTGGTAGGGATTTTAAGTGAGTTTTGGGTGTGGTGGCTGGAGAACAGACAAAGTGGATACTGGTTTGTTATTTTCTGTTTTCTTATTTCGGGGAAGGGAATAGTGGCAGGAAAATCAGGAACCTGAGTGAGAGCGAGACTCAGAAAAAGCTAGAACTGCACAGGTTGCAAATGGCTGAGAAAGAAAATGAACATAAAAGACTGATGGAATTAAAACAATTAGAAATTAATGCAGAAAAGGGTGCCTGCAAGAGAGCTATGGAGGCAGAAACAGCCAGGGAGGAGGCTGCCCACAGGAGAGCTATGGAGGCCCAGATTGAAGCCCAGAAGCATGAACTGGCTATTATGGAATTGAAGAGACAAAATCCTCTAGCTGCTGGCTCCACTTCCCCAAAAATCCACAAATGGGAGTGACTATGTCCACAGCATGATGAATCCAGCGATATTGCTGAATATTTCATCACCTTTGAGAGACTGTGCACCCTCCATGCAATCCCTGAAGATCAAAAGATGACCACATTGATAGCAAAATTGACTGGCAGAGCTCTGGACATATTCAATGAGATGCTTCAAACTATGTTAAATTTAAGGAACTGGTTTTGAAACAGTTTCAGGTTACACCTGAAATCTACAGGGTTAAATTCAGGTGTTTTAAGAGGATAAGTGTGCTTTGCGAACAGGGGCTGCTAACAGGGAGTTTCGCAAGGGAGTTTGGAAGGGGAGCAGGAAGGGGGCGAGGGTCCCTTGCCGGTTCCATCTGTTTTCTCTTGATTCCCCTTAATACCTATAAAGCAACTACATTCTAACTTTTTGCTTAAACAACCCTTTCAGCTGACAGGGGGCTGCAGACGGGAGTTTGACAGAAGGAGGCTTACGATGGTTAGGAAGACCCGCAACACCTGTGCCAGCACTGCTACTGTCTCCTCCACCTGTGCCTGTAGCCAGACAGAGTGCCTAAGCATGGATGCCTCTACCCAGATCCTGGTGTGGTTTTGCAAAGACTGTAACTTGCAATTTCCACTTACTGATATCCAGGCTGGGGGGACCATCCAATGTGAGAGGTGCCTACTGGTGGAATCTCTCAGGCAGCAGGTGGGAGAGCTACAGGAGGAGGTGGCTAGGTTGAGGAGCATCCGTATCCACGAGCAATTCCTCGACAGTGTCCATGTGGAGACAGCTGAGGTAGCTGTCCCAGTACACAGGACTGCTGATACACCACTGGTGGAGGAGGAGATGGCTCAGGGTGGACACTGGCAGCTGGTTACTTCTGGCAGCAGGCAGTGCTCCACCCTTGCTCTGAACCCTCCTGCCGTGGTTATAGGTAACCGTTATGCTCTTCTTGATACAGGAAAGAAGGAATCACTCCCTACAGTAAAGGAGGAGAAGCCTCGTACCCCTAAGGCTGGAGAGTCTGCTGCCACCACTGCGAATAGGAAACGTAGGGTAGTGGTGGTCGGAGACTCTCTGCTGAGGGGGACGGAGGCGCCCATCTGTCGCCCTGACATTTCATCTCGGGAGGTATGCTGCCTGCCGGGGGCCCGTATCCGAGACGTTACGGAGGCATTGTCGAGGATTATCCGGCCCTCTGACTACTACCCCATGCTACTCATCCATGTGGGCACAAATGATACTGCGCGGTGTGACACTGAGCGGATCAAGAGTGACTACAGGGCTCTAGGAGTACGGGTGAAGGAGTTTGGAGCGCAGGTGGTATTCTCTTCAATTCTTCCTGTCAAAGGTAGGGGCCCGGGCAGAGACAGATGCATCATGGAGGTGAATGCCTGGCTGCGAAGATGGTGTCGCCAGGAGGGCTTTGGCTTCCTAGACCACGGGATGCTATTCGAGGAAGGACTGCTAGGCAGAGATGGCGTTCACCTTTCGAGGAGAGGAAAGACCCTGTTCGGACACAGACTGGCTAACCTAGTGAGGAGGGCTTTAAACTAGGTTCGACGGGGACAGGTGAGCAAAGCCCACAGGTAAGTGGGGAACATGGAGACCGGGGAGATGAGTCGGAAACAAGAGGGAGTGTGGGCTATATTGGCAGAGAGAAAGGAGAGTCAGGACAAAACTGGGAGGAAAGATCAAACCAGTATCTTAGATGCCTATATACAAATGCGAGAAGTATGGGGAATAAGCAGGAAGAACTGGAAGTGCTAATAAATAAATACAACTATGACATTGTTGGCATCACTGAAACTTGGTGGGATAATACACATGATTGGAATGTTGGTGTGGATGGGTACAGCTTGCTCAGGAAGGATAGACAGGGGAAAAAGGGAGGAGGTGTTGCCTTATATATTAAAAATGTACACACTTGGACTGAGGTAGAGATGGACATAGGAGACGGAAGTGTTGAGAGTCTCTGGGTTAGGCTTAAAGGGGCAAAAAACAAGGGAGATGTCATGCTAGGCGTCTACTACAGGCCACCTAACCAGGTGGAAGAGGTGGATGAGGCTTTTTTCAAGCAACTAACAAAATCATCCAAAGCCCAAGATATGGTGGTGATGGGGGACTTCAACTATCGAGATATATGTTGGGAAAATAACACAGCGGGGAACAGACTATCCAACAAATTCTTGGACTGCATTGCAGACAACTTTTTATTTCAGAAGGTTGAAAAAGCTACTAGGGGGGAAGCTGTTCTAGACTTGATTTTAACAAATAGGGAGGAACTCGTTGAGAATGTGAAAGTAGAAGGCAGCCTGGGTGAAAGTGATCATGAAATCATAGAGTTTGCAATTCTAAGGAAGGGTAGAAGGGAGAACAGCAAAATAGAGACAATGGATTTCAGGAAGGCAGATTTTGGGAAGCTCAGAGAGCTGATAGGTAAGGTCCCATGGGAATCAAGACTGAGGGGAAAAACAACTGAGGAGAGTTGGCAGTTTTTCAAAGGGACACTATTAAGGGCCCAAAAGCAAGCTATTCCGCTGGTTAGGAAAGATAGAAAATGTGGCAAAAGACCACCTTGGCTTAACCACGAAATCTTGCACGATCTAAAAAATAAAAAGGAGTCATATAAAAAATGGAAACTAGGACAGATTACAAAGGATGAATATAGGCAAACAACACAGGAATGCAGGGGCAAGATTAGAAAGGCAAAGGCACAAAATGAGCTCAAACTAGCTACGGGAATAAAAGGAAACAAGAAGACTTTTTATCAATACATTAGAAGCAAGAGGAAGACCAAAGACAGGGTAGGCCCACTGCTTAGTGAAGAGGGAGAAACAGTAACAGGAAACTTGGAAATGGCAGAGATGCTTAATGACTTCTTTGTTTCGGTCTTCACCGAGAAGTCTGAAGGAATGCCTAACATAGTGAATGCTAATGGGAAGGGGGTAGGTTTAGCGGATAAAATAAAAAAAGAACATGTTAAAAATCACTTAGAAAAGTTAGATGCCTGCAAGTCACCCGGGCCTGATGAAATGCATCCTAGAATACTCAAGGAGCTAATAGAGGAGGTATCTGAGCCTCTAGCTATTATCTTTGGAAAGTCATGGGAGACGGGAGAGATTCCAGAAGACTGGAAAAGGGCAAATATAGTGCCCATCTATAAAAAGGGAAATAAAAACAACCCAGGTAACTACAGACCAGTTAGTTTAACTTCTGTGCCAGGGAAGATAATGGAGCAAGTAATTAAGGAAATCATCTGCCAACACTTGGAAGGTGGTAAGGTGATAGGGAATAGCCAGCATGGATTTGTGAAGAACAAATCATGTCAAACCAATCTGATAGCTTTCTTTGATAGGATAACGAGCCTTGTGGATAAGGGTGAAGCGGTGGATGTGGTATACCTAGACTTTAGTAAGGCATTTGATACGGTCTCGCATGATATTCTTATCGATAAACTAGGCAAATACAAATTAGATGGGGCTACTATAAGGTGGGTGCATAACTGGCTGGATAACCGTACTCAGAGAGTTGTTATTAATGGTTCCCAATCCTGCTGGAAAGGTGTAACGAGTGGGGTACCGCAGGGGTCTGTTTTGGGACCGGCTCTGTTCAATATCTTCATCAACGACTTAGATATTGGCATAGAAAGTACGCTTATTAAGTTTGCGGATGATACCAAACTGGGAGGGATTGCAACTGCTTTGGAGGACAGGGTCATAATTCAAAATGATCTGGACAAATTGGAGAAATGGTCTGAGTTAAACAGGATGAAGTTTAACAAAGACAAATGCAAAGTGCTCCACTTAGGAAGGAAAAATCAATTTCACAAATACAGAATGGGAAAAGACTGTCTAGGAAGGAGTACGGCAGAAAGGGATCTAGGGGTTATAGTGGACCACAAGCTAAATATGAGTCAACAGTGTGATGCTATTGCAAAAAAAGCAAACATGATTCTGGGATGCATTAACAGGTGTGTTGTGAGCAAGACACGAGAAGTCATTCTTCCGCTCTACTCTGCTCTGGTTAGGCCTCAGCTGGAGTATTGTGTCCAGTTCTGGGCGCCGCATTTTAAAAAAGATGTGGAGAAATTGGAAAGGGTCCAAAGAAGAGCAACAAGAATGATTAAAGGTCTTGAGAACATGACCTATGAAGGAAGGCTGAAAGAATTGGGTTTGTTTAGTTTGGAAAAGAGAAGACTGAGAGGGGACATGATAGCAGTTTTCAGGTATCTAAAAGGGTGTCATAAGGAGGAGGGAGAGAACTTGTTCACCTTAGCCTCTAAGGATAGAACCAGAAACAATGGGTTTAAACTGCAGCAAGGGAGGTCTAGGTTGGACATTAGGAAAAAGTTCCTAACTGTCAGGGTGGTTAAACACTGGAACAAATTGCCTAGGGAGGTTGTGGAATCTCCGTCTCTGGAGATATTTAAGAGTAGGTTAGATAAATGTCTATTAGGGATGGTCTAGGCAGTATTTGGTCCTGCCATGCGGGCAGGGGACTGGACTCGATGACCTCTCGAGGTCCCTTCCAGTCCTATAATCTATGAATCTATGAATCTATGAATCTGGATTGAGTTGTGTGGCTTATGTAAATGAAATGAGAAATTTGGTAGATAAGTGGGTGAGGGGGAAAGGCATTACAAGCTTGGAAGAAACATGTGATTTGATTACTCAGGAACAATTGGTGAATATGTGCAGTGATGATGTAAAACAGTATTTGTGGGACAAAAAGGTGAATGAAGTGGTTGAATTAGCTGGTTTTGCGGACTCTTATGAGCAAGCACAAGCCGCAATTAAACATAAACCACTGGCAGAGGGTACAGGGTGGAGGGAAAGCAGAATCACCATTTTACCCCTGGGAAAAAGGAGGCTGGGCGTTCACCTCCCCATTCTCCTGTTACCCGTCTCAAATCTCCTGTACAAGCAGAGGAGCCCAAGAGGTGCTATAATTGTAAGTCCACTGGGCACCTGAGGAATAAGTGTCCCTTGCTGAGTGGAAACAGGCAGCAAGTAACACATGAAGCTCCTGCTTCTCAGAGCCCAGCTACTGCCTCTTTCCACACAGGATTTGTAAAGCTTGCTTCTGCACAACCAAGCAGTGAGCATATGCATGCTCTTAAACTTAATGGTAAATTACTCATTGGACTGAGAGATATGGGGGCTGAAATTTCTGTGGTCAGAAGGGACCTGATCCAGGAGAAGGATTTGCTGTTAATCTTAAAGTGTAGGTGTTTTGGCATTTAGCTACCAATGCCATGAGGTGGTGTGCCTCAGTTTCCCCTTCTACACAGGTATGTCCCACTTCTTTAAAGGGTGGGACATACCTGTGTAGAAGGGGAAACCGAGGCACACCACCTCATGGCATTGGTGGCTAAATGCCAAGACACCTACACTTTAACAGATATTGCTAACTGCATTCTGTTAGCAATACTACACCCCAACCTGTTTTCAGGCACCCCAAAACTTGCTAGAACACTTATGAATGACATTATATCGTTTAAAGGTACTGAAGGGTAGTGTGACCAAAGACAAACAGGGATTTTACATATACTGCCTCCGCCATGGACAGTGTCCAAGTCTCTAGCAGTAAGTTCAGAAGGAGGGTGTGACGTTGCACCCCATGAGATTTTATGGAAATATGCTTATGAATGTATATATGACATAACTGGAATATGGTTTTTGCTACATATGCCATGTAACATATCTCTGTAAAGGTTATGATCTACTGAATACATTCCTCCTATTTGTATGCATATATCATTTTTGTACTTGAAGTTAAGAATATTGGCTTCTAAGTAGCCTTAGTTAAGAATTTGGTCAGCTTCTTGAGAAAGGAATGTGCAAGTTAAGTGCCCAATCAAGAAGCACTTAATGGACAACGGATCTTGGAAGGCTCCAATCCACATAAGAAGGACTTGAGGACATTCCAGGTAGCATGTGAACCATGGCTGCTACCTGTAAGTTCTGAGTCATGCATGGACATGTGACTTGCCCATGTGACTCCAAGACTCCATCTTGTAGCTGGAATTCTACACAGGGGGAGGGATGGGTATCCACCCACAAGAGAAAGTGTATTTAAACCCCTGGGAGACCCCTCCATTTGGTCTTCAACTGGCTCAAGAGATAGTCTCTCCACCTCCAAGGATACCTGAGAGAAACTGGAACAAAGGACATAACTACAGGGGGTGTGAGTGATTGCTGGACCCAGACTAGAAGGAGACTAGTCTGTAAAAGGAAGCTTACTGCAACACCACTGAGGGTGAGGTTTTATCTGTATTCAGTTTTCTTACTGTATTAAACTCAGACTTACGTGTTTTATTTTATTTTATTTGGTAATTCACTTTGCTCTGTCTCTTACTACTTGGAACCACTTAAATCCTATTTTCTGTATTTAATAAAATCACTTTTTACTTATTAATTAACCCAGAGTATATATTAATATCTGGGGGGGGGGGTGCAAACAGCTGTGCATACCTCTCTATCAGTGGTATAGAGGGTGAACAATTCATGAGTTTACCCTGTATAAGCTTTATTTATTTGGGGTTTGGACCCCATTGGGAGTTGGGCATCTGAGTGTTAAAGACAGGAACACTTCTTAAGCTGCTTTTAGTTTAAGCCTACAGCTGTTAGGGGACGTGGTTCAGACCTGGGTCTGGGTTTGCTGCAGGCTAGCAGGTCTGGCTCAAACCAGGCAGGGCACTGAAGTCCCAAACTGCCAAGACAGGAAAGCAGGGGCAGAAGTAGTCTTGGCACATCAGTTGGCAGCCCCAAGGGGGTTTCTGTGATCCAACCCGTCACAGGCAGATTATCCCACATTTGCCTACTGTTGCATTCTCACACCATTCTCTGCAGCATCTGGTTCTAGCCATTGTTGGAGACCGGATATTAGACTGGATGCACCTTGGTTCTGATCTGGTATGGCAATCCTTGTGTTCCTGTAGCTTACAGAGCTGAATCCATGATCTCTCTTCCTACCTTTTTGGTTTGCAGTTTTTCAGTTTTTGTATTTCCTTTTCTCTGATGATATTTTAGAGGACCTGTATGGACACTATCAGATATTTCGTTTGAGTGCTCTTATGAGGCTATTTAGAGCTGGATCACCCCCTCTACTTCTCTTACTGTTGAAAACCCAGATCCAGTGCCTCTCCCACAAGGTGCATGGGAGTGTGGGAGCTGTGCTCTGCACCACTTTCCCACAGTGCCACAGAAGTCTCTCTGTTATAAGCTATGCAGATCAAGTTCTCTCTCCCTCTCTGTCTGTAGGGACAGGCTAAGCATGAGGGGATGGCCACTCCCACAACTTTGTCCCCCTCTAGTGGGTGATCTGCTTAAATGGTTGAAGTGTTATTTCTTCCAGCTAGTGGACTTGATCTGGGGGGGGATCACCTTTCTAGTGGTGAAAGTCCATAGTTCAAACCTGCTGAGAGCCCAAGCAGGACTGGTTACATATTTAAACTCTGAGCCTCAGGCCTCTTCTGCATGAGCAGATCCTCTCTTGAAATAAACATGCTGATGAGAAAGCAGGTAGGTTTGGAAAGCCATTGACCTTTTCCTGCAGGTATAGTTGCTGTTGCACCTGTCCACATACCTGTTCATTTGTCATGCTGGATGGTTTACAGTGGTAGCTGTTTAATTTAGTCAGAAATAACTGAAAGGTGCCTAGTTGCCTGGTGGTAATTGCCAGAGGAACAGCATTATCACCATTACACAACTCAACCCTCTGGCACTGTCAGGAATTATTTGCATCCCTCTCCACCATTAAGGCTGGGATATGAGTTGGTTTGGTTCAACCAGCATAAAGCAGCCAGTGAAGAGGTGGAAATGAACTATTTATTCTGACAACAGTTTCAGCAGCCAACTAGGTTAAAGGCTGCTCTCATTGTTGCTGAAGCTTGGGAGCTGGGCACAGAGTAGCTTTAATTACACAAAAGATCCTGTGTAATGGAGGGCAGCAGAAAGACATAGAGATGGGGGAGGAGGGAAGACATAAGCAGGAAGGAGGGAGAGAGAAAAAAGAGGGAGAGAGGCAGGGTAGAGGAGGAGAAAGAGACAGCTGAAGTGGCTATGAAATGGATAGAGTGTGTGTGTGTGTGTGTGTGTGTGTGTGACAGAGAGAGAGAGATCCCGATGGAAAAGTCCCTTCAAATTTAATAAAAAACTATCACCTTCCTATAGGTTATTTTTGATCCCTTCTAGGGAATTTTATATTCCCGCTTTAGCATTTGCTAGGATTGTTTTAAAAAATATCAGAAAGGATTTCACTCTCTCTATTAAGATATGTAGGGTAATTTCTGCAGAATCCTATTAAACGTCAGTAAAACCCTATTGATGTTATTCTTATGAAATTTGATAAAACTTTTTCAGATGTGTGAAAATGAGAGTGAAGAAGATTAAGAGATGATTCTATGGTGTTCAAGCTTACCCCTTCTATAATTCCTCACTCAGCATGTCAGATTCTTAGACTCACTCATACTCATCAGTAAGCAGGTGTCACTTATGCAACCTTACACATCACCTATGAATATGACTCAGTGAATCTAGAGAAGTCTAAATTGGTGTATCAAGATGTCAGAAGCGTGTGGCAAAAACACAACTGACAGGAGGAAGTATGCAGGTGTAAATTAAACTAGGGGATGGCAAGGAAGTGCATCAAACATTGTCCTAATGTCCCGGAGTGCAATATTCCTGATGCTCCACCTGCTACCCTAGAGAGTGTAAAGTATGCTGTGACCAAGCAGCATGGATAGGGGTCATCAGGTGTGTGGCATGAGCTATAACTGGACCAACTGGTGTTTCCTCAGTGCTGTGAAATAAACCGCACAGCTCCAGAAAAAAATGGACTAGGGGAGCAACTGTGCACATAGCCTATGAGTGTATCCATGGTTACTGGCTTTGTTAAATCACATTCCTCACAGTCCGTTACACCAAGGTGAAATCCAACACAGTATGTGAGTAGCTGGTATGAGCATGTGAGGGCGTGAGACGTCCCCTCCTTCCAGCAGCTCAAACAGGCGGCAGCATGTTCTGGGTGACGCCCCGTTAGCTGAGGATGGGGCAGAAGGTTGGGGCCAGAAGATTCCGTGGCAGTTGGACTTGGCAGTTGGAGGGAGGAAACAGGCAGAGGGATGTGGGGGGAATAAGGAGCTGGGGAAGGCATGTGGGGGGGCCAGGGATGTGAGTCGGGAGAAAGAATGAGAGAACCCCCAGTCCCAGGGAGAAAAACAGATTGAGGGCTAGATTTTTAAAGATGTTTAGGAGCCTACAGATGCAGAGAGGCACCTAGTGGGATTTTCAAAAATGCTGAGGCCCCTATTGGCATCTTCAGGCACCTGAACACCTTTAAAAAATCTAGCCCTGAGAAACCCGCCTGAGAAAGAAGTGATGCTGGGTTATTGCTTCTCTCCCTGCAATTGGAGGGGAGGGGCTTTGAAGGGCTGATGACCTTGGGGCTAAGAAGGTCATCATTAAGTACCATGATATTCCCTTCATCTTGGAGCAACTCCTGAGGGGAGCAACTCCTGAGGGGAGCAGAATCTTCTGTTGCTGAATAGGAGTGATGAATAGGACCATGCGCTCCATATGCGTCTTAGATTGTCTGGAAAGCTTACCAGCTCAAGTTGTTCATCCTTTTTCGGGCTAGGTGTGGTGGTGATTTTGATGTAGGTGTGTTTTGTAAACAAGTCCAGGCTTTGGAGAATCCAGGGTCCAAAGGAAGAAACTCAAGAATTGACCTTCCATGCCCTTTGGCAGTCTGAGGATTTGATCTGAAACATGCGAGGTGTCTTCCAGACTCCACCCTCGCAATCTTTCAGCTCATTAGCTACATTAGTATATTCTTGTACCTTTAAGGCAAGGGCGTTGCTCAAATTTTACCTGACTTAGCGCCACATTTGCAACTTGTCAGAGTCAGCGGTGCACATTTAATTTGCATAAAATAGAGGAGATTCTAGTTGCTATTATCTTTGTTTCACTGAGGTTAAAGGAGTTCAGTCTCTTCTGAGACGGCAAACAATAGGCCCAATTAATGACATCTGTGGTGGTTGTTTTTGTGATGAGGACGTGAATGTCCAGAGGGAGTTGGACTGAGATTTACAATTCATTTCACACATGCAACAACACAGCTGTCAGGTGGTAAGGATTTTTGGTCACTACCAAGCTATCTGGCTGGAGGCGTCTCTCCCTTGGGAAAAGTTTGGCTGGAACAGGAGTACAAAATCTCTCTAGGAGTCACAATGCCAAGAAATATTTAAGTGACAAACTGAAAAGATAGTTAAAACATTGCTAAAAATTAGGGCTGTCAAGCGATTAAAAAAATTAATTGAGACAAATCGTGAGATTAAAAAAATTAATCATGATTAATCGCATTGTTAAATAATAATAGAATACCATTTATATAAATATTTTGGATGTTTCCACATTTTCAAATATATTGATTTCAATTACAACACAGAATACAAAGTGTATAGTTCTCACTTTAATTTTTGTTATAAATATTTGCACTGTAAAAATAAAAGAAATAGTATTTTTCAATTCACTTAATACAAGTACTGTAGTGTAATCTCTTTATCATGAAAGTTGAACTTACAAATGTAGAATTATGTACAAAAATATAACTGCATTCAAAAATAAAATAATGTAAAACTTTAGAGCCTACAAGTCCACTCAGTCCTTCAGCCAATTGTTCAGACAAACAAGTTTGTTTACATTTGCAGGAGATAATGCTGCCCACTTCTTGTTTACAATGTCACCTGAAAGTGAGAACAGGTGTTCGAATGGCACTGTTGTAGCCAGCGTTGCAAGATATTTACATGCCATATACATTAAAGATTAATATATTTCAGAGTAGCAGCTGTGTTAGTCTGTATCGCAAAAAGAACAGGAGTACTTGTGGCACCTTAGAGACTAACAAATTTATCTGAGCATAAGCTGTAACCCACGAAAGCTTATGCTCAAATAAATTTGTTAGTCTCTAAGGTGCCACAAGTATTCCTGTTCTTTTTAAAGATTCATATGTCCCCTCATGCTTCAACCACCATTCCAGAGGACATGCATCCATGCTGATAATGGGTTCTGCTAGATAATGATCCAAAGCAGTGCAGACCAACGCATGTTCATTTTCATTATCTGAGTCAGATGCCACTAGTAGAAGGCTGATTTTCTTTTTTGGTGGTTCAGGTTCTGCAGTTTCCACATCAGAGTGTTGCTCTTTTAAGACTTCTGACTGCATGCTCCACACCCTGTCCAGATCAGATTTTGGAAGACATTTCAGATTCTTAAATCTTGGGTCGAGCGCTGTAGTTCTCTTTAGAAATCTCACATTGGTACCTTCTTTGCATTTTGTCAAATCTGCAGTGAAAGTGTCCTTAAAACGAACAACATGCTGGGTCATCTTCCGAGACTGCTATAACATGAAATATATGGCAGAATGTGGGTAAAACACAGAGCAGGAGAAATACAATTCTCCCACAAGGAGTTCAGTCACAAATATAATTAACACATTATTTTTTTAATGAGCGTCATCAGTATGGAAGCATGACCTCTGGAATGGTGGCCAAAGCATGAAGGGGCATATGCATGTTTAGCAGATCTGGCATGTAAATACCTTGCAATGCTGGCTACAAAAGTGCCATGTGAATGTCTGTTCTCACTTTCAGGTGACATTGTAAATAAGAAGCGGGCAGCATTATCTCCCGTAAATGTAAACAAACTTGTTTCTCTTAGTGATTGGCTGAACAAGAAGTAGGACTGAGTGGACTTGTAGGCTGTAAAGTTGTACATTGTTTTGTTTTTGAGTGCAGTTATATAACAAAAAAAATTTACATTTGTAAGTTGTGCTTTCACAATAAAGAGATTGCATTATGGTACTTGTATGAGGTGAATTGAAAAATACTGTTTCTTTTGTTTATCATTTTTACAGTGCAAATATTTGTAATAGAATAATATAAAGTGAGCACTGTACACTTTGTATTCTGTGTTATAATTGGAATTGATATATTTTAAAATGTATAAAACCATCCAAAATATGTAATACATTTCAATTGGTTTTCTATTGTTTAACAGTGCGATTTTAAACTGCGATTAATTGCAATTAATTTTTGTAAGTTAATTGAGTAAGTTAATTGCGATTAATCGACAGCTCCAAATGGGGCATGTAGAAGAAATGTGGAAACACAGGAACCTCAGCCCTTAGTTTATAAACTTACGTTAGGATTTCCTATGCCAGATCAGTAACTCTGGGTACATGATTTGGACTGTTTGGACTTATCAGCATGTCACAGTGACATGACTTGAGCCTTGTATTCCCAGCATTACTTACATCAGGACAGATGACTGTTTCTGTGTGCGTCTATTTGTCTTTTTCTTTCTCCAAAAAACTCAGACCAGACAGAGAAGGAGAAAAAAGAGTAGAATTAAAAGAAAGATAACTACAGAAAAAGTGAGGAGAGAGCAAGAGAACTAAAGGAAAAGACTGACAGAGACCGGAAAGGAAAAGGCATCCAGTGAGAGAGAGACCAAGATGCTGTTTCTGATTTGTGAAGGGATGCTTCTTCCATCACAGGTGAAACCACACATTCATAAGTTTGGCAGAGATGACTTGTCTATGGGAGGTAGGTTGCAGAGAGTCATGTTCCTGAGATGAAATGTACTTGCTGTGTCGTGTGTTACGGGAAGTTTGAAATATATGAATGAGAAATTAAAGACATTGAAGGTATAGATTAGTCCATATTTGGAGGGAAAGGATTGAAACATGTGGAGATTTTTGAAGTCAGTCGGTAAATAGACTGAGCTTTTAAAAAGGATTGGTTCTAAAAACATTAGAGAGCAAGAGATTCAGGGACTGAGACCTAGACAGAGCAAAGGACATGGGAGGGAGAATGGAGATGAAGAGCTATATTTCCACTTAACTGTGTGTTCCGCTTATCTCAGTCAAGGGATTTCATTTCAGTGAAAAGCAGCAGAACTATCTTATTTAAACATACCAATTCTTAACAAGGCCTTACATGTCACAGGAGAAAATGCCTCAGTTGCCCTCCATCCTCATTCCAAACACATCATTACAGCCTCTCTTTCCAGAGCTCAGGAATGGAGTCTTGTCTGAATACTTAGCACACTCTGAATAGTATCTCTGGCATGACAGGGCAACTTCTATCAGATCAGACCAACAGTCCATCCAGTCCAGTACCCTGTCTCTGACAGTTGCTAGTTTCAGATTCTTCATAAGAAACTTTAATCCCTTTTGTACTAAGCAATTATGCAATAACATTTCAAGGATGAAGATTCTTCCTAGCCACAGGGATTTAATGGATGGGATTTAATGGCTAGACACGAGTATTTTCTATATAATGTTCACCCCAGGTAAAGGCTCAGACTGGGTAGTGGTAGTGCTTGTAAATGATACTGACTGATCACATACATAGCCCTCACCCTGAATACCAGCTCTGACTGGATACCTAGTGTTTAACCAGGTACCAGGTTTGGCTCATTATTGGTCTCTGGACTGAAGTATTTTAATATTTTTTGTTGCTTGATTTGAGGACAAAACTAAATCCAGTTTGTGTGATGCCACCTAGTGACATGTTCCAGCCCTTTGAAGAAATTTAAAGCTGTTGAGTTGGCACTGCTCTCCGCAGCCATGGGACATTGGGCTGGAACTGACCAGCTATACAAGCCCAACAAACAGAAGACAGACAGTCCCATTGTGTTTCCACTGCTGGACTGAGTTTTACATTCCAGAGTGGGCACTGGATGAGCCATGTGGATTACAGGGTCAAAATGCAGGCTGGCCTGAATGCCAACAGAGCACAGTTTAGTCCCCTATTTCCCACACATGTACTTTATATTTCTTTGTGCAGTATCATTCCCTTCTTTGACCCTTAGATGAAGTGCTGGGAATGGGATTAATTTTGTTTTCTTTTCTTTTCATGGGTCCTTAATTGAATATCTAGAAGATGGGAACTAAAGGATGCATCAGAAAAATATTTCACTGTAGAACTGTTACTGAAAATGACAGAAAATGTTTGTCTTACAAACCCAAAACATAGATATTTTATCAAGCTAGGACACCATGTAACCCAGTTCAGTCTTGTTGTGTAGGTGAGACCAATCTTTGTTATAACCCTGATACTGAAACATTCTAAACCCCTATAAAGACCGGAGGCCTTTGATTGGAAATAGTCAATACAGCAACAACTCAGGAATCTTAAAAGGTGGATGGGGTAAGAACGTCTATAAAATCTCCTCATGTACAGGTCTTTAATGTGAACTCCTGCTCCCTGATTTGTCTCAAATGGATGCCACGTACTGAAGACTGCTGGGAAATTTTTGCATGGTATACGAAAAGTGCTCAATTTGCTCATCTCTGTATAAGACTGTCTCCCCTCCCTGAAATTACTATCACAGGAGAATAAGACTTCATACCTTTAAAAAACACTGTCACTTTCTGGAAAGAAGATAGGAAAAAGCATAACAAGCCAGTGTAGGTGGTTATATATTCCTGCACAAAAGATTCACACTGGCAGATATCAGGTCCAATGCACACACTAATGATTGTGTCATTCATGTGATTTCCAACTCCTTTACACTGGCAGAGTGATGAAAAAGGGTTGGTCCATAGGAAATGATCTGGCACTTTGGGTTTGGTCCTGCTTTCAGTAAAGTCAACAGCAAAACTCCCACTGACTTCAATGGGAGCAGCATTGTACCTTGAATATATTATATGAAATCTATGGTATGTGAGGATTACACAGATGCCACTTGCTGCATACCATGACCATTTAGAATGTAATTGAGATAGTGGGAGTAAAACTGCAATTCTTCTGCTCCAACATCGTAAGTCCCTAATGCTCGAGTTGAAGGAGGCTCTCCATTAGATAGCTATTAGCAGTACAGGGTCTGTGACACTCTTGAGCCATTCTGATTCCATCCTAGAACAGAAACTAGTAGTATATAGTGTACTACGGTGAAGGGAGAGACCCATTTGGGGGTACATTACTAACTTTACTTTAGCCATGGAGGAAACAGAATTATTTTTGTATTGATTTGCATATTGGGGGTCGAAAATACAACGTAAACAGGAATTTCAATAAGAAGTGTAAGGGAGTCATACTGAAATGATTTAATTGTGGAAAATTGTGGATGTGGAAAAATTGGAAAGAGTCCAACAGAGGGCATCAAAAATGATTAGGGGGCTGGAGCACATGATTTATGAGGAGAGGCTGAGGGAACTGGGATTATTTAGTCTGCAGAAGAGGAGAATTAGGGGGATTTGATAGCAGCCTTCAACTACCTGAAAGGGGGTTCCAAAGAGGATGGATCTAGACTGTTCTCAGTGATAGTAGATGACAGAACAAGGAACAATGGTCTCAAGTTGCAGTGGGTGAGGTTTAGGTTGGATATTAGGAAAAACTGTTTCACTAGGACGGTGGTGAAGCACTGGAATGGGTTACCTAGGGAGGTGGTGGAATCTCCTTCCTTAGAGATTTTTAAGGTCAGGCTTGACAAAGCTCTGGCTGGGATGATTTAGGTGGGGATTGGTCCTGCTTTGAGCAGGGGGTTGGACTAGGTTGGACCCCTGCTTTGAGCAGGGGGTTGGACTCCTGAGGTCCCTTCCAACCCTGATTTCCTGTGATTCTATGAATTATCTAGTGATTTTGCTAAAAGGCTTTCAGGAAACAATTAATACCATCCTGATAACATATATAGTATGGGCTAGCACGATTTTTTGATGCATGAGGATATGATCAGACCTCGACAGCTTCTCACCAGACATAGAGCCAGGGATCACAATGTGGAACTAGGAACTGAGGGGTATAAAGCCTATTGGAAGCCCAAGAAGGCTGGACTTGGTAACCAGTATAACTGAAGAAAAATGGAATATGAGAGACATTTTCACATCTACAGCCCAAAATATAAAGACGGACTTAAAAATTCCTCAGTCTTTCAGAAGTAGTAAACAACTTCTCGCTAAAGGGGAGGAAGGGAAACTGTACAATTTTGGGACAAAGGAAAGAGACGGCTGCAACTGCTTTACAGTATGTGAACTCCTGCCACTGAATGAGAAAAAAAAATGGTAATGCCAAATGGACACTGTGTATAATATCCATCATCCCGTTCTCACTGGGAAAACTTGCCTATGAACACATACTAGATGTACTAATGCTGGCTACATTTTATATATTTTATTAGGTCAAGGAAGTTATAAAAATAGAAATTTGAGAGAAGTGGGGGAAGGACAACTGGACAGAGACAGAGAGGGTTCAAAATGCTGCTGGAAAAGTAGAGGCTATTGAGTGACCTGCTCTCCTATCGTATTTCCCTGTTAACTGCCTTTCACCGGAGATGAACTCTCTGCTAATGCAGATGGTCACAGCTGGATGTAGGATGCTAGTGAGTGTGTAATGGCACTGGCAACTGTTTTTTCACATGCAGCCTCCATCACAAAGGTCTCATTCTTGCCTCTGTAAGGCCTTTTGAGACCCTGCATATGGCAAGTGCAGGAAGATCTACCGCTATTGACATACTGTAGTTTGTGATGAAGTCTGTAATCTGTAGCTGGCCACCAAACCTTTCCTTGATCAGAGCTGGATGAATTATGTAGTCTCCATGAAATGCCTCTCTTTTTGAACTGCTCTTGTAATCCAAAATAGCCATAGATGACAAGCATTCTATACTTTGTGAAAGGGGTTTTTAACAACATAGAAACCTACACAATGCTCCCTCCAGTCCTCAGAGGAGAGGGAAGTGGGAGTGTTTGTATTTCACTGGGGCTCAGCCTTCACAGACCAATATGTGGGACCATAGAAAAGTGGAGAGATTCAAATCTAGTGGGGTTCATTTCCTGAGCATCCATAAATTCCCATGATTCAGCTTTTCAAAGATTTAGTCTACTAAGGAGAAGAGTTAGAGGGAGCTTTGTTGAAACATGGGCTTAAGACCATGAAAACTGGTGATTCCCCCATAATGTTTAGCCCATAATGTGATAGGGCCACTCCATGAAATGTAATGTCACCTACATTTATAATAAATGCTCTTTCACACAGTGGGTGATCTGCCTATGGAATTTCACTGTTGCAGGAGATCACCAGTTTAAATACTGTGTCTGGATTTAGAAAGGAGCTAGTAAATTTTATTAACAACTATTTGTTAACAGAGGTGATCAAATCAAAAGCTATGAGGCAATATTTGATTGGCACAGAGGTCAGGAAAGATGCATGGCACTGCATGTACATTATGATGGAGTTCCCTTGGTCTGAATCATTAGATATGGTCACTGCCAGAGGCAGGATACAGAAGCCTAAAGGATGTAGAATTTCAGGCTAGATGGACCTCAGTCAGGGCCAGATTAACTTTCCTGTGGGCCCAAGGCTATTAGATTTTGTGGGGCCCCTGTATACAAGTCTTTTTCCTGGGAAGGAGTTTGGTGCAGAAGGGGACTGGGGCGGGGGACTGGGGTGAAGGAGGGGATGCGGGGTCTGGGAGGGAGTTTGGTGCAGGAGTGGGTTCTGACCTGGGACAGGAGGTTGGGATGCGGGAGAGGGTGCCGTGTGAAGGCTCGGTCATGAGGCGCTTACTACAGGTGACTCCCGGCCGGTGGCACAGCATGGCTCAGGCAGGCTGCCTGTCTGCTATAGCCCCATGCCGCTCCCGGAAGCGGCTGGCTGCTGGCACGTCTCTGCTCACCCCTGGGGGGAGGGGGACAGCATTGGTGGGGAACCGGCCAATGGGAGCTGCAAGGACGATGCTGGGGGTGGGGGCAGTGTGCAAAGCCACCTCCCCCACCCCACCTGCCAGGGGCTGCAGAGATGTGCCAGCAGCCAGCTGCTTCTGGGAGCGGCATGGGGCCAGGGCAGGCAGCCTGAGCATCCTGGAGATCACTGCTTGTGATTTATTTTTGTGAGCCCCCCCTTGAGCCGAGGCCCTGGGCTGCAGCCCCTAAAGACACTGCCTTAATCGTGCCTTGACCTCAGTTGGTAGGAGTGTAAGATACAGTACTAAAAGGACCAAAGGATCCACTCCAGTGACCCCAGCTTGACCCCTATGTTTAATTAAACACTAAGGCCCAGATCCTCAAATGTATTTAGGAGCCTAATTCCCATTGATTTCAGTGGGAGTTAGGCATCTAAATACCTGTGAGGAGAGGATCTGGGCCCACGTTCTGAGCAGAGCTTAGGGCTGAAAGTGTGAATGACGAGGAAGGGGAATTTGGAAATCGGTAATGAAGGTTCAAACAGAGGACTAGTCTCTGCTGGTGCTGAACAACTTAACATCCCTCACAACTGCCAACCTCCCCCCCCCACTTCAAATCAGAAGAGGGAGGTGTGTTAGCTATTTAAGTACATCATTAATTTAGATAAGAGGCAGTGGCAACAGCTCAGGTGGTCTTAGTTGCTTTTTGGTCCCATCAATAGAAAAAGAGAAGCCAGCAACAGAAAACAGAGAGAGAGGATGTGTGTGTGTGTGTTACCTGCCTAGCCACCTCAAATTTGAGTGGTGTTGTAACCTGGTGCATGGGGTCGCAACACCACTCAAATTTGGCCCAGCCACCCCTCTGTCATTCTAGCAGGGAAGAACTCCACTGTTATGACAGCGCTGGTCAAGTGCCAAAGGGGCCTGGGCCCTCCTCCCTTGTTGCTCCCCTGTTGACAGCCTGGCTCACCAGGTTTCCTTCCTCCTCTCATACTTATCCTGGTGACTTCAGTTTCCAGGCTGCTGCCTCGTCTGATGGCACGGCCCTTCACTTCTTCTCCCTTTCCCACATGATTGACCAGTGACCTAGGGTCATCTGCCTTGGTGCCTCTCTCCACCTCACCATGTCACACACTGCTCATCTCTGATCTCTGGTAGATGATTTCCCATCTCTGTTCACCATTTTATCTCCTTTAATGTTGTTCACCATCCCTTGCTGTCCTCCTCCCCATACCCTGTGCTCACAACCTGGGTATCATGTTCACTCACTTGCTCTCCTTTCCCCACACCGCCTGTTACCAAATCCAACTGGATCTTCCCTCACATCTCTGTAAACTCTGCAGAAGTCGCCATGTGCCTTTGTCCTGAAATGCAGCATGGGAAGCAACGGGCTGAATGGAGCCATAAGAAGGATTTAATCAGGGAGCAGGGGAGTTGGGGAACCATCCATTTCTTCTGCCATTTGGTGGCCTTTAGAGGCAAGCAGAAGTGACATTCCAGTTCCCATTCTCAGCTAGGGTGACCAGACAGCAAGTGTGAAAAATCGGGACCTGGGGTGGGGGGTAATAGGAGCCTATATAAGAAAAAGACTCCAAAAATCGGGACATCTGGTCACCCTATTGTCAGCCCCCCCCAGCCTCGGGTGGGCCGGAGTCACTCAAGAACCAATGACATTGCGGATCTCTGCAGGGGTGGAATCCAATGTGCCGGGGTGAAACCAATGAGTTCTCGGCGAGGCGGCTGTGGGGGCGGGGTTAGGGAACAGGTTACCCAATGCGCTCTCTAGTGGGCGGGGCTGGAGGACTCCGAGGGGCGTGTCCCGGGGCAGGGCGCCGCTCGCGCTCAGGCGGACAGAGGCGGTGCTGAACTGGCAGAGCCGGCCTGTGTGCGGCGGCAGCAAGCGGGAATGGAGGAGCCGGAGCCGGCTGCGGGCTCCTCCCCGCGGCGCTTCACCTGGGAGGAGATCGGGCTCCGCACGGGCCGGGGGCACCCGCAGCAGGAGCGGTGGCTGGTGATCAACAGGAAGGTCTATGACATCAGCCAGTTCTACCGGCGGCACCCGGGGGGCCCCCGAGTCATCAGTCACTACGCGGGGCAGGACGCCACGGTGAGGGCCGGGGCTGGAGGGTTCCCTTTATTCCCCGTGCAGCGCTGAGCCCCGCACTGAGGCTGGGGCAGGTGGCGAGCGGGTCATCGCGGGTGCTGATTTTGGGTTGCACTGTGCCTGTGCCCGCCTGGTGGTGCCAGCACACCGTGGGGAGTTTTTGTGTGTGGCAAGCATTAAAGAGTTGGGGAGATCAGCAGGGGCAGTGGGGATGGGAGGTGGCAGACCCTGGGGGATGAGCTAATGGGAGAGGCGGTACTAGGCACAAGCTAAATGTTATGTAAAGGGGAGAGCACGAAGGGATTCAACTGCAGGGATTTTATTCCCTGTAGTGGGAGTGGAGAGTTGTAAGTTGGAAAAATCAAAGGGCTGTATCTAGAGGCAATGCCAGGAAATGAGAGGAATGGAGGGAGCACATCAGGAGGAGGGAGCAGCATGGAGTGTGTATGGGGCACAGATGGTGGAACACCTGAGTTAGCCCAGTTCCAAAGGGCCACCTGCTCTTTGAAGCCCTGTGCATATGCTGATGATACTTCCACAGTTCTGTGAACAGCACTACTCCCCACACAGAGATCCTGGTAAAGACCAGCACGATGACTCTGTGGTCCAAGTTCTCCTATGTACCTGAGTGAGAGTCTGGGGAAGGGGCTTTCTGGAGCAGCTGTATGGTGATGGGAATCCTGAAAGTCTGTAGTAACTTAGACAGGGAGGGGAAGAAGAAAGGACAGGTTCTGTAGAAAATGTGCCCCACTGGTGGCAAGGGGATGTGCTAATGGGGAGAGGGAGATAAGTAGTGGGATCTGCTTATTTCAGTTGAAGTGGTAGCTTGGCTTATTTGTTTAATTCTGATTGTGAATCAGAGATTTTGAAGCTGCAGTCTGAGGTAAAAAGCAGATCACAGTATGTTTAGCACTGGACTTACCATATATCTGCTAGCTGGAGGTTGATACAAAAGGTGAAGGGAAGGCCCCACCAGCAAAGTCCTGGTAGCATGTTGCTGAACATCTAGATTCAGCAGGGAAGAGATAATTTGGAGAGATGGGGGTTTCTTGTTTACCCCTTACAAGGGTATTGTTGTCAGTATTATCCTCAGCTCCGTCACTTAGGCCCCAATCTAGTAAAGCACTTAAGCATATGCTTATCTTTAAGCATGAAGTCAATGGGATTGCTCACACACTTAAAATTAAGCACATGCTTAACTGCTTTGGTGGACTGGGTCTCTAAAGTGCATCTGCTTTCCAGGATTTTAGTTCTGATTTATTTTTTATATAGCAGTGTAGATGTACTTGGTATTTAGGTAACTGATGCTAAACAGAGACCAAAATCCCTACCCTGCTGAGCTTTCACTTTTAAAGCACAAGCTGACTTATGCCCATTATGCTTCATGAGATCACTTGTCTGTTCACTCCACATATGGTTTCTGGGGTTTACTTGCCAGCACATGAATGCCTACTTCGTTAAAGCATGGTACATATTTTTGCATGTATGCCCTGGCTGTGTGCACCCCAACTGTCAGTTGTCCCAAGCATAGGCGTGCGCAGCCCATTTCATTAGGGTGTGCACCCAGGGAGCCCCACCCTGCCCTAGCCCCACCCCCATCCTGCCCCCATCCATTCCCTCCTACTTCCTACCCCCTGACTGCCCCCCTCAGAACCCTCAACCCCCCATGCTCCTTGTCCCCTGACTACCACCTCCTGGGACCCCTGCCCTTAACTGCCCCCCGGAACCCCTCCCCCTATCTAAGCCTCCCTGCTCCTTGTCCCCTGACTGCTCCCCTAGGACCCTACCCCCTACCTGTCCCCTGACTGCCCCGACCCTTATCCACATCCCTGCCCCTAGACAGACCCCCAGGACTGCCACGCCTATCCAACTGCTCCCTGCCCCCTGACAGTCCCCCCCAGAACTCCTGACCCATACAACCCCCCCAGCTCCTTGTCCCCTGACCACCGCTTCCAAAGACCCCCCTCAATTGCCCCCCAGGACCTTCCTTGCTCCCTGTTCCCTGACCCCTATCTGCCCCCTGACAGACCGTGGGACTCCCATACCCCATCCAACCCCCCCTGCTCCCTGACTGCCCCCTCCAGAGACCCCCTGCCCCTAACCATCCCCCCAGGATCCCACCCCCTATCTAACCCACCCTGCTCCCTGTCCCCTGACTGCCCCCACCCCTTATCCAACCCCCCTGGCCCTGGACCCCTTACCATGAGATGAGGGTCCTAGCCTCCCTGCGGAGCCAAACACTGCCCCGCAGAAGCATGCAGCCCCAGCTCCACGGGTGGGATGGGAGACAGAGGGGCTCAGGCCAGCTCCACACAGAGTGGGGTCAGGGCTTCAGCCCTGCAACTTTCCCCACTAGGGTGGCTGGGGCTCCCGAGACGGGGACTTCAACCCCACATCTTCTGCCAGGGTCGGGGCTTCTACTCCCTGCCCCAGTGTGGCTCCTCTGCCCCCCCCCCCCCGTTTCCCCCCCCCCCCAGTGCAGCTCCTGCTGGGGTCCGGGCTTCTCCCCCGCCCCCTCCCACTCCCCAGTGCAGCTCCTGCTTGGGTCCGGGCTTCTCCCCTCCCCCACTCCCTCCCCTCACGTGGGTCCAGCCCCGTCTGGGGCTTCTTGTCCCCCACCCCCGCATGGTTCCTGCCGGTATCTGCAGCTTCTCCCACTGCACCCAGCCCTAACCTAGCTGGGCTCCCTTGGGTCACCTGCTGCCTGCTGTGGCCGGAGTGGAGCCTGGCTGGCAGAGAGCAGCCATACACGTGGACCCCATGGCCATCAGCCCAAGAGATGCCAGCCCAAGAGGTGCGGGGCAGCCCTAGGCAAGCAGGGGCTGGCTATGCTGCTGCTGATAGCCCCGCACTCCCACTCACACCTAATCCTAAGGCTTTCTTTTTTTTTTTTTTTTTTTTTTTTTTTTTTGTGATACTCACTCGGCCCCTGCCGGAGCAGGGAGTCAGGAAGCAGTTGATTTGAGCCTGCCCGGCAAACAGCTGAGGAGGGGGGAGGAGCAGCTTTCCCAGCTGGAGCTCAGGGCATTAGGGTGTGCTGGGGCACACGCGGCACACCCCGTGCGTACGCCTATGATCCCAAGGCATCTCAATGTGGGGAGCTGACAGCAGAGGGTAGGACTTGGGCTGGGTGAAAGTGGTAAAAAGATTTTCACACGTAAGATTTTTCACCAGTTCCCTTTGTGTGGTTTTTGCAGACCCACAAACTGTGAAGTTTGAAAAGATTTCAGAAGACCGTTTTTTGCAATGAGATGTGAGAAAACTCAAAAAGCAATTTAAATTGCCTGCTCCATTCCTGATTCAGTAGACTACAACATGCCCAGCCTAAATAATGCAGTTTAACTCTCTGGGTCTGAGAAATGGCAATGAGAACTTCTACCAGAGAGAACACCTCCAAAAAATACTGAATTTAAAATCTGCACAGCCACATGTGGGTATTACATTTTACATGTTTGGAAACTGAGGCTTAGAAAAGTTAAGACCAACATTTTTGACTGAGGGTGCCTAGTGGTATCCATCTGTTTAAGTTGTCTTCAAATTAGGCATACAAAATTAGTGAACACTTTTGAAAATGGTGAGTCTGAACCTGTAAACACTTCTGCACATTTAATTTTATTTATCTGAGTAGTCCCATTGAGGTAAGTATTTGCATGGTCAGGGCCTTGGATCTTAACCTCTCTCAGCTGCACTTTCCTCATCTATAACAAGGAGATAATGAAAAATACCTAGTACTTCATAACTACATACATAGTGTAAGAGCACATCACTTGTTAATTGTTTTAGATAAGATCAGTATTTGCAGTGTTATTAGATACAGTAGAATATCAGAGTTATGCCTTATTTGGAACCAGAAGTACACAATAAGGCAGCAGCCGAGACAAAAAACATACAGAAATACAGTACAGTACTGTGTTTGGAGGGATAGCTCAGTGGTTTGAGCATTGGCCTGCTAAACCCAGGGTTGTGAGTTCAATCCTTGAGGGGACCACTTGGGGATCTGGGGCAAAATCAGTACTTGGTCTTGCTAGTGAAGGCAGGGGGCTGGACTCGATGACCTTTCAAGGTCCCTTCCAGTTCTAGGAGATGGGATATCTCCATTAATTAATTAATTAAATGTAAACTTCTAAAAAAGCAAAGGGAAAGCAGCATTTTTCTTCTGCTTAGTAAAGTTTCTAAGCTGTATTAAGTTAATGTTCAGTTGTAAACTTTTGGAAGAACAACCATAACATTTTATTGAGAGTTACGAACATTTCAGAGTTACGAACAACCTCCATTCTCGGGGTGTTCTTTACTCTGAGGTTCTACTGTATTGTCTGTACTAAGCACATGATACTGTGGTGGGTATAAACAGCTGTTCACAGGAGGTAAAACTATCTAAGGCAACACTGGAAGATTTTCAAACGCAATCTCCATAATGGGCCAGATTTTCAAGATTAGGTGCGCACTCTTGCACACATGCATTCAGACACGGACAGTCAGGCCACATCTGCATACAAATATTTGACTTGTGCATACAAGGTACACATCAAATATTTGCCTGAGTAAATTAAGCATGTGCACACCATTATATTCCTCTACCTTTGAAAATCTAGCCCAGTGTTTGCAAAGAGCTGTATAATTGCAGAGTATTATTAAAGGGTACTATCAACTTAAAAATCACCCTGGTGTCTGAAAATGTTTTCCCTGCTATTTTTACAAGAAACAATAGCTAAGATTACTAGAACTGGAAAAATGTGTGTATTTGGTAGCACCTACATGGGTAGTCACATCACATTTGCTCTTTCCCTGTGTAGTCAGTTTCTCTCTGAGTCTTTCACACAAGGGGAGAGAAAAGCTTTTTAAAAAATTAGAACAATGTGGTTGTAAACAACATGGACTCGGGGCAGACATAGTACCTGAAACTACTCTTAACTTATTGTGATTGACGACATTTCAATTTCATTTTCAATTTCATTAAGTCCCTTTTAATCCCAGACACTGACTGGAGTAGGAATGGAATTTGGAGCCCAATGCCTTCTAGGGCTGCACAATATGGGTATAGCCAGCAGCCTAAGGCACTGTGCGGACCTTCGCAACCTCCACAATATCATGACAATTCCATCCATTTTAAGCCCTGTTCCAGTGAAGGGGTGTCTGAGAAATGGGTCAGTCATAAGGGTCACAGGCATCTAGGGTTGGATTTATGTGCTATCAGGTATTAACAGACCCGGGGAGCAAATTGTGACAGATATGATAATATCCTGCAATAGCCTGCACAAACCTTATTGAACTGCGTTAAACCTTATTTTATTGAATTGTGTTTAATATCTTTGGAGTCCATTGTATTAAATGAGTGGTATATATATCCTTGTGGGCCAGGTATTATATGTATTTCCACGGGAAGAATAAATCCAGCTTCTCCAGGAACTGAGAAAAGAGGGGAACGTTGATTAGTCAAAGGCGTTCAGGTTATAACATCTCCAGAGAAGCACTCCTCCCTGATGAGGTTTGCATAAACTGGATTTTCCAGAGATCAACATACAAAGAAAGGACTTTTGGTTAAATAGCCTGAGTTAAAACTGACTTGGACCTTTTTTCTGATCCAGCAAACGGCCAGGCCCTCTTATCCCAGGGGGCCCCCACTCCTTAGGAGAGGGTTGGGAGGTCTTTGGTCCACTGAGGCCCCATAAAACTTGGGTTCTTGTTCTGAGCAAAGGGTGCTATAAACCTGAAACCATCGGACAACCGCTGGGAGGGGTCTGAAGGACTGTTAACCTCCCAGAGCCCATGTTGGCGTTGAGGTGATCTCTGGTAAGCATATTACCATGCCTGTAGGTTCTTTTATTGTTTTAAAATACGTTCTCTCTGTAATGCTTTTCCCTTAAGAATTAAAGTGCTTGCTTAGAAAGAGCTGTATGGTAACTCATAACTGTTGGCAATTACCCTGTTATTAATCTCTGAAAAGAAAGCAAAGCACAGACCCTGGCCTGTTGAGGCAGTCCGCCTTGCTGGGGAATAACACAGTGTAGGCAGGGAACTATTCAGCCTGGAAATACCCTGTTCAGAAGGGAGAGAGAAATGGGTTGCCACTCAAGAGAGGCAAGGCTGGGGAGCCAAAAGTCTAGCGTGGGATGCCCTTGCTGAACCATATGGAGGGAATATGGGAGCAGTTGTCCTGAACTGTGACACACACAACAAGTGTTACGCTTTCTCATCTTCAGAGAGTAACTACAATTGGGTGAAACAGAACTGCTGACCTCTGAAGTAGCTGAGCTGGAGTGAATCCCAGCTTTTTTTGGATATTTCTATACTGGAAATCCAAAATCAGACTCCTAGAAAAAACAAAAGGAAAGGAAAAGTACTTCCCCTTTAAATGTGTGGCTTGCTTCCTCAGTACCATGATTCTTAGAAGGTACATTAAAGCCCCATCACAATCCCCTACCCCCACCCTCCCTTGAGACTTTACTGCCAGGTTGTACAACCACCACTATGATTGGTCTAAACTTGTGGTACCACCATCTCCTGGTCTGTCCATGTACAACCCCCTTATTCTCCCTCTTCCAATAGGAGAACAGAGATGAAAATACCCCTCTCCCTCTCCCCTGTTTAGGTAAGCCTGAGCTGAGAGGATGCCCTCTCCCCTTCCTGATTAAATACAACAAGGCTGAGCTGGAATTGGCTGCATCAGCCACATTTGAAAACTGTCCCTGGCTAGGTGCCATTTAAAGGGCCAGCACTTTCCAAAAGAACACAAAGCCATGTGGGCACGTGTGGTGCTGAGCAATGTACTAGAAACAAAAAAAAAAAACAGGAGTGGGGGCAGGGATTCCCTTGAAAAGAGAAAGCAAAGTTAGTCCTGGGAAGACTGTAACTGCAATGCTAGGACAGGCACGGGGAGAGGAAATGTAACATGAGACAAAGTGGGAGACTTTCAATGGGAGTGAGGCACCAAACTAACACGTGCGCCCCCTCCAGTGGGTTTGGAATCTAAAGCAAGGTGGATTGTGAATATAGTGATACAGGTATATAAACCCTGACTTGCTTCGTTGAGGCCACGCTTTCCCAGAGAGGGCACAGGGAACATAAAACTGCTAAAAAAATCCAAGGAGTCCGATGGCACCAGACTCCTCGTTGTTTTTGTCGATACAGACTAACATGGCTACCCCTCTGATATAAGTGATTGTTAAGTGATTGATAATTTTCCCAAGTGACAAGAAGTCACTGATTTCCCTGCCAGGGCTCTCCCAAGCAGCGGTGCACAAGGGGGAGTCAGGAGCTTATTACACAGACTGTTAAGTAATGTTGTGGGAGGCACCTGAGGGAACCAAAGGCAGCTAGAGGGGGAGCAGTAGTAAGCAGCGAAGCTGGGGGATGGGCCTGTGGGAGAGTATCAGTGGGGACGAGCCTGGAACAGCCTGGGGGGTTTGTTTGCAGTGAGTGGCAGAAGTTGGGGGAACCTCCTAAACCAGGGGTAGGCAACCTATGGCACGGGTGCCGAAGGTGGCACACGAACTGATTTTCAGTGGCACTCATGCTGCCCGGGTCCTGGCCACTGGTCTGGGGGGCTCTGCATTTTAATTTAATTTTAAATGAAGCTTCTTAAACATTTTAAAATCCATATTTACTTTACAAACAACAACAGTTTAGTGATATATTATAGACTTATAGAAAGAGACCCTCTAAAAATGTTACCATGTATTACTGGCACGAGAAACCTTAAATTAGAGGGAATAAATGAAGACTCCACACAGCACTTCTGAAAGGTTGCTGATCCCTGTCCTAAACCCTCCTTCTTCACTTGATTAACCTTTTCAATTCAGCCAGCCCAGTCCTGTCCCTACCCTCCAGTTGCCCCAGTCCCCAGCCTGTCTCCCCACTAGCTCCTGTACACCCATTCTGCAGGTCACTGAGGCAGCACTCTGCCTCCAGCCCTTTGCGGTGGATGAACCATGCTGGTTAGTCCAGTAGGGAGAGTGCAGAACATCCATTTAGCAATGCCTATTGGAGATGTCACAGCAGTTCCTGTGATTAGGGGGAGCAACTGCAGCATAAGCTTTGCTGCCTGCCCTTAGCCCAGCTGGAAGTATGGGAAGTGGAGGAAATGGGAGTAAATCATTGCTTGGAATGGTTAGAGGCACAGGAGAGGGGGAAATGGGGTATCAGAGAACCAGGTGGAGTACAGAAGAGGGCACATTGGTTCATATTTTGAAAGTGGAGGGGTTGGAGCCAGAAGAGGGAATGGCTGGTGTTGCACAAAAGGAGAGAAATGAGAGGAAACAGGAAGCAGAAGAGAATGGGGTCAAGGAAGCATGTTATGGATTGGACAGGAAAAGAAAGACTTTTGATTCAGGGGTAGGGAGGAAGAGGGTCCAGATACCATGGTGACGTGCATTAGAAATATCTAGCTAGCAGAGAGCTCCTACTGCAAGGTATCTGTTTTGGCTTTGAAGATATCACCAAGGCGTTGGGAAGGAAAGAAGAAGGGTCCGGCAGCTTCACCTGCCCCAATGTGTGATTTATCTCACCCCATTCTCTTGTCTGTGTTTCAGGATCCTTTCACAGCGTTCCACCTTGACAAGGCTCTGGTGAGAAAGTACATGAACTCGCTGTTGATTGGGGAACTGGCATCGGATCAACCCAGCTTTGAGCCCAGCAAAAATGTGAGTGTCGTAAAAGTCAGATGTTGGGATGGGATTAGGGCAGCTGTGGGGATGTGCTGATATCCCTCATTTACTAGCAACCAGAACTCCCAGGAAATGGCAAATCACATTGCATCTTGGACTCATGCCTGTTTAAGGCTTCCCCTTGGTGTCCACCAATACCATCCTAGAAAAACAGGGCCTATTGGTCACAGGTTCCCTCCTGTGTTACCGCAACACTCATCAGGCGGGGAGCAGAACATGTTAGCTACAGGTTCTCCTCAGTGATACAGTCCTACTGACCAGGGGATCCCTTTGGTGTTCTAGTGACCCTCACCTGAGGGTGGGAGTGAGAAGGGCAGATCCAGTCAGCCATAGGCTCTCCCCGGTGTCACAGAGACCCTTTACCCACCCACGGGTTATTATAGCATGTCAGCTGCATACTTTCCCTGATGTCACAGCTACTGCCTCTGAGGGGACCCCAGCTTTCCACTGCTGCTGCAGTGACCCCTCTGGAGCTCCCAGGGCTCCTGAGGCTGCTGTCCTGCACACCCATGGGAGAGTGCTGAATGTTGGGTCTCCCTGCAGAAATTGCTGGTAGAGGACTTCCGCGAGCTGCGCACTACGGTCGAGAGGATGGGACTCCTCAACCCCAACCACCTCTTCTTCTTCCTGCTTCTCCTGCACATTCTGCTGCTGGATGCTGCCGCTTGGCTCACCATCTGGTACTTTGGATCATCCTTGCTGCCTTTCCTCTTCTCTGCATTACTGCTAGGCACCGTCCAGGTAAACTGCTCAGGGATCATCCTGTACATCCACAAACTCAGGACCAATGATGTATCCCCGGGTGCCTCTGTCAGTACCTGTGATGCTCTTTTACTTGGTGAGCCAAGGAAAGATAAACTTGAAAATGCTTCAGGAATGCTGGGAGTGGGGGGACTGAAAGCAACTGCATTTTTGGTCTCTCCCAGAAGGAGGCACTGTGAAGAGCAGTGTAGGAGTGGACATGGAGAGCTCACAGCTTCTCCATTCCTTGCCTGTCTTAACAGGAGGAGCTGGAGGGGTGGAGCAGTGGTTGTGGGAAGCTCCCAGCTATCTTAGACTCCACCTCTCTTAGAAGGAGGTGCTGTTGGAAATACAGCAGAAGCTCTGGATGTGGCAGGTTCACGAGAATTACAGTCCCCTCCTTCCCAGGGTCTGGTTGAGGGGAGGGGATGCAGCCCCTCAATGCGTGCTTTTTGAGTAAGCGGAGTTAGAACTGGTATCCTATGTATCTCCTCCCCATAGTCTGCTAGAGAGCTTCATTCGTCCCGGACTTCTTGCTATAGCTGTACTTCTCTGCTCTGTTTTGTATGAACTTTGAGAGACACTAGGCAGTAGCCACGCCCTCCTTGTGTTCCCATGGGAACACGTAGTGCACTGGAGCTGAGGACATAGCAGCTATGAAAGCCCCAGCTGTTCCTCCTTTGCCCAGGTGGTCCCTCTGGAATTACAAATGCTCAGAGGAGACAGGCTTTTCCTCAAAGGCTACTTTGTTACGGCGCTCCGACCAGTTTGAAGAAAATAAATGCTCTGATTCTTAGTTCCATAGCCTTTTCTTCCTGGCCCCTCCTTCCCCACGTAAACAACTCTCCAGCGCTCTGTAACCTCACCCGGTCCAGGCTGGAGTCTAGTGGCAGTACAGTGAGGGAGCGATGTTTAGGATTGTGTGTGGAGAATGGAAATATCTCCTTGTGACCAGTACAGGGTGCTCTCACCTGCTTAAGGTGAACCATCAGGAGAGCAGGAGTGTTGTTCCTACGACTGTATGTGTGGAGAATGAACACTGTTGCAGAAGCTCACTGAATTCTGGCTGCTTTCTCAGTGATTCCTTTTGTCTTCCAGGCCCAGGCTGGGTGGCTCCAGCACGATTTCGGGCACCTCTCGGTGTTCAGCAAATCCAAATGGAACCACTTGGTTCACAAGTTTGTGATTGGCCATCTGAAGGTAAGTGTTCGGTGCTGAGAGCAATCGCCGGAGTTTCAACAGGACTCGTGAGCAAGGGAGCCCCACAGGTTCAAGAAACCTCTCGTTCCCTAACTGTGACAGGGAGGGGAATGTGGTGCAGCTCTTGGGAAGGGGTGAGGAGTTGACTTATTTTTGGCAGCATTGAAGTTTGAATGGTCTCATTTGTTCCTGCAGGGTGCGCCAGCCAGCTGGTGGAATCATCTGCACTTCCAACACCATGCCAAACCCAACTGCTTCCGCAAGGACCCTGATGTTAACATGCACCCCTTATTTTTTGCTTTGGGAAAGACGCTGTCTGTGGAGGTGAGTCTGAGGGATGTCTGGGGGCAGGTTGGGTCACTGGAAGAATGCGGCATTAAAAGGATCCAAAATCAGGAAGCAGCATAAAGTTGGGGAGAACACCAACTATCATGCAGAGCTGCAGAACAGCTGGGCTGCCTCTGTATTTCAGGCATTCAGGGAAGGAGTTGGGAGGGATGGACCTCTTGCTTAAAATCCAATTTCCTGTGAGAGAGGAACAGGAAGTGAGATCATGGAGTGGCAGTAGTTTTTATTTTATTTTTTTTTTGTCCTGGTATAACTTTGACTTGGAAAATTGGTTTTGCCTGAAAATGTCCAGCTTTTACTCTGGAGGCAAAAAAGAAAGTTCATTAAACTGCTTTTGAATCAGTATAAAAATTACCCAGATTTAAAATGTTGTCTTATATTAACATTACTTTGTCTTCCCCAGCTCCAAACAACTTGTTACAACTTCTTTAAACTTTCCATACAGTTAAACTTCATTAAAAGTTGCTTTTTTTGCTATGTTTTCGAATGTGTTAAAGATTGCTTCATGATTATGAGTCAGTATTCATTTTCTTAGCTGAAGAAGAGCTATGACGAGATACAGATTTGGATACAAGTTGCTTGTTTTGTTAATTTTTAGATTAGCTTGGCTAATTTTAGTGCTCCAGGAAGTGAAACACCAGCTAGCATATAAAAGTGATTCAAGATTCCTATGCATTCAGCCAAAACACTAGCTAATTCAGTGCTGGATTCATGGGCCCACTGAAATCAGTGGGAATCTGTCAGTCAATTTCAGTGAGATTTGGAATTGGTCCCAGCTGGAGTGCAAATGCATCTCTGGTGTAACACTTCCAGAAATGGTTTTGACATTTGGGTTTTTTAAAACATGAACCCAAATGAATATAGTGACTGGCTCAGACTTTCTGATTTTTTCCCCCTGGAACTGAGGAATTGTTGACCTACTCAGTGCAGGGAAGCAGTAAATTTGATATATCTGGACTTTAGTAATGCTTTTAACGCAGTCCCACCATGATATTCTCATAAGAAAATTAGGGAAATATGGTCTTGATGAAGTTACTATAAGATGGACGCAGAACTGGTTAAAAGACCATTCTCAAAAAGTAGTTAGCAGTGGCTCATTGTTAAACTGGTAGGGCATATCCAGTGGGGTGCTGCAAAGGTCTGTACTGGTACTATTCAGTATTTTCATTAACAGCTGGGATAATGGTGTGGAGAGTATGCTTATAAAATTTGCAGATGACACCAAGCTGGGAGAGGTTGCAAGGTCCTTGGAGGTCAGGATTAGAATTCAAAATTATCTTGATGAATTGGAGAATTGGTCTGAAATCGGTAAGATGAAATTCAGTAAATACAAGTGCAAAGTACTATACTTAGGAAGGAAGAATTAAATGCACAAATACAAAATGAGAAATAAGTGGCTAGGCAGCAGTACTGGAGAAAAGGATCTGGAGGTTATAATGGATCTCAAACTGTCTATGAGTCAACAGTGTGATGATGTTGGGAAAAAGGCAAATATAATTTTGGGATGTGTTACCAGGAGTGTCATATGTAAGACTTGTGAGGTAAGTCTTCCACTCAGCTCAGCACTGGTGAGGCCTCAGTTGGAATATTGTGTCCTGATCTAGGCACCACACTTTGAGAAAGATGTAGACAAATTGGAGAGAGTCCAGAGGAGAGCAACAAAAATAACATGATGTTTAGAAAAATCTGACCTATGAAGAAAGGTTAAAAAAAAACATGGGCATGTGGAGTTTAAAGAAGAGAAGGCTGAGGGGGAACATAAGTCTTCAAATGTGTTAAGTGCTGTTATGAAGAGGACAGCAATTAATTGTTCTCCGTGTCCTCCAAGGGTAGGACAAGAAGTAATCAGCTTAGTTTGCAGCAAGGGAGATTTAAGTTAGATATTAGGAAAAACTTTATAGTTAAGCACTGGAACAGATTACTCAAGAAGGTTGTGGAATCCCCATCATTGGAGGTTTTTAAGAAGAGGTTAGGCAAACATCTGTTGGGGATGGTATAGGTACACTTGGTCCTGCATTAACGTGAGGGGTTGGACTAGATGACCTGTCTAAGTTACTTCCAGCCTTATGTTTCTATGATTCTGCTTATGGCAGGGGTGGGCAAACTACAGCCCGAGGGCCACATCCGGCCCTCCAGATGTTTTAATCTGGCCCTTGAGGTCTCACTGGGGAGCAGGGTCAGGGGTTTGCCCCACTCCGTGCAGCTCCTGGAAGCAGTGGCATGTCCCCTCTCCGGCTCCTACGTGTAGGGGCAGCCAGGGAGCTCTGCTTGCTGCCCCCACCCCAAGCGTGGCCCCTACAGCTCCCATTGGCCGGAAACCACAGCCAATAGCAGCGCGCGGACAGGGTTGGCTCTAGGTTTTTTGCCACCCCAAGCAAAATTTTTTGGCTGCCCCCCACCCCAGCCCTGGGCTCTCCTCCCACCAGTACTGACTCCACGCACTCTCCCCTCGCCTCCAGCCAGTCCGACACTGGCAGGGTCGGGGTAAGCAGCGGGGCTCCCGGGCCGCGCCTCAGCCCAGGGTCCCTCCAGCCAGGGCTCCCACCTCCAGGACCAGCGGGAACACCGGGGGGCAGAGCTGGGGGACCACCCCGGCAGGGAGTTGAGAAGCCAGGGCAGGGTAGCCCCAGAGGGAGCGGCGCCCCGGAGAGCGGGACGTGGGCCCCGCACGGCAGCGCCCCGCCCTCTATGGCCCCGCTGCTGCTTCTGGCCTCCCTGCCGCAGTCCTTGGGCGGCACGGGCCTCTTCACCCAGCCCCGGATACAGCGCTGGGGGGTGGCCGCCCTGCGGCACCTGCAGGCAGCTCCGTGTGCCCCGAGGGGTGACCTCCAGCGCAAGTGTCCCCCGTTTGGAGCCTGCCTGGCCCAGCCACAAGGTGAGGGTGCTGCTCCCCCGTGGCGTGAACGCAGCGGCCCCAGGGCACCCCCCCGCACCACGCGCTGCTGCTGCCAGGGCCGGCTCTAGTCCAAAGCGAAAAAAAAAAAAAGATGTCCGGAATGCCGCCCCTGAAAATGTGCCGCCCCAAGCACGTGCTTGGTTTGCTGGTGCCTAGAGCCGGCCCTGCCTACTACTTGGCTCTTACTGTATGTGATCCTCCAATATCCTTCTTGCTGTCCGTGTCCCCTCATGTCCTGTTTGTCTTTTTCCTACTTCCCACACAAAGCCATCCTGGCAGCTCCTTTCAATTACTGTGTCCCATTCTCAGCTCCTGCTGCCTCCGTCTCTAACAATGGAGGTTGCACCTACCCAGGCCCTCCTCCAAACCTAGTAGCAAGACTCAACAGGGCTGCTCTGCATACCAGACAGGCACTACTTTTCTCCTTCCACCGGTGGAAGGTCAGCAGAAGTGGGGAGAGCAGATCTAGTCCCATTCTGTGGCTAACAGAATGAGGGCAGTGGAAACCCTTTAAAGGGTCTAGTCCAGGAAGGGAATGGTTCTCTAGGGATCCAGCAGAAGAAGAAGACAGTCTGTGAGCACAGATCCTTGCGGGGGAGTAGGTTGTTCCTGGCAGATACTGCAGCGTGATACAGGTCTAAACAGCAGAGCTGAACAAACAAGGGCCTAAAGGGGCTCTTAGAAGCACTGAGTCAATCGCCCACCCCCAAAGTCCCTCGCAGGCGCTTAGAAGGGCAATAACTATAACTGGACACAAATTGTTGCCACCAAAGTGCTCGGATGTGGGGATTGATACGACTGCATTAGGTCCACAGTGGAGAATCTGTTGTTCCCATAGGGCAGATGTAGGATGTACCTGATGGGGACAGTCAGGAAGGGCTTGCAGCCTAATTGTTGCCCACAGTCAGAAATTGTGTGGGAACAACTATGTCAATACCAGCACAATGTGCCAAGGGGTCCCAAGGAAATAACAAAACAGAGAACTCTATCTTGGCCAGTAGGATCTGCAGGCTGATACCTAATTGTCTCTAACAGTGGAACAGACCAAAAGGGGTATTCCAGCTAATAATAGAAGCTGTAACACTATATTAGACTGACCTCTATGGGCCAAGATAGGAAGTGTTATGCATATTTGCTGGTGTTACTGACGAAGCAGCTGGACCCAAGTTATGGGTGTGCTTTTTTTTGGCAGCACTAGAAATGCAGGAATAGGGTGGGCTGCTGGAGTCTACTGGGGTGGTAGAAGGAGGAGTAAGGGGTTTCCTGCAGTTTCTCATAGAGGAGGGTGAACCAAACTGAGGAGAGCTGGAATGTGCCAAAGACAAGGCAAGGGAAACAAGAGCCAGTTAGGGATGGAGTCTGTTAGAGGCTAGTTATGGCAAAACAGGGGTGGTTGCAGTTTGAGGGGTTGGGGCAGTAGGCTCAGAGGGGCTAAAGGAAATGTAGAAGGGAGAAGAGCAGCAGGATTGGGGATGCTGGAGAGTACTAAGGGCAGGGTGCACAGAGTGAAGGGATGTCATCTCAAAGGTAACAGAAAGAAAGTAGAGGCTCCTTGTTAGAAGGAAGACAAGGAAGCTCCTCCCCATTCCCATTTTTACATGTGCATTTCCTGTTTGTTTGAGGTTGAATTTTCATCCTGAGACAGGCACAGGGCCGCCCAGAGGATTCAGGGGGCCTGGGGTCTTCGGTGGCGGGGGGCCCCCGCTGCCGAATTGCCGCCGAAGACCCAGGTCTTCGGCAGCGGGTCCCGGGGCAGGAGGACCCCCCGCCACGGGTCTTTAGGGCACTTCAGCGGTGGGTCCCGGAGTGGAAGGACCCTCTGCTGCCGAATTGCTACCGAAGACCCGGAGCAGAAGAAGCTCCGGGGGACCGGGCCCCACGAGAGTTTTCCGGGCCCCCGGAGCGAGTGAAGGACCCCGCTCCAGGGCCCCCGAAAAACTCTCGTAGGGGCCCCTGCGGGGCCCAGGGCCTGGGGCAAATTGCCCCACTTGCCCCCCCCCCCCCCCGGGCAGCCCTGGACAGGCATACAAGTAGGAATCAGTAAGATTTCAAACAAGAGGTCAAAAATCAGGGGCTGGAAATAAAAAAATGCGTAAATAAATCTCATGATTTTATGTATAGGTGTGTGCATGTGCTTGTGAGAGAGAAGTGTTTCTCAGTTCTTTGAACTGGCAATATTGTCATGGCGGGAAACTGCAAAGGAGTCTTACCAAATCCACTCTTCGAGAACAGTACATTCTTCAGAAATATCTGATATGTGTGCGGGTATAAACCGGTATACTTGGTCCTGCCTCAGGACAGGGGTCTTGACTACATAATGTCTCAAGGTCCCTTGCAACCCTACATTGCTATGGTTTTGTAACTAACAACAAAGCAATGCATGCTTACTGAAATATACAACCACATTCATAGACCTTGGTGGCCTAAATACCAAACCATAAATTTAGTAAATGATGCCAAGAATAAGCAAAGAGAAAAATTCATTAACTCATAGGAACATGCAGCTCTGGCAAGTTACAGCCTGCTATCCACACTGAGATCTTGCAAGCCCATCAGAGAAATTAACGAGTGGTATTGCTACAATAAAGAAAGCAGGGAGCACAATGCAAATTTTTACGAAGCTGCCCACACAGAACACAGATGAAAGCAGATTTCTGGCATTCCCACAGTGCAAGAAGTAATCCGCTTGCAAAATCTTGTGAGTGTAAGATAAGTTTCTGCTGTGCCAGGGTAATTTTGAAAAAACTAGTAATAGTGTCTTATAAATGTAGAAAATTACAAAAAACAACAAGAACTATAAAGTCCTCTTTTACTAGAGAGAAACTGAATTAGATAAGAGAACAAGATGGAAAAACATGTTCTGTCAGTAACCTATATAATAAATACAATTACTATTGTACAGAAAGAAAGGCAACTAATTGTGATTACAAATGAAGCCTAAAAGCAACACATGGCAATTTGATAAGAAATGACAATGTAATTCCCAGCAAAGAGGAAACAGTCACTTACACTGATTGGGACTTCAAAGGTGAAAAGGAACTGCTCTAGATGGTAGATAGCCTGGTCAATCTGTGCTGCCTTCACTTAATATATTGAATTGAGTGTTTCTCATTATCTAGCTGATTCAAGACATAGTGGTAATACAGAGGATGCTCTGCTCTTACTAGTCAGTGATCCTCTGGCAATGGAGACAGTCCAAAATATCCAGTAATTAGTACTGGATGATTCCTCTCAGCTGAGGAGTCTCATGAGGGATACTGCAAGTTTCTTTTGTCACTGTTAATTTTACCCAGGGAAGTGTTGGATTCTCCATCTCTTGATGTCTTCAAATCAAGACTGGATGCCTTTCTGTAAAATATGCTTCAGACAAGCACAAATTATTGGGCTCAGTACAGGGGTATCTGGATGAACTTTAATGGCCTGTTATACACAGAGGGTCAGACTAGATAATCTAATGGTCCCTTCTGGCATTAAGCTCTATAAATAATGTGAAGTTGCTGAGTGAAACGACGACATAGTTCTGGCTGCAATTCCATCAGTATGCTAAGAACACTCAGCTCTTTTTCTCTTTTTGATCAAATTTGGACAGGATAGTCACTTAGTTTGCCCAATGTCTTGCCAAGATTGGTATCCTGATGGCTACTTAAGTAAGGCAGAGGTGCTGGAACAATTTGTATAGTGGCGGTGCTGAGAGCCATTGAACCAAATTTTAAACCCTTGTATGACAAAAACCACTTCAAGCCAGGGGTGCAGCAGCACCCCTAATTCCAGCACCTATGGCTAGGGGAGTATGACCTGTAAAAGAGGGGTGAATCACTATAGCAAAATTGGTAGCTAACACATAATTATGTAGGTTAGTCAAAATTGGATAAGACTGTAGGGAATTACAGAAGGATCTAACCAAAGTTAGATCTTCCTGCCAGCAAGTTAAAGAAGTATGGATTGGATGATTGGACTATAAGATGGATAGAGAGCTGGCTAGATTGTTGGGCTCAAAGGGTAGTGATCAACGGCTCGGTGTCTCGCTGGCAGCCGGTATCAAGCGGCATGCCCCAACTGTCCGTCCTGAGGCTGGTTTTGTTCAAGATCTTCATTAGTGATCTGGATGATGGGATGGATTGCATCCTCAGCAAGTTTGCAGATGGCACTAAGCTGGGGGGAGAGGTAGATACTCTGGAGGATAGGGATAGGGTCCAGAGTGACGTAGACAAATTGGAGGATTGGGCCAAAAGAAATCTGATGAGGTTCAACAAGGACAAGTGCAGAATCCTGCACTTAGGATGGAAGAATCCCATGCACTGCTACAGGCTGGGGACCGACTGGCTAAGCGGCCATTCTGCAGAAAAGGACCTGGGGATTACAGTGGATGAGAAGCTGGATATGAGTGAACAGTGTGCCCTTGTTGGCAAGAAGGCTAACAGCATATTAGGCGGCATCAGTAGGCGCATTGCCAGTAGATCAAGGAAAATGATTATTCCCCTCTATTCAGCACTGGTGAGACCACATCTGGAGTATTGCATCCAGTTTTGGGCCCCCCACTACGGAAAGGATGTGGACAAATTGGAGAGATTCCAGTGGAGGCCAACAAAAATGACTAGGGCGCAGGGGCACATGACTTCTGAGGAGAGGCCAAGGGAACTTGACTTATTTAGTCTGCAGAAAAGAAGAGTGAGCGGGGATTGATAGCAGCCTTCAACTACCTGAAAGAGGGTTCCAAAGAGGTTGGAGCTAGGCTGTTCTCAGTGGTGGCAGATGACCGAACAAGAAGCAATGGTCTCAAATTGCAGTGGGGGAAGTCTAGGTTGGATATTAGGAAAAACCATTTCACTAGGAGGGTGCTGAAGCACTGGAATGGGTTCCCTAGGGAGGTGGTGGAATCTCCATCCTTAGAGGTTTTTAAGGCCCGGCTTGACAAAGCCCTGGCTGGGATGATTTAGTTGGTGTTGGTCCTGCTTTATGCAGAGGATTGGACTAGTTGACCTCCTGAGGTCTCTTCCAACCCTAATCTTCTATGATTCTATGAAAGTAAATGGGGATCTTTCCCATGCCCCAACCATCATAAGTTAGGGGTTGACTTATGCTCTGATGTTTGAGGGTTTATGTTCCTAATGTATTTGGTTATTATATTGCCTAATGTAACTGTGACCTTTTAGTTAACTATATAAATGTCTACTCTTCTTTTAAAGTCTACTAAGCTCTTAGCCTCAATGGTGTGTAGTGGCTATGAGTTCCACACATTTCTTATGTTGTGTGTGGAGACGGAAGGCTTTCCTTTTATCAACTTTAAATTCCTCACTTTTCAATTTAATTAAATGTTACCTTGGTCTCGTCTCATAAGAGAAAAGATATACCCAAATTACTCTCTGCATACCATTGTGATGCTTTGTACCTCAGGGGAACACCCTGCACCCCCATGTTCATCCTTATAATATGACTGTGTGGTATCCAATGCAAAGCTTGTCATGTCAAGTGTCTTCAGAAGGCTCATGATGCACTGAGCATTGTTGTTCTAGTAATGTTATAGGTTGTAATTTCATGTATATAGTTATGAGGCTGAAAATGTGTCCTCATGGCTTAAAACAAGCACAGGCAAAATTCTCCAGGAGCAGGGGGCAGTTCACACCTCATCAGGGCATATATGGGACAAACCCAGCCAGGCCTCAGAGCAACAAAAGACACTGGCCTAGGCAGCAACAAAGGATCTGTTGGACTCTCGAGCAAGTCACCCCCCTTCCCTTGGTCAGTTTGGGACTGCGATGAGGTAATGCTCACCTGACCCTGGGGGGGGGGGGCAAAGCCAAGAGGGAAGAAAGAACATGATAAAAGGGAGAGACGTTTGCCATGCTTTCTCTCTTCCACCTCCATCTACAGACACCACCACCAAGCGACTGAAGCGCTGATCAAAGAGGAAAGCCTGGCTGAAAGGCAACCCGCCAGCCTGTGGTGAGAAACGTCTAAGTCTGTAAGGGCACTGAAAGTGTAAAGATCATCTTAGAATGTGTTTTGCTTTTATTTCATTTGACCAAACCTGACTTGTTGTGCTTTGACTTGTAATAACTTAAACTCTATCTTTTGTAGTTAATAAATGTTTGTTTATTCTACCTGAAGCAGTGTGTTTGGTTTGAAGTGTGTCAGAGACTCCCCTTGGGATAACAAGCCTGGTACGTATCAATTTCTTTGTTAAATTGACGAACTCATATAAGCTTGCAGCATCCAGCGGGCATAACTGGACACTGCAAGAAAGAGGTTCCCAGGGTTTTGTCTGGGACCAGAGATATTGGCTAGTGTCATTCGGTTGCACAATCTAAGCAGCGGCTGGCCAAAAGTGCTCACTCACATAGCTGGGAGCACCTTACATGCTAGAGGCTGTGCGTGAACAGCCCAGGAGTGGGGGTTCTCACAGCAGAGCAGGGTAAGACTGGCTCCCAGAGTCGAGGATTGGAGTCACCTAGCAGATCATCGGTCCAGATAACACCAGAGGAACGTCACAACTATTCATTATTTTGTATAACTATTATGTCCTCTTGTATTAGTCTCCTGTCTGTACTAAATAGTTGCAATACTGTATTTTCAATCTCTCTTCAAATGGAAGTCTCTCTGTGCCTCTACTCACTTTCATTGTCCATATCTGGATCCCTTCAATTTCTGCTATATGTTTTTGACATACATTAAGCAAGGATTAAGTTAAGTAAGGATTAACCTGTGATTCATATAATGAACTTTAACATTTTCTTTATGAATTGTGCCGAAGTTTTCAATGAGTAGTCCACAGTGACATTCTGGTCTTTTCCTTAGTGTTTACAGTTAATTAAAAATTAGCAATATGTATAAATAGCTTTAAAAATAAAGTGATATTGAAAGACTGGAAAATCTGTAACCTGTCTCTGAGATGCATTGTCTGATTCACCTCAAATCTGGGAGAGAGAAAAATCTATGTCAAAGAATTAAAATAGAAAATGTCATGCAGATTGGATTTGATTTGAGGAATTTAGAGGAGGTGTTTAAATCAGGATTATAACTATGGAAAGACTATTCTCTCTGTATAAAAGGTAAATAAAAATTTAATTTAATTTAATTAAAAATAACCCACCTGTGTGGTTAGGTTGTTGATATGTGTGAGCAAACTGTTATGAACTGGACATAGGCTGCCAAGATCTATCTGGTTCTCAGCCTGAGAACATACAGTTTCCTGGAAACCATATTCTATATCTCCTCTCTGCAATTAATGGATTTTAGGATAATCAACATATTAAACTTTCTACCATCAAATAATTGCTACAGCTGGTCAAAAATCAAAAAGAAAAGTGTGTGAAAATGTAAACCATTTTCATTCCATTCATTTTTGAAACAGGCCAATTTTTAAAAATTATTTTGCAGAATTTTTATCAAAATGTTTGTTTATTTTAGAAATAGGTAACTTTCAAAAATGAAATGTTATGATTTTTTAAATAGAGGTTTTGGAGTTTTTTTTAATTGCTTTTGTAAAATAGGACACTATGTCACTAACCTATCTAAATCAGAAATGCAAAAAACAAAGCAAGACAAATGAACACTGGAAAAAAAAGCAAAACCAGGGCCACCATTAGCCCCTCACCCCCAATCATGCCAATTCTCCTGGACCATTCATTACCCCCAGTCCACTTCGGCTATCTCGTCTACATGAGCCATGATGATGACCTAACAAAAAAAGATGGATGACAACCAGTTATGAAGATCAATGATGACTGAATATGGAGAACACAAATGACAACGATGATCAAATATAAAGATGCCCTAACATGAAGTCCAGGGGTAAAATTTTCGTATCTGGGGCTACATCTTCACTTCGCACCACTTTTGGCAGCGTGTTGTGTAGGTGTAGTGTACCTACATGCCGCAGTGAAAAGCACTCCATGCCTACACTGTGGCATGTAGCTACACGTCAATGAATGGCTCTGGCAGAAGTGAGGCAGCAGGAAAGGCATCACCACACCCTTCAGTCATGTCTTTATTCAGTTAAGCTAAGCCTCACCATCTACACAATTCACTAGGAGGGTGGTGAAGTACTGGAATGGGTTACCTAGGGAGGTGGTGGAATCTCCATCCTTAGAGGTTTTTAAGGCCCAGCTTGACAAAGCCTTGGCTGGGATGATTTAGTTGGTGTTGGTCCTGCTTTGAGCAGGGGGTTGGACTAGATGACCTCCTGAGGTCTCTTCCTACCCTAAACTTCTATGATTCTATGATTCTACACTGCTATTTATACCCGTGCTAGGAGGGTTACATGGGTATACGCAATACGTGCCACTGAAAGAAGCAATGCAGATTCACCTTAAGTAACGTACGAGACTGCTTTCCAGATTTTGAAAGTTATTTAGGTGCCTAAAGATGGAGATAGGCACCCCATGAGATTTCCAAAAGTACCTAGTGTGATGTCCCCCTCTGGTGTTATCCGGACCGGTGATCTGCTAGGTCACTCCTATCCTTGACTCTAGGAACCAGTCTTACTCTGCTCTGCTGTGAAAACCTCCACTCCTGGGCTGTTCATGCACAGCCTCTGGCATGTTAGCTGCTCCTTGGATTGTGCAACCGAATGACACTAGCCCATATCTCCGATCCCAGACACAACCCTAGGAACCTCCATCTTGCAGTGTCCAGTTATGCCCGCTGGACGCTGCAAGCTTATATGAGTTTGTCAATTTAACAAAGAAATTGATATGTTATCCCAAGGAGAGTCTTTGACATGCTTCAAACCAAACTCACTGATTCAGGTAGAATAAACAAACAGATTTATTAACTATAAAGATAGATTTTAAGTGATTATAAGTCAAAGATAACAAGTCAGATATGATCAAATGAAATAAAAGCAAAATGCATTCTAAGCTGATCTTAACACTTTTAATGCCCTTACAAACTTAGATGCTTCTCACCACAGGCTGACTGGTTGCTCTTCAGCCAGGATCTCCCCTTTGATCAGCACTTCAGTCACTTGATGTGGTGTCTGTAGATATAGGTGTGTAGCTGGGTGGTCCCCCGCTCCTGCCCTGAAGGGCTTAAAACAGCCAGGGAGCAGGACTGGGGCAAAGGAAAAGCTAAAAGGCTGATTGGGGAAGCAGCCGCAGCTGGGCCACGCCCCAATCAGGCCTCAGCTGGCCTGTATAAAAAGGCTGGGAGCCAGGAGCTCAAGAGTCTCTCTCTGCCTTCAGAGGGAGAAGGGCCTGGCTGCAGTGAGCTAGACACAGGGTACCTGAGTGGAGCAGGTCTGGGGAAAGGCTGGGGAGCTCCAGCCTGGATAGCCCAGACTGCGGCCTAGTAGGAGGCCAAGGGGTACTGGGGGTTGCGGAGGGCAGCCCATGGGTAGGCCAAGGCAGCAGGTCCAAACCCAACCTTACCTGTGATGAGTGGCCTATACTGCAGTCTGCTCCAGGGAGCGGGGGCTAGTTGGTAAATGGCAGTGGCCTTATTCTGAGGTGAGGTAGGGATAGTGGGTGGGGGTTCCCCAGGGAGGGGAGACCCTAGTACTGAGGGGTGTACTGCCAGGGGCAGCACCCCAGATACAAGGGCACTGGGGTCCGGGAGGGACACGGGGGCCAGAGGACAGGCGGATCACTGGCCTGAAGGGGGGGGCTCCAGGATGCTGGAAGAGCTAATTCCCAGAAGAGACCAGCAGGAGTCGCCACAAGGGTGAGTCCACTCCTCTACAAGGTGGAAGAGAGAGGAAGAGCATGGCAAACATCTCTCCCTTTTATCATGTTCTTTCTTCCTTCTTGGCTTTGCCTCCTCCCTTCAGAGTCAGGGGAGCATTACCTCATCGTAGTCCCAAACTGACTTGAGTGACTTCCTCAAGAGTCCAACAGATCCTTTTGTTGCTGCCTAGGCCAGCGTCCTTTCTTTCTGTGAGGCTGGGCTGGGTTTGTCCCATACATGCCCTGATGAGGTGTGAACTGCCCCTCTGGTCTTGGAGAGTTTTTGCCTGGGCTTATTTTAAGCCATAAAGACACATTTTCACAACTATATACATGAAATGATAACCTATAACATTACTATAACAACAATTATTCTAACATCACTATAACAACAATGCTCAGTGCATCATGAGCCTTCCGAAGACATCTGACATGACAAACTTTGCATTGGATACCACACAATCATTTTACAAGGATGAACATGGGGGTGCTGGGTGTTCCCCCGAAATAAGGAGCGTCACACCTATGTGGCACCAAGACACTTCACCCAAGCGGCCCAACTGACCAATCAGAATATGGCTTTAGACAAAGCACCCACAGCCAGACTCCAGGATGGATTCAACTTGTTTTTTTTGCTATGTGATGGTACCTTTACCAAGAAAGCCTGCAGTACCATGTATGACAATTCACACATCACCCTGGAAGCTTACATTCAACTGGTTATCTACTGTGACCCCAAAGTCCTTTTCAGAGTCAGCTTTCCAGGATACAGTACTCTGTATTACAAGTGTGACCTACATTTTTTGGTCCTAGATATATTTAGCTGTGTTAAAATGTACATTGTTCAAGTGAACCCACTTTTTTCTAAGTGACCCAGGTCAGTCTGTATAACTGACCCCATTCCCATTATTATTACCATTCCACCAATGTTTCTGTCACCTGCAAATTTTACCAACAACGATTTTATATTTTCTTACAGATCATTGATAAAATTGAGATATTTTTTGACATCATACTGGTGGGTGCCCAGGAAGGCACAAGACCACATCCTTGGGTAGAGATGGTCCCATAGGAAGGTTGACTCTCACTTCTGATTTCCTCACCCGACCGCAAATATCCCCCTCAATGCTCTGGGACTGCGACACATTCAGTGTGTCTCTATACTCGGGGTCTTAATGTTCCTCAAGCATCTGGCATCTACATTTCCCTTTTCACTGCTGCTCATACCAAGTGATTGGTCACATTACACTATGTAAGTATAATTCATTTTCCCATCTGGGAACCATAATATCACAGAAATGTTGTGGTGCTGCAAGGACAGTCAAGAACTCTTGTAAAATGTTTTATGATGATCACATGACAGCTGCTATATACTGCAAGGTATTGTGCAATGTTCCATCTCCATCTTAAACTAGTAGTGGGTCAGAAGGTGCTCACACACTATTGTGGATAGAGAACAAACAGCCGAATAGGAGGCAGGTGGTGGTTGCACACCAGGGTTGGGGTTGCCACCTTTCCCAGAATTCCCTGCATCATCATCATTTTCTCAGGGTGAACCTGGTCATGCAAGCAGTGCTTAATGGATACTGCTGGGGCATTAAACCATTTTAGCAGCCCCTTACAGGTCACCTTATCATGAATTTGCACCATGACAAGCTGGCAGCCCAGCTGCAATGTCATCATATCATGTCAAGATGTGCTAACAACTAAAATATCATGATGTGATGCTGCAGTTTGCACAAACAGAAACTCAGCCAAATACAAGGGCTGACCACAGGGGCTGATCAGCAAAGTGAGGAAGGGGGGGTATAGAAATATTCACAAAAACCTGAAGTGTCAGTTTGGGACGTGCACCGAGTATTGGGAATTATTGCTGAACATGGTTTGCTCCATGCATGAGCTTATGCTGTAAACGGAGTTACTCAAATGGAACCGAAAGCAGTGTGCGTGTGTGAGAATGGACTAGAAATGTTCAGGAGATTCCCTAATCCACTCTGACAGATTAATAGGCTTCTTCTTTGGCCTGCCCACACAAGCTACAAAAGAAAAAAAAGTTCAGAGAAATACATTACAAGTAAGCAAGCAATGTATTATGGATGACTATGGAAAGCAGCGGTTTTCAAAATGCGGGGTACACCCCCTGGGAGGGGGGGCACAACCAAGTTATCAGGGGGTCGGTGAGCAGCACAGAGCAGAAGTGCTTCCAAGTCAGCCGCATCTTGCAGGCTGCTGCAGGCCCTACCTGATGGTGCCATTAGGAGGCTGCTGCCATACCCAACTGGAAATTTGGCCTGAGCTCAGGGAGGGGGCTTCACTCCAGTCCGGGTCAAGTAGGCAGCCCTGAGGCGCCTGCACATGTGCATTGCCAAGGCGCCGGATTTGGCAGGACCAGGAGGGGTCACCCATAGCCTCATGCTGTGGGAAAGAAGCAGTGCAGAGCAGGCGGAGCCGCCTAGGCAACTACAAAGGGGCTTGCTGGGCTTGGCAGCAAATAACAAGCTGGGCTTCTGGTAACCTGCTTCTGACAGGGGTGTGTGGGGGAAGGTGGTGAGAGTGAATGGGAGGCACCCCTGTCTCCCCACCTTCCTCAGGCTCCAACCACCTCTGCACCCTTCCAGGCACCTGCCTCCCCCTGCCTCCTGCTCTCCTCAGCATTGCCAGTTTAGCTGGCTGGCCTATCTCTCCCCTATCTCCGGGGGCACATGACTTTCCAGGGAGGACACAGCAAATAAAGCGTGGGAACCTCTGATGTAAAGGATATAATGTAGCTTTGTTCCTGCTTCTTTTCCCTCCCCTGTCTGCAAACGGAAGAATCTACTCCTGGCTTACAGGGCCCAGGTTCTCATCTGAGACTCAGGGTCTATCACCTCTGGAGCAGTAATGTCAGTCCCATCTCCCACTAGTGTGGTGCAGTGAAAAAGAAAAGCGAGAGAGAAAGATATTCTTTAAAAACAAACTACAGGTTTATTAGGGGACAAAGTATGGGATAACAGGGGAAAAACATAAACATGCAGATGTGGTTGCTTCCCCGATTGAGCCTGAAGCTCAGGACCCCAAACAACTCCTCCCTTGATAACAGCCTAACGTAAAACATAACCCCCCCAAATACTGTACTGCAGTCTTATGACTTTTGGACAGGTTGATGATGGAGGATAGCTGTATATAAAAATTTTAGGGCTTTAAGACAGAGTGTGGCTTCTTATATCAGTTGTTTCAGTTACAGCAAAGTGTGGAGTAATGACACCCAGAGAGGAACCTATGAATAAATGCACTTTGAACCTAATGATTCTGGGCTCTTATAGCTTCTCCCCTTCTGGATCCTGACCTCTTCCCTCCACCTGGACGATTGTGTGCTTCTCCTGTCTCCAAGCAAATTCTGGAGGCAGTTCAGACTTGTTGAAATATGGCTCCAGGGCTTGGCCATATTTCTTCTGCCCACACGCCTGATTATCTTTCTGCATGTGCAAACAGAGCAGTTCTGTACTCTCATTTTATGTATTTCCATCCTTGCTTTCCAAGCTAACTTTAAGGTAGCAGTGAGCAAAAATCATGTTTCCCTCTTTCACTGTACAATTTTTAATGGGGCTGTTCTCTGTAGAGGTTTTTCTCTTTGTTTCCCTCTCCCCAGCACAGCGGAGCAGACTATATAGAGTATACCAGTGGCCAGAAGATGGTCCATCTGTGAGGAGGCCATCTCAGAATCCACAGAAGGGAACCTTTGCTATTAGTTACTCTAACCCGTGATCCCTCAGGCTAGCAGGGCTTAGAGTCTGGATGACATATAGGGGCTCTGCATCCCTCTACACCAGCCAAGACTCTTCTGAAAACACCTCTGTAAATCCTCTCTAATACCAGGGCTCAACAGCCAGAGTGTCATATTCATCCAGACATTCTCTGGATTAAGTCCAAAGTTTTCCTTAACCCCAGGAGGGCCAATTCATTTCTATGAGGAAAAGCTAGAGGGTCCTATCTCATGTGCTTAAATCGCCTTCCATCTGACTCCCCTTGGGGAAGACATGGCTCTCGGCTGTGCCTCGGGGGCAGGAAGGGACAGTGCACGAGCAGCTGCCTGGCCCAGCTCGTGTTCACTGAACTCCACCTTGCTTTGTTCCCTGCTGCTCTGACCATATTTCCAGGTCACAGGGGAAGGAGCCAGGAAACATAATTTTCACCTTCAGCTTTGATTTCTCTGAATGTCTCAGATTTTTCCTGTTTCACTAGGCAGTCGCAGAGAGTGAGGTTGACAATTAAAGTGCATTTTCTCCTCTAGAATTCCCTTGCCAGTTAACAGAACCTGAGTTATTTGTATTTATCTATATTGTGGCAGGAAGGTTCTGCATGCCATGGTTATATAGTAGCCCTATATTTTGTCTGCACTTTTTCTGTACATATTTGTGTCTTAGTTACTTACCATTCATCGTTAGACTGCTATTGGATATCCTACTGTAATGGATCTGCAGCCTTTCTCCTGTGCAGAAGATTAGGAAAAAAGTTATCTTGCTCTGCAGAATGTCCTTTTTGCTTGTGGGGGGAAGTCTACAAATCCAACCCTCCTCATGTAAATGATGTACGTTTGATGTACAAATGATGTACATGCTGATCCTCCTCCATCATTCACTTCTGCTGGCGATTCAAAATGTTATGGTTTATCACTAGTTGAAGCAAAAGTTAAAGTTGCAGTAGGAGGTGTTCATGTAGATATTACCTTTGCTTAAATTTTAACCTATTAGTAGTTTTCCGTTCTGTGAGGCCTCTTTGGAAATCTCAAACTGACAAGGTCTTGAAGTGTATGGCCCATTATGTTTCAGAAATGTCTGCATATGTCTAGGTCTTTTTTTTTTTTTTCCTTCATTGCCAGTCATTTCTCGCTTTTTTTTTTTTAACCAGCTCTATTTTTGATATTTTCCAGTTTCTAGCTTGGTTTTTGAGCTAAAGGTTTTTGCCTATCTATACAGACACTTGTAGATTTAATAGAGTTACACTAAATAAAAATAATTTTGATGTAGCTGCATAATCTGAAACTAGGACCTCCATGAAATTATTTTGCCCTTCCTCCATTGCAGCTGTAATCTCTGCCCTAATTTGTACTACCAGATACAGAGTAACTTTTCTATTTGTAAAAAGCAACAGAGGGTCCTGTGGCACCTTTAAGACTAACAGACTAACAGAAGTATTGGGAGCATAAGCTTTCGTGGGTAAGAACCTCACTTCTTCAACTGCATCTGAAGAAGTGAGGTTCTTACCCACAAAAGCTTATGCTCCCAATACTTCTGTTAGTCTTAAAGGTGCCACAGGACCCTCTGTTGCTTTTTACAGATTCAGACTAACACGGCTACCCCTCTGATACTTCTCTACTTGTGACATTCCTGACACATCTCTGTGATCTGCTTCTCAGAACCTGTCTGCTTTTCCCCAGCTGCTACTTTAACTAGTCTCCTTTTCTGCACACTATGCCAACTGAATGGTTGTTCTGGTTAAGGTGGGGCCTCTATCTCTTTTGTTCTGGATCTCCCTTTCCAACAACGTTCCCTAGTCATTAATAAATGTAAACCCATCCTTTCTGCTCCATCTTGTCATGCTTATAGCTCGTGTTGTCTGACTAGCCCTGTATGTGAAAATGGACAATGAAAGGTTTTAAAAATAAAGGTATGCTAGAGGATGTGAATTTTAAATTTCCTTTTTCGTAATCTAAAACTAGCTTCTGAGACACACACTTATCCATGTGTTTGGTACCAATATGTACCATGATGAATTATTTTCATGTCAAAGGGATGCAGCAAAAATAGGAAAATCCAGAGAAGGGCAACAAAATCATAAGACATGAAAAGAGGTATCAACCTTCATGCATCAGGACAAAAGCCAACCATTAAGAGCATGGGCCTGGGAAGAAATGTATTCCATTGGGAGAAAAGTCTTTGCATAAATGTTTGTCTGTCATGGTTTTACACCTTCCTTTGAAGCCCATGGTACTGGGCCTGTAAGAGGCAGGGTACCAGACTAGGTGCACTGCTGTTCTGATGCAGCATGGCAATTCCTTCGGTCCTGCAGAATCATCTCTGAGTTTTCTGGTTTTGGAGTTTTTACAGTCTGTTAGTGCAGTGTCTACAGAGTTGAGATCAAATGTGAGCAATAGGGGAGTTTCCTCTGTTAAGTATGAACAGGAAGTAGTAGAGATGTCCCTCTTCATAAGTGTTTATCATTTAAACCCCTAATCAAAGCTCCTCTAACTAAACATATTGTTCCCCTGTTGTTTACCTCTGAGTGTTATGGACAAGGACTAGCTGCACTTCTGTCCATCCTCCTCCCCAAAAGGAGGAGAAATGGTTTCTCACAGACCATGCTGCTTCTTTAGTATTAGACATTTACATGTTCTGGGATATTGATGAAAATTTTTTATTAATATGATGTTTAAAAAAAAGTGAACGGTACAGAGTTTAAGCATAGACGTTTCTGGTTATCAGGGAATAACGTACAGATTATCAAGGGGTGCGAAGTTCGGTTTAAGATTGGATTGCGTAAGGAATACATAATCTACAATATCCCCAATTGGGGGTAAAAGGTTAACGGGTCAAAGTACAGACACTGAGATATGAGGGTATGTTGTTCATATAATGGCTATGTTCAGGTGTGGAGTATAATGAGTGGATATGATGATGAGGATGGATTGACCCTCATATTACACTCAACCCCTTTCCTGATTCTGATGTGAGGAAATGAGGGCTCTCTAAATCCACGCAGCTTCCCAGTTTTAGTGCTTGGGCTCTGGTGCCATCATGTGGCTACTTGTCATTTTCATAAAACACTCACATTTGTTTCTGACCCAGTAGCCTACTAGACACAGGGTCACTGTAGCCCAGCTCCACCACATCCCTTCTGTTTGATACTCTATATTTGATTGGCCTCACTCCAATAATATAATTTGCTGCTCATTGGATCCTGGATCTTTACCATTCCACTGCAGAGTAGCCTCACAGATAGTCCCAGATTAAGTTCTTTTCTTTGAGGCGGGGCAGGGCCGCAGGGCTCCTGGGAAAAACTAATTCTTACTCTGAATTTAGTTGTTAATTTTTGCTTTTAAAATATATTGTGGGCCTGATTCAGTGTAATGCCAAAGGAGAGTGAGCTATGTTGAGTTTAAATGTAGAGGAGAGGTGATCTTGCTTGTATTGCCCAAGTAAGTCAGAGTTTCTTGATTCTGTGGAGGCAACGCACAGTTATTAGAAATATCAGTGAGTATGTATCAGATGTAGATTCTATTGTAACTAAATTGCCACCTTTAGATGAGTCAAAGTACACTAATAGTGGAGTAGAAGCAACCACTCCATTTGTTGCATTCTAAAGGCTATGTACCCAGCGGATCCCAGCATGGTGGGGACAACAGCAGCAGATTGCTGACCCCTTCACCAACTGGGGAGCCAAGGACAGAATTGGGATTCTGACTGTCCCTTCCCCAACTGATCCACTCTTGGGACAATTAAGCTACATGTTGTGCCTTATCTAGGACAGTCTGTGAACTCACAAGTTTTCTGCAATCTCAGTCTAGGTTGAAGGACTGTTATTTAGGAAATAATATGTGATCAAGTAATTAAAGACTTAAAATGATGCATACACACAAGGAGGCATGTAACCTTAAATTTTCTTTGCTTTTGAGTGCCTAGTAGTTCAACTTTTAATGTTCTCTTACTGTAGTCTTTTTAATGGAATATAATTTAGTTAATTACCTTATGGGAGTGACAAAAACTAGCACCAAAACACTTAATTTGAAGAATGGGAATTATTAAAATGAAGATGATATTTAAAATCTAAAGACAAAGGGGGAGAATTTATTCCTCAGAATCAGCACAGAGGTCATTTAACTGTTACAATAATAAAAAAATCTGTATACTACTAAATGAAAGAAAGCAGAAAAGCAAATAAAAACAAACTATAGCCCAATGACAAGAATATATTCAGGCCAAAATCATATCATTCAAAAAGTGTAAATCTAGCCCAAGTGATATTGACAGAAAGGAATATAAACTACAATGTGAGGTAAAAAGGAAAGGAGAAGGCTTAAGGGGAAATGTGAAGAGCAAGTAGCCAAGGCTAATAACAGGTAGAATGCAGGCATGGTGGATGGGTACATATTCCCCTGGGGTTCAGTGAGCTCTTTGGGAGGCATTGGAGGAACAGTCTGGTAAGCCCTGAAGAATGGTGGGTAAATAAGAACTAGCACAAAACTCTCCCTTTGTTCTCTGTAGGTGATGCATACATGAGACATGTGTCATGCTACCTGAAAGGGGCCCAACATGATTCCTATGAGTGCTGCAGTAATGGTTGCCCTTTAGTTCCCACCCACTCCCTCAATGGAACAATTATCAGAAACTTTCATGCTAAACACAAACAGGTGTCAATCTAGAGCCTTCCTGATGTCCCACTAAGGTATGGATTCAGATAGAGCCCTTCTTTCTTACAGGATCCCCAGTCATGGCTCTGGATGCAACCTTGCTCCTGCTGCAACACATCCAGCTGTGAGTCTGGATGTCACCTACTGCAACACTCCACCATGACTCGTCTGACCCTGGAGTTTGGCTCCTGCCCATTCTGTCACTGGTAAATGATGCTACAGGTCTGGATCCTGCCTCCTTCTCCCACTCTGTTGGAGGCAGTTGTGGCTCCAGATCCTACCACCACGGTTTAATAATACTACGCTTCCTGCTGGGGCCATATTCTCCCATTTTAGGATGTGAGTTTCTCCTAATCTGTGCGGAGACATGGTGCTCCTACCTTGCATTTCAGATCCAAGATGTGGTCCTGCCTCCTCTCTCTCACACACCTTCCCACTATCACATCGCTGTTTGCTACGGGATCTCCCTCCCTTAAGTGTTCCCTCATATGATATTCTTTGCACACACTATGGGAACTCTCCTCCACACCTTCTCTCACTGTGCAAAGTGCTACACTACAAAGTAGGACTAAGACTATTGACCGTTGAGGCCCAGATTAAGTTGCACAAAGGGGAGGATTGTGGAAAATTCTTGCACCTAGTTGGTACACATGTAGATATTGTACCCATTGACATTCAAGTCCTGTCCCCTTCCCCAGCGGCTCGGCCTCTCTGATCATATGCTTAGGAGCAATGGCTAGTATGGATTCTCTGATGAAATGCCTGTGCCAGCTAGTTGGTTGGGTATTTAAGTTTCAGGCATGTAGTTGCTTGACGCTGTCATAACTATAAAGGGAAGGGTAACAGCTGTCCTGTGTACAGTACTATAAAATCCCTCCTGGCCAGAGACTCCAAAATCCTTTTCCCTGTAAAGGGTTAAGAAGCTCAGGTAACCTGGCTGGCATCTGACCTAAAGGTCCAATAAGGGGACAAGATACTTTCAAATCTTGGGGGGGGAAGGCTTTTGTTTGTGTTCTTTGTTTGGGAGTGTGTTCGTTCTCGGGACTGAGAGGGACCAGACATCAATCCAGGTTCTCCACATCTTTCTAAACAAGTCTCTCCTATTTCAAACTTGTAAGTAAATAGCCAGGCAAGGCGTGTTAGTTTTCCTTTGTTTTCTCAACATGTAAACGTACCTTTTACTTGAGTGTTTATCTTTGTTTGCTGTACTTTGAACCTAAGACTAGAGGGGAGTCCTCTGAGCTCTTTAAGTTTGATTACCCTGTAAGGTTAATTTCCATACTGATTTTACAGAGATGATTTTTACTTTTGTCTTTAATTAAAAGCCTTCTTTTTAAGAACCTGATTGATTTTTCCTTGTTTTAAGATCCAAGGGGTTTGGATCTTGATTCACCAGGAGTTGGTGGGAGGAAGGAGGGGGGATGATTAATTTCTCCTTGTTTTAAGATCCAAGGGGTTTGGATCTGTATTCACCAGGGAATTGGTGAAGGTTTTTCAAGGCTTCCCAGGAAGGGAATCCATTGAAATGGTGGCAGCGGAACCAGAGCTAAGCTGGTAGTTAAGCTTAGAAGTTTTCATGCAGGCCCCTACATTTGTACCCTAAAGTTCAAAGTGGGGATCCAGCCTTGACAGATGCCAATCTAGCCTTTTGAAGTCCCTTCCCTTACACAGGATCTGTTTCTCGATATTTCCTTCTCTTTTTTCTCTCCCTATTATAATTATGTATTCTGGTAACACTCTCAACATGCAAGATCCTGTCCACAGACAAAGGAAGGTATAGTCCTTGCCCCAACTTGCTTAAATTGTAAGCTCTTTGGTGCTAAAACTGTCTTTTTTTCATTGTTTCTTTGTTATGCCTAGGACAATGGGTTTGATCCAGGCTTTGATTCTTGACTTTACAAATATATTTTTAGATGCATCAGTTGACAGGGAATTGTCGTCAAGAGGGTGTGATTGCAGTGGGGTCCTGCAGGGATTGGTTCTTGGCCCTACACTATTTAACATTTTTATGAATGATCTGGAAGAAAACATAAAATCATCAGAAAGTTTGCAGATAGGTAAATGAAGAGAATAGCTCACTTATTTAGAGTGCTCTGGATCACGTGGTAAATTGGGCGCAAGCAAACACTATGCATTTTAATATGGCTAAATGAAAATATATATCTCTAGGAACAAAGAATGTAGGCCATACCTACACAATGGGGGATTCATGATGGATAATCTGCTGAACAGGAGCTCCCAGTATGATGCAGTGGCCAAGAGAGCTAATGCAATCTTGGGGTGCATAAACAGGGGATCTTGAGTAGGAGCAGAGATGTTATTTCACCTATGTAATTTGGCAATGGTGCAACCGCTGCTAGAATGCTGCATCCAGTTCTGATGTCCACAATTCAAGAAGGATGTTGATAAATTAGAGAGGGTTCAGAGAAGAGCCATGAGAATGATTAAAGGATTAGAAAACATGCCTTAGCTGTAGACTCACAGATCTATCTATTTAGTTTAACAAAGAGAAGGTTGAATGCTTCCTGTTGCCCTGGTCACAGCAGCTGCCAGAGGGGAGAACAGACCTCTTCAGCTCTGCCACTGTTCCCTTGAACATTTCCCTGTCACTGTGCCAGGCTACTGTGACCTCACAAGGCATCACACTATAGTCTCCTACTTGGTAGATCTAATACTCTGAAATTTGCTGGAAAGCATTTGTTACAGTGATTGCTCTCTGGTTGCTGTGTTGAGACTTGCAATCTCTTGTGGAGGGTGAGGGGGGACTGCAGAGTCTAATTTCAATATCCAGACAGCATAGAGATTGCTCTTACATTAGAGAAAGAGCTGAACTGGGCACTGGACAAAAGCAGTAGGTGGGACAGTGAGACAGGATGGGTGGCCAGATAGGGGAGGAGAAGGGCCATAGAGATAGAATGGAGGGGAGACAGACAGTAGTAGATCACTGAACAAAACCTTAATTCTGCCCCAAGAAGGATACCAGCCTTCCACTAACCTCTTCATTAAACTTCTCTCTCCAAACACAGAACACTGCCCCTCAACCTTCCCTTCTGCATGACTCCCCTTCCAAAACCTACATGTGGATGTTTGGGTATAATAATCTGGATGTTTGGACAGAGTAGTTTGGTGAAAGAGATGCTAGAAGATTGGTAGAGGGTCAGAATTAAGGTTATGGGTGTATGGTCTGTGGTATATGGTAGTGGTAAGGTGTGTGGCCAAAGGATTCTTCACTATCAGCCAGTTTCTTACAGAAGTCTGGCTTGGTGAGTGACCTCACGAGAACTGAGGGAGAAGGTTCTGGAAGATTCTAGGATGATAATTGTCCTGTCTTTTTACAACTCTATCTCCATAAGGTTTTTAAAGGGTCTGGAAAGGTTATACCCTCAGGTAGAGGAACCTGTTCCCCCTTGGGACTTGAACTTGTTGTTGTCAAAATGAATGGGTCCTCCCTTTGAACCTTTAGCTACCTGTTCCTTGCTACATCGCTCAAGGAAGGTAGCCTTTTTGGTGGCAATCAGCCAGGAGAGTAGGTGAATTATATGCTTTAATGTCTCGTTCTCTGTAAACAGTCTTCTATAAGACAAGGTTTGCCTATGTCCCCATCCAAAGTTTCTGACAGAGGTGATGTCTCACTTCCATGTCAATCAATCAATATATCTACCTTCTTTCTCCCTGAAGCCTCATGGTCATAATGATGAGGAGAAATTTCACACTTTGGATGTTAGAGGATTAGAATTCTACTTGGACAGGATCAAACAGCTTACATCGTCCTTACAATTGTTTATGGCTGTGGCAGACAGGATGTTTTGCATGTTGTCCATTCCATAACCCACACTCATTCCTCTCTGTATTGGAATCTGTCTGGTAAGAAGGAACTGAGGGAAGTTGGGGTTTATACCATTGTGCAGCAGCAGAGGACACGTGCCACGTCGATGGGTACTGCTGAGGGAAAAATCTCCAATAACCATGCGCTTGATGCGCACACACCTAAAGTGGAACGGACATGTGCAACACATCATGAAGAATAATAGTTATGGAACAGATTAGTAACCATTTCTTTCATTTCTCACTAGTGCAAAAAGCCAGTAATTCTCAATTGTGACAGGACATCCAAATGTGTGAGTGTCACGCCAGGTGCCTGATGTTGGCCAGCTGTGTCTGAGCACTTTCCACTTTGGTAAAGGAAAAAGCAATAAACAAAACTCTCTCCCTCCTCTGCCTGAAGGAGACGCTTGTAAGGTTTTCCCCTTTTCCCCTTCCCTCCCGCTATGTGAGAGTACACTAACAACAGTGATTGTGGAAGAGCTAAGTCACAGAAATGGGTGTTTCAACATGCCCACATAGAAACAGGTGCCACCACCAGGCCCAAGCAGTTATTTATTCTCTAGATTGGCTTTTTCCAGTCCAAGGAGCTGCCAGTGCATATCTCCATATCTCAGACATTCTTTGCCTAGCTATTCTGCTTTCTTGAGTGAAGTGGGATGCATGTGTAAGTTGCAGACCCTGATACACAGATTCATGGCTACCTGGCATTCATCCCGTGTCTTCTGATTCCAAATCCATTCTCTAACCACAGGAGACCTGGGTTCTAGCCCTGACTCTGCCTGCCAGTCTTGTCCTGTCTGGGTCTATGATGGAAACATTGTGACATCTGTTCAAGATACTACCATAGATGTGTATGCTTTTGTGCACCGGAATGGGAGCAAATTATAGCTCCTAGAGGCAGCTCATGTTGTTGTCTGATCTCAGCAGTCATAGGTAGAGGCGGGGACTTTAAAATGTGTCTATTTCTTACTGGAGGAGAAATAAGCCATGCAGCTGTTGAATCTCTGTCCATTGCTGCTCTGAAACAAAATTAAAGATATACTGCATTGCTTCTTGTCACAAAGGATGCAGGATAACATCACCTTCTAAACAGCAAACCCAGGACTGACTCCTTCAGAGATGACTTATGATGGTCTTGTGGTCTGCAATTTAACTTATCCATCAACAAATATTCCTATTGGTCAAGTGGAGGGACATTGGAGAAATTTAGTCAGCCAGATGCCATTCCCCTAGACCACTGCTTCCTAACAAAATGGCTGGGACCAAACATTCCATGCTTGTTGATCTAGAACACTTCTAATATTTTACCTATCAACACTTGGAATAGTCAGTCCATGACTAAACAGAAAGAATTGTGGAGACCATCTGAGGGTCTGCAGCCTGTAGCTCTAAAGTATTTATGTGGAGCTTTTATGTTTCATTGACTATAAATCTTCCACTGACCATGAATTGTGGAAGTGGAAAAGTAGATGCATCCTTAATGATTGCTACTGAGGTAGAGGGAGGGTTGAGGAAAAACCTCTTTCAATACACTGTCCTTTATTTCTCACTAATTGAGACGCTTAAATTTTGGAGTAACATCCAGAGGTGCCTGTATGTTGTAGAATCATAGAAGATTAGGGTTGGAAGATACCTCAGGAGGTCATCTAGTCCAACCCCCTGCTCAAGGCAGGACCAACACCAACTAAATCATCCCAGCCAGGGCTTTGTCAAGCCAGGCCTTAAAAACCTCTAAGGATGGAGATTCCACCACCTCCCTAGGTAACCCATTCCAGTGCTTCATCACTCTCCTAGTGAAATAGTGTTTACTAATGTCCAACCTAGACCTCCCACACTGCCCTGACCCTAGGGCCGTGGACCATCACATTGTCCAACAAAATAAAAATGTAACCATATCCACTGATGTATGGTTGTTGTTGCAGCTTTGTGCTGTTTGGGTTCTGAACCCTGAGCTATGTCCACAGAAGACCAATACAAATTTCTCAAAAATGGGTTACTCAATTTAGTTTCTTATATCCATGTTTAAGCAGCTAAATAAGAGATCTGACCTGAGCACCCAATCGTTTCCACTGCCTTTCAAATATGAGAGTCAAATGGCCACGGGTTTTGTACAGCTCTGGTTCTGGGTACAGTTCCTTATACAGCATACCAATCTCATTATGTACAGTAACCAAAGGAGGGATTCCTAAAATAGGGCAATAGAAGAATTCCTATGCATATTTGCTCCTCATGTGTTTTTGAGTCACACCTGTTTGCTTCACTGACACACACTTTTTTTACTCACATTGGATAAAATTTTGGCTCCACTAACATCAATTGCCAAATTCCCATTGACTTCAGTCAGGCAAGGATTTCATCTACTGTTAATAGTGCCAAGATGGCTATCGGGAACCAGCTGGAGATTACTCTTATCCTTGAACATCATTAAAAACTTATTTAATTTCAGTTGCAAAATCCTGATCCTCAGTGATGTTGCAAGACACAAAGGATTTAGGCAGATTAAAATCCTGGGTGGAATTTCAGTGCTGTCAGCAGCTAGCAAAATCACTCTTGATATGTAAAGTAAACATATTTGATCTGGAATCTTGTATTACACCCCAATATTATAATTCTATCTTTATGACTCTGGATTTGTATCCATGCATAGTCCTATACACTCAGAAATCCAATTGCATTAGAATCCATGGAATCCTTTATATCTAGTGCTATTCCCCCACCTCAACCACCTAATCTACCTTTCATATATAATGTTTACTCTGGTATTCTTGTATCCCACCAACTGTCATCCCATCATGTTTTACACATTCATATTCTGTGTTGGCTCTTTTTCATTGCCAGTCATTATAGTTAAAAATCCTCTAGAGGGGGTTATTCAGGGAATTACAAACCAGTACGACTTACCTCTGAACAAAACAATAATAAAAATAGAAATGAGAAACACCTAGAAAATCAAACTATAAGAGGTTCTGACCAGCATGATTTTTGCTAAGGAAACTTGTGCCTCACTGATCTATTAGAATTTTTCAAATATGTAAACTACTGGATAAAGGATAACTAGATGACATAATTTAAAGTTCCAAAAGGTCACCATAATAGGCTACTAAGCCACTAGTAGTGGGATGAGAGGCAAAATACTGCCATGGATCAAAAAGTGGCTAAGAGATAGAAACCAAAAAGCCGTAATAAATGGTAAAGTTTCATCATGATAAAAGGTTACTACAAAGATCTGTATTAGAATTGGCATTATTTAAAACATTATTGCTCCTGTTCTGACACCAATGTCCTGTTCTGACACTAGTGTTTCCCCACTGCCATGCAATAGCAGATGTCTAGGGCCTTATGTTGGTGTCTCACTAAAGGAGAAATCAGTGCTGGGGGGGGGGTATAGTCTGCGTGCCTATTGTCAGGACTGGTGTGTGTATATATGTAAATAAGGTAAGTTGCAACCTCTTCTTCCAGGAATTTCAGTCCAACACTAATGCCTGGTTTCCAGACAGCAACTCTGCCTCAAGAATTGATTTTAATCAGAGCCCAAGTCAGATAGCAATCTCTTCTACATATTGCACAGTTCCCTTTCTCCTGAAGCAGCCTCTGCATGCGAAGTTGCATAATCAAAAACTAACCAAGCATGTCTTCCCAAGATCAAAACTTGCTCACAAGCTAAGAAAAAACACTTGGAAACTGTTTAAAGTGGCACCTGGTGATGCCTGCCATAACAATATTTAGTAGTGATCTGGAAAAGCAGGAGAGCTGTGAGGTGGCATAATTTGCAGGTGACACAAAAAATGTATTAGTCAAGACTGGAGAAGAGTATGAGGAACCACAGAATGGATAACACAATCGCAGATAAAATTCAGTGCCAATGATAGTATAATGCACATTGGAACCACAGAGCAATGTAACAAAATTTAAATGGATAACATAATCACAGATAAAATTCAGTGTCAATGATAGTAGTGTAATGCACATTGGAAGGAACAATATGAGGTATTTACGCAACTTGCTGGGTGTCACACTGTCTAGAGTAGCTTACGACCATGAGTGCCAACCTCAGGCCAGACTGTCAAGAAGCAGGGCAGAGACCCCAAATTGGTTGTATTCTTAATTAGATATCACCAATCCAGTATCAAGTGTGAACTCCAAAAGCTGTAAAAATCTTACTATGGAGTCACAGAAAGACTGGAGTGCCCATGGGGCCAATCTTGCCACCCAGGCAAGCTGGACTTAGTGATAGATGGTTTACTTTACACCAAAATTGCAATAGTACTCAGGTTTCTCCCAGTCCCAAAGGACTAGTCACTTCCCCAGGTCAATTTGCACCTTAGATCTCACACCAAAAACAATGCTTGTAGCCAATCCCATAGTAAACTATCTAAGGATTTATTAACTAAGAAAAGAAATGAGTTTATTACAAGGTTAAAACAGGCAAGCATACATAAATGTGTTAGTCTATGGTTTTAAAAAGTGACAGAATTGCTAACTAGGTTGACCCTTGAGATCTCTGCTTCAGTTTTGTAACTCCGGCCCCATGAGAGTCCAAAGAGCAAAGGAGATTAAAAAATTTTTTGTCAGCTATTTTTCTTTCCTTCTTTATTTCCTGAGGGTAACAGACCACAGCTGCTGCCGGCATCTTGTATGCTGCTAACCTTTGTACTGCAATGATGCCTGCTGAAGTAATCTTTGAGTGGCATAGGAAAGTGTCCTACTGTGGCGGAAGAAATAAGGCAGCCCTACCCAGAAACCTTTGGCAGAGGATTGCAGAGTACACCTCTACCCTGATATAATGCGACCCGATATAACGCGGTAAAGCAGTGCTCCGGGGGGGCAGGCCTGTGCACTCTGGTGGATCAAAGCAAGTTCGATATAACGCGGTTTCACCTATAACGCGGTAAGATTTTTTGGCTCCCAAGGACAGTGTTATATCGGGGTAGAGGTGTACCTCCATGAAAATTTCATGGAGATCTCTATGGAAGATTCACAGGCAACCTCGTGCACATAAACAAACTACTCTGCGTGGCTGCCCCAACTAACTCTAGAAGGGAATGAAAAGCAGATAGCAACTCTTCCTCTCTTGGTTGTTCCCCTACCTCTTCTATCATAAGTAAAAATGAGTAAATCAAAAGATGTGTCCTGCTACTTTGGGAGTGCCATCACTGTAATTTCAAAGTAAACTGTATACTTACCAGAGGTTCCTGCCCCTGCATCAGGGCCACCCATGCTTGACTGGTGGGACTATGGTGGAGTCAAAAACAGATCTTGACTTGCTTTGGAGCTAGGTCCCTCAGTCGCCTGTCCCCCATACTCCTCCTCCTAGCTGTTCATGGCAGGGGCCTGTCACTTGGGCTCCTCAGAAGTATCCACGGTGGTATTGGGAGAGGTGGTGGTGTCTCTGCCAAAGATGGCGTGTAGCTCTATGTAAAAGTGGCAGGTCTGCAGCTCAGCACCGGATCTATTGTTGGCCTCCCTGGCCTTCTGGTATGCCTGCCGCAACTCCTTGGCTTTCATGCAGCACTGCTGCTAGTCCCTGTTGTAGCTTTTCTTCTGCATCCCCCAAGCAATTGCTCATAGATGTCTGTTTCTTCAGCTGCATCAGAGCTATGCCTGCACAGCCTCTTCTCCCCACAGGCACAGGAGATCCAATATCTACTGTCTATTCCAGGCAGGAGCCTGTACCTGGCACAGTCAGTTGGGCATTACACTCAACAATGGAGAGCTGCTAGGTGTGTTCGCCAAGCTGGGTAACCAAAAAACGGAATTTTAAAAATTCACGGGGCTCTAAATGGGAGTGGGGGCTTCCTGTCTACCTGAACCCTGGGCAGTGGAATTCACAATAGTGACCAGAAGGGTCAGTGTGGGACATTGTTGGACAGCTGCTGGAGGTAGGGTTGCCAATTTTGGTTGGACATATGCCTGGAGGTTTCATCACATGACATAATCCTTTATTAAAGATTAATCTTTAATTCCTGAAGAGTTCAGGACAAATCCTAGAGGGTTAGCACCCCAAGCTGGAGGCCATTAATGATCAAAGTAAGTATCACAGTCACTCTCACTGTGTCAAGCTAACTACATCAATCATGACTCTACAGTGCTTGGGGAGGTAGTGTTATTAAGTCAGCATCGCGAGGCACTTACAACGGCAGGAGCCAAATTTAAGTGAAGACATATCTACAGTTATGTCAACATAAGTTGCCTTGTGTCAACCTGTGTAATGTAGACCAGGATGAACTCTGCAGAATTCTCTGCCTCCAAGCAGCACTGGGCAGATTCCAAGTGTCCTTTTGTAGCAGAACTTTCACAGGATTTAAAAAATATTTTTAATTACATTTCTGTTTCTTCATTGGCTTGTAGGCTCTCCCGTCTCAAAACCACTAAACAAAAAATAAATAAAACCTTTTTGTCTTTATGGGGAACGTTTGAAGGACAGCCCCTATCTTCCCCTCCCCGGTCAGGAATACAAGACAGACAGCAGGATGCAGGAACCCAGCTCCCAGACGGCATGTGAATGAAAGAGTCAACCAGCTTTCAGGGAAACCTGGCTGTTGCCAGCACATGAGCGAGGTCCACACCAAGAAAGTTGCACAGCCTGCAGGGAAACATGGTTTTTGCCAGCATGAGGGTGAGGTCCATGCCTAGAGTTGAGCAGCCTGCAGGAACACCTGGCTCTTGCCAGCATGAGGGCGAGGTACACACTGAGACAGCTCAGGAGGCCAAATGGAAGCTTCCTTCACCGTGACCAGGCCAGAATCAGTTATTACTCCTGAGGGAATTCTGCGCCAAAAAAATAAACATCCTGTGCACAATATTTTAAAATTCTGCATATTTTATTTGTCAATAAATAGGGAGGCTTTAGCATGGTAGTGGGGAGCACAGCCACTGCAATCACCCTGCAGCCCCCCTCCCCCCACGCCCTGGGACACAGACTTGGCAGTGAGGCTGCACCCAACCCTGACACAGCGTAAGGGCTGGATCTGCCCCAGAAAAAACCCTGGGGCCCTGCCCCTCCATGCCAGATGCACCAAGATAGCAAGCAAGAGGATCAGCATCTCACAAGCATGCCCAGCCCTGGCCCCTAATCCATGTGTGGAGCAGGCTGGCTCAGCCCAGTAGGAGCCAAGTATAGAGGGGCTCAGCCCAGGCTGCTCCTTGCAGTGGAAGAGGATGTCCCATCCTTCCCAGCTCAGGGTAGGAGGCACCAGCCAGGGTATCTGCGGCCTCTCCCCCAACCCCCTCCTGTGGTGACTTACCTCTCCACCTGCTACTCTAGGCACCCGAAATGACATGCCTGTGTTCCTGGGGAGGGGATGTGACTGCTCTTGTGGCTTCCCTTTGCTTCCCCATCATTTTTCTGTGTGGAAGCAAAGAAATCTACAGGGCACATGAATTTGATGCACATGCAGTGGTGCAGAATTCTCCAGCTCCTACAATTTCTCTGATACATGAGTCATTTGTCTCCAGTGACTCTGGCTCACTGCTCATTCTGTGTGGTTGGTCCTTACTCAGCCTGGACACAACATCAGAGAGCATAGATCTACCTCCCCTCCCTTTTCAGGAGGTCATGGAGTGGTTGCTGTTTTCCTCACTGAGACATATAGGATATGTACCTGTAGACTGCCCTAGAAATCTTCCTGACAACATGTTTTCCCTCTTACAGGGCTCCACTCCACTCTTCTCCAGGGTATGGCCCAAGGATGGGTGAAGGAACTTATGCAGCTCCTTTAACAGCAGCTTGTGAGCAAAGTCTTAATCTCTTATGAGAGTGTCTCCCCTCTACATCCTCTAAAGAGCAGAAATCTCCAAAACTGGGAGTTTCAGCGATATTCCTCAGACTCGCAGCTAAGCTTCCCAGAATTAAGCGAGTAAGCATGAATGCAGCTCTAACCTCATGGATTGTTATGTTTTTAGAAAATGAAACAACCACCCACCCCAGCAAAACCACAAATAAAACCAACTTTGCAAAGTTTAAAGAGCTCTGTAACTTTTCCTGACCTGGTTTATCAGGTTGTGATTAGGGTGAAATCGGAATTTCTATTAAGACATACTTGTACCTAGGGACAAAAAGCTCTTCATTAATCTGCCTAAAATTAAGTCTGCTGCTGCAGTCTCCTTAGTAAAGGTATTCCTGGCAAACCCACAGCCAGGAGATCACCACTCAGACTAAACATAGATACAGCAGCTTCAGCCTTGGGATTATCAGCTGCAATCGCTTATTGTGCACATCTGTGCCCAACTGGGAGGCTATTGTGAGCTTGCACAAACACATACATTACAAAATCTACTTTAAATTAGATTTCCTTAGAAGCTTTTTTAGGACTGACGCAACACCTGACTGATTTGCTGCACATTCAAAACTTCCGAACATGTGTCCCAAGGGCAGTTTTGATTCAACTTGAAGAAATTATAATTGCAATGATAACCTGAATTCTGATGTTTTCTAGGTTCCGATAGCTTGACTTTGCAACCTTATCTTTTTTTTAATGGATTTTTTTAATGAAACTGGAAAAAAAAGAAAAATTCCATTCTGTGGAACCATGTTGACCCCCACTTGGGTTATTGTAAGGGCTGAGACATGTAGATCCACAGCACAGTTCTCTACCAGAGCTAACAGAGTAACTGGTAGTACTAAGCTGTTATCTTCCATGTGGATAATGTACTACAGGAGGGACGAGATGCACTTTGTCAGTAAGTTTCACAGCTATTTGCTGATAGCAGAAGAGCTCTTGAGTAAAGCTGGTTGGAAAAATTATGACAAAACATTTTTTTTCATCAGAATTTTATTGATTTGTCTAAATGTTTTGTGGAGACAGTTTGATTTTGACAAAGTTCTGAGGGAACCCAGACAGGCTTCTGACAGAACTCAGCCTGTCAGGCAGGTTTCCAATGTCTGGAGGGAGGCACTCCCCTCTGTTTGGGATTCACAGTGAGGAACCCACTCCTGGAGTTAGGCACCTAACTAACCTAGAATCAATTAAGGCAGGCTATCAGGGCACCTGGGTTTTAAAAAGGAGCTCACTTCAGTTTGTGGTGTGAGTGTGAGGAGCTGGGAGCAAGAGGTGCAAAGAGCTGAGTGTGTGTGCTGCTGGAGGACTGAGGAGCACAAGCATTATCAGACACCAGGAGGAAGGTCCTGTGGTGAAAATAAGGAAGGTGTTTGGAGGAGGCCATGGGGAAGGCACCTAACTCCCACTCACAAAAAAATGAGAAGGTGTTACCCCTCTTTTCCTTGTAACTTTTAGACCACTGGTTAGAGCACTCACCTGAGAGGTGAGAAACTCAGGTTCAAATCCCCCTCTGCCTGATGTAGAATAGGGTCCTTTTACATCTTCTAGGCTCTTCCCTTTCTCTGGAGGTGATAAAAATATCAGGACAAAATTGTATTCCTAACAGCCCAATAGCACCTTATTCTAATGTAACTAGTTTGAAATGTAAAAATGTGACCGTTCACTTCTCAGCTTATGGCTGCCTCTGCTGCTTAGCCAAAGGCCTTAGCCTAAGAACAAGGCCTCAGACTGTCACAGTACAAAAAGGCCCTTACACAGACAGACAGTGATTTTAATTCTTTCTTTTATACTTCTATAACTAGCTAAGTGATAAGAATACACGTAAATTCTTAAAGGTTAGGATATAGATATTCAGGCCTGGAGGCATGGGGGCTGCCCGGCAAACCGTGAAGCCGGTAGCGCTCGGGCAGCTTGGCTCTTACAGAGCTGAGGAGTCAGGGAGCAGCAGCAGTCCCTGGAGCCTGCTCTAAGGTAAGCCAGGGATGCCGGCAAAGCTGGGAGTATTTTTCCTGGACATGTTCAGCTTTTTGGAAATTCCCCCCAGACGAGGGTTTGATTACCAAAAAGCCAGACATGTCCGGGAAAAACCGGACGTATGGTAACCCTATTCATGCAAGAAGGACCAGGGAAGTGAAAGGGTGAAGGAATAAGCCCCCTAACACCAAGGACCTCTTGATGCCAGCTGGCAGAGGGTACAGTAGTGTATAAGAGGGATCCCTGGATCTGGTGTTGACATTCTTTGGTGAACTAATGTGTGGCTTCTACTGAAAGCCTGTGTCACAGTGGTCTAGTGTAAGCAGAGTTGTTCTAAGGTGTAGCTAGTAAGCTGTGGTGTATTGTTCCTTTGGGAATAGAGGATTTGGTAATTCTGTGAGTGCCCAGTGGATAAGGGGTTGGACACTTCGAGAGGACTCCTGGGATTGGAGAGTATCTATGCTAACCTGCATGAAGGATAGTGGAGCCCACATGGACTGAGAGGGGAGTACTGTGGCAGGGACTGTTGCGATGCTGATCTCTGGCAGGCACAGACAAGGCTCCCTCATACTAAGGGCAGATGGTAGTGAGGTGTCTCCTAATATCCCCAGGAAGGGTCACAGTGGCGTAGATGGCAGTATCTACACCAGTTTGCTGTTCAGCTAAAGATCACACTTCAGGCACTTATATACCAGATAATATAGCGTGACAGACCCAGACCAGTGGGATAGAGGAGTCTGGTAGAGGGCAAATATACTGGTCACTGGATGAGTAGTTTTCTGTTTCCTGAGTGACCAGAGCAGGGGCTGCACTAGAGTAATCAGGAACCTGCTAGAACCAGTTAAGGCAGGAGGGCTAATTAGGACACCTGCAGCCAATTAAGAAGAAGCTTCTAGAATCAATTAAGGCAGGCTAATCAGGGCACCTGGGTTTTAAAAAGCAGCTCACTTCAGTTTGTGGTGTGAGGAGCTGGGAGCAAGAGGTGCAAGGAGCTGAGAGTGTGTGCTGCTGGAAGACTGAGGAGCACAAGTATTATCAGACACCAGGAGGAAGGTCCTGTGGTGAGAATAAGGAAGGTGTTTGGAGGAGGCCATGGGGAAGTAGCCCAGGGAGTTGTAGCTGTCATGCAGCTGTTACAGGAGGCACTATAGACAGCTGCAATCCACAGGGCCCTGGGCTAGAACCCGGAGTAGAGGGCCGGCCTGGGTTTTCCCCAAACCTCCCAATTGACCTGGACTGTGGGCCCTTCCAGAGGGGAAGGTCTCTAGGCTGTTCCCCAACCCACATGGTGAATCTCTGAGGCAAGAAAATCCACCAATAAGCGCAGGACCCACCAAGGTAGAGGAGGAACTTTGTCACAATAGTTACTGAGAGATTCATAAGTGAGAAGGTTGGAAACAAGTAAAGAAAAAGGTTATGGTCTCTTATTTTCTGTTTGTTATTTTGGATAAAAGAAATAAAACAGAGCAGCGCCCAATGAGTAAGCAAGAATCTTACTCCAAACTAAATAGGCAGCAGCTGGAGCCAGGGGTGAAAGGGAACCGGCACGGGCCAGTACTCCGTACCAGTAAGAACCCGCACCGGCCCATACCCAGCCCACATTAAAGTGCTGCCATGGCAGTGCTTTAATGTCCCTGCCCCTTTTGCCTCCCTTATCAGCAGCCCCACCAGTGGGGTCTGTACTGGCAGGGCTGCCGATGGGGGGATGGATGGGCAGCGATGTTAAAGCACTTTAAGGACGGTCCTTTGCTGCAGTGGCGCTTTAAGGATCCTCAAACGTTGCTGTCCCTTCCCCCTACTGGCGGCCCTTTTGGTAGGGTCCGTACCGGCAGGGCCGCTGACGGGGGAGCAAAAGGGGCAGGGACATTAAAGCACTTTAAGGACGGGTCTTTTGCCGCAGCAGTGCTTTAATGTTCCTGCGTGTCTCCTGCTTCCCCCCTCCCCCCCTGGCCACAGCAAAGGGCCCTGCAGCGCTTTAATGTCCCTGCCCCATTGTCCCCTCCTCTCCTGCAGCCTGTGATTGGGGGAGGGGGGCAAAGGGAGAAGTTGTCCTGGGGCTGGCGATTTAAAAGAGCCCTGGGCTCCGGACGCTGCTCCGCTAGTGCAGCAGCAGCATCCAGAGCCCCCGGGCCCTTTAAATCAACACAGGAGCCCTGGGCGGTGCGGGCCAGGTGGCCTGAAAGGGCTGGTTGGGGAATGCTGACCCTCACCCCCAGCCCTGCCCCTTCCACCCGAGGATCTGCCCCTTCCAGGGGCCAGAGCTCAGCCCCCCGCCCCCTCCCTGGCCCATACCGGTAAGTGGCCTGACTTACTTTCACCCCTGTCTGGAGCATGCATGCAGCTTGGGAAATAGATGCTGAAGCGAAAATCATTGACAAATTGAGATTTTTTTGCTCATGGAGCAAGATGTTACACTTTTTTTTTTTTTTTTTTTTTTTTTTTTAAGATCTGTTCTGAACTAGCCTTGGAGCTGCAGCAGCAGTGTACTAAAGTGTCTCATACCTGTTGAGAAGTGGGTCGCCACTGGCATTTGGAAGCTGGCCACCCTCAAATGTTACTGATCAGTAGCCAACCAATTTAGTATGGGGAGATGGACTGTTGGGGTTGTCATAGAGGTATGTGCTGCCTTGCACAAGATATTATTCCACTGGGTTATAATGCTTGGGAAATTATTTATGGCCCTGCATGCCTGGGGTTCCTGAATTGTATTAGGCTTATGGGTCCTATCAATTTGTCCCATCAATTTGCTCCCCTGCACCAGGGCTTAAAGTTTATAAACAGAGGGGTATTTCTCCATGGTGCTCCAAGGACCATGGCAGGTTCACAAACATAAATGCAGGGAGTTCTGGAAAGGTCCATGATGCTAGGATCTTTCAGAACTCGTGCATGCCTGTTTATTTTAATGAATCATGAAGACTTTGTCCTGTTTTATTAATTTGATGGAATAAATGGGCCCAGAGAGTCAAGTGTTAATATGACCCTGTCACTGTCCAACCTAAAACCGTGTTAAGCAATATTCGGGGTTTGGTATATAGCGACCTCACCCTGCTTAGTACCATGGCAAACACCTAATTAGAAATCTTTTTAACCTTCTATTAGAGATATAGAAGAAAAGGAAAAGCAGTTAAGGCATTTGAAATGTAAAGAATTAAATAAGGCTCCCAGGGATCTGTACTGGGCCCAGTCCTATTTAACATATTCATAAACTATCTGGAAAAAGGGGGAAACAGTGAAGTGGCGAAATTTGCTGATGATACAAAACTACTCAAGATAGTTAAGTCCCACGCAGACTGCTAAGAGCTACAAAAGGATCTCACAAAACTGGGTGACTGGGCAACAAAATGGCAGATGAAATTTTAATGTTAATAAATACAAAGTAATGCACACTGGAAAACATAATCCTAACTATACATATACAATGATGGGGTCTAAATTAGCTGTTACCATTCAAGAAAGAGATCTTGGAGACATTGTAGATAGTTCTCTGAAATCATCCACTCAATGTGCAGCGGCCGTCAAAAAAGCAAACAGAATGTTGGGAATCATCAAGAAAGGGATAGATAATAAGACAGAAAATATCATATTGCCTCTATATACACCCACACCTTGACTACTGCGTGCAGATGTGATTGCCCGATCTCAAAACAGATATATTGGAATTGGAAAAGGTTCAGAAAAGGGCAACAAAAATAATTAGGGGTATAGAACGGCTTCCGTATGAGGAGAAATTAATAAGACTGGGACTTTTCAGCTTGGAAAAGAGGCGACTAAGGGGGGGATATGATAGAGGTCTATAAAATCATGAGTGGTGTAGAGAAAGTAAATAAGGAAGTGTTATTTACTCCTTCTCATAATACAAGAACAAGGGGCCACCAAATGAAGTTAATAGGTAGCAGGTTTAAAACAAACACAAAGTATTTTTTTCACACAACGCACCATCAACCTCTGGAACTCCTTGCCAGAGGGTGTTGTGAAGGCCAATGCTATAACGGGGTTCAAAAGGGAGCTAAATAGATTCATGGAAGATAGGTTCATCAATGGCTATTAGCCAGGATGGGCAGGAATGGTGTCCCTAGCCTCTGTTTGCCAGAAGCTGGGATTGGGTGACAGGGCATGGATCACTTGATGATAACCTGTCTGTTCATTCCCTTTGGGGCACCTGCCATTAACCACTGCCAGAGGACAGGATACTGGGCTTGATGGACCTTTGGTCTGACCCGTATGGCCATTCTTATGTTCTTATATGTTCATTTTAACAGCCTCCCTTGTTCCCATTCCCTTTAGCTGGAAAGATCTTTAGCCCCTTTGTTTGACAGTCTCTTAGATGGTAATAATAACTATACTTTTTGGAGAAAAGATAAAAAGTTTGAGATGGGTTGAAGCTGTTGTAAATGATCTTTCTTGTTGTTAAAGTTTGATCCTCTTTCCTAGAAGACAAAATAAGTCAAACCCATACAAGAAGGGACGGAAAAGACCAGCAAAGATAGAAAACACAGCTGCTCTCTCTGGTGTTGCCTTTTAGTTGCAACCTTGCAGCTGCTGAAACACAGGAAGGAATGCACAAGGTCTTATCCAACACTTTGAGAGCTGGCAAACTTGTGCTAGCATTGGGGTACTTAGGGCATTGATGTTAGCTGTCTCTTTCTGATCACAGGCTTACAATGGTATGGCAAAATACAGTTTTTGGCTGAGTAAACCAGACTCCTATTAGACAGAAGGAAAAAGAGATATAGGAAAGAGATTAAATAAGTTGGGAAAGGAAAACGACACATGGAGGGGAAGACAAAGTCTCACCACCAGGTAGTGGTTGAGATTTAGCTAGAGTTGATGGAGGTGACAATTACAGCGAGGTCCCTCTCTGTGGCCTGATCTGGCCAGGATAGCTCTCAGGCACAGGATGACAAAGGCCCAATGGTTTTATGCTAGATCCTGCAGTTCCAGAAGATGGTGAGGGTGGTGGTGGGGTGACTGCCATGATGATAAAGCTCACTACAGCAGTTGTTGGCAGATAGCAGCTTCTTCCACTGCTTTTCCCTCGAAAGTATTTTCTTTGAGAACCCCAAAAGGGAGTGTTGGTTGGAATAGCCTGTCCTCTCATTATTTTGTTCACCAATTAGGCCTAATTTCTGACAGATCAGTTTTGATCCATTGATTTTTCTCTCCCACACTTTTCATGTTTACCATCTTAATACAGTATTATATCAGTAGGCCTTTTGTTCGTACCAATTGTCTGTTTCTATTTTGCATCTTTTCCCATAAACATTTATTGTTATAGGGTATTGTGATATTTTATGAACTTTTACTTCTTCTTCGAGTGCTTGTTCACATCGATTCCAATCAGGTGTGCACGTGCCGCATACACGGTTGTGGGAAAGATTTCCCTTAGCAGTGCCTGTTGGGTCAGCTGTGGAGCCCCGGAGTGGTGCCTTCATGGTGCTCAATATATGACCCTGTCGACCTGACCCCGCCGACCTGACCCACCCTTCAATTCCTTCTTACCGTCCATGACAGCTGTTGGAATGGTGCTCACTTGCTCAGCAAGTGCTCCCTTAGCATTCTTCTGTTAGTCACTACAGTTTATAGTTAGTGTTATAGTTAATTTAGAATAGAAAGTTAGTTTAGATAATAGGTTGGGAGTGGGGTGTCTCCCCAATCCTTAACCCTCCTCAGGCTCCAGGGTATGCTGTGAGCCCAAGGCTTTAAGGCCTGCAGTGCTTGTAATAAACCTATGCCCATCAGTGACCCCCACAACTCTTGTCTAAAGTGTCTGGGGGAAGCGCACCAAATGGAAAGGTGCAAAATATACAGGGCTTTTCAGCCAAGAACCAAAAAGGAGTGTGATTTCTGACTAAAACAACTGTTAATGGAATCTGCTTTCTGCCCACAGCCGGCTGCGGACCGCCAGGACCTGGTACTGAGCACATCCGTATGGAATGCTCCATCATCCGTACATGAAATGGAGCTTAGGAAGGACTCTACCTCAAGAGACCCTCGGCACTGGTGCTCCCCGGCACTGCACCCAGGGATAGCAGCCCGGCACCACTCGACTTTCCCGGTGCCACACAAGAGACACTAGAAGGCCGAGAGAGGGCACTTGCCAGCCCCAATATCTATAGGACCGTCAGGGGATGCATGGGTGCACACCAGAAAGGACCCGGCACCAAGTCAGCATGAGTCAGTGCAGTTGACTTCGGTGCCCCACAAGGGACCGTTGAGTCCGTCACATAGTGACTCTCCAACAGGGCAATGCCAGGTGGAGGTATTAGAGCCACCCTAGACACTTTTGAAACTGCCAGAGACCTCATCAAGATGATGGCTGCACAGCCCCCGGCTCTCAGGGACAAGCACGTGGCCTGTCAGGGTAATCCACTGGCAGGCCACAAGACAGTTTATTTACACTGACCATCTGCAGGCAGGACCACCCGCAGCTCCCAGTGGCCACGGTTCGCAATTCCCGGCCAATGGGAGCTGCGGGAAGTGACACGGGCTGCAGGTTGCCCACCACTGGTCTAGAGGCAAGCCTGCTATGATGCAATGCTCAGTCCCTGGCTCGGCACCATACCCAGCACCGCTCTCTGTTGCCTTCGGTGTGGCACCACTCCCTAATACCAAGCCCCACGAGAGCACCTCCGGCACTGGCGACGTGATGCTCCCCTCCCCAGCACCGAGGCCAGACTGGAACCAATCCCCAGCACAAGCAGAGGACTTGCACTGACCCACGGAGAGATCAGAGGACTGGCACCGACCTGTAGCACCAGGCCTTCATCCTCGATTGCTGGCACTGGATACCGGTTACCGGTCCCCATTGCCAGATCCCAGGCACTGGTCCTCAGCGACATCATCCCGGGACTGGTCCCCCGCCTCATTGTGGCACTGGTCATCGGTGCATGGGCCCTCAGCACTGCCATGGTCCTCATGTGCGGGATCCACTTCCTTGGAGTCTGCTGCCAATTCTTACTACTGGAGGCGCAGTCGACATAGGACCGAGTGGCGATGAAGGAGGACACTGCTGGCCTGGCAGCCGTAGTGGCAGCCCCCAGTGCAGTGGCCCTTTTGGACCCCCTGGGCTTACCATCAGGCCCAGGGTACCTTTTCAAGAGATCAGTAACATCAGAACACCAGCCACCCCACTCTCCTAGGAACAGGCCTATGCCTCAGGGATCTGAGGCCACTCTTTCCCAACCGCCTCCTTCAGGCTCCGGTCACGGCAGAGGTGACCCCAGCCACAGAGTCAGGCTACAGCATCCTAGGCTGTAACCGCCACAGGGGTGTGCACTGACCAAGAGGAGGTCAGAGAGCCAGAGGGGCAGGAGGGCCCAGTACCCCCTCTGGCACCTTGTCCTCTTCCCCTGATGAAGCTGTGGCAGGGGCATCAGCTTCGGGCCTCTTCTGATTGACCATAGGGCACATCAGGACCTCCTTAAGGAGATTGCCTGCAACATGAGGTTGCAAGCAGAGGAGGTGGTCGAGGCGGAGGACCCCAGGGTGGATATTCTCACTCCCAAAGGTCCATCACGGGTAGCTCTGCCTTTGATCAAAACTGCTCAAAACACTATAAAGACCCTATGGCAGACTCCAGGTTCAGTTCTGCTGACCACCAGGGGTGTGGAGTGCAAATATTTTGTCCTTTCCTAGGGCTATGAATACTTATTCTCACACCCGCAGCAATGCTCTATGGCCGTGTCAGTGGTTAACGAGAGAGCGTCAGGGACAGCAAGGACCAGCCCCCAAATCTAAGGAGGCAAAAAGGATGGACCTATTCAGTAGAAAGGTCTATGCCACTGGGGGCCTCCAACTGAGTATAGCTAACCAGCAAGCTATTCTCACTAGGTATAACTTCACTTCATAGTCCACCATGTTGAAGTTCAAAGAGCTGATCCCTGCAAACTCTAGGGCTGAATTCTCTGTCTTCATAGAGGAAGGGAAGGCGGTAGCACGGACTTCTCTGCAAGCATCCCTAAACTCAGTGGATTCGGCCAGCCGTACCCTCTCGTCAGGCATAGCCATGGGGAGAACATCATGGCTTCAAGCATCTGGGCTACCCCAGGAAGTGCAGAAAACCCTTCAGGACCTTTCCTTTGAGGGCATGGGGCTCTTCTCAGAGCAGACAGACTCCAAGCTGCACAGATTGAAAGACTCCAGGGCAACCAAGAAATCACTGGGAATTCATACGCCAGCAACCCAATGCAAGCCCCAACCACATATTCTCCTTGGCCAAGGCAGGATTTTTTATAGATGAAGGGACAGGAACGGCAGGCAGAAACCTTCCAACCCCCCTTCGGGACAAGGTCATGGCCAGTCTAAGCCTTCATCAGGCTCTAAACAGGCCTTTTTGAAGATGCGCCTGAGGACAGTGCACCCACCACACCACCGGATCCTTACCCATGTTTTCTGAATCATCTATCCCACTTCTACCATGCTTGGTCCAAAATAACAGCAGACTGCTGGGTTCTTCTCATGGTAGAAGTGGGATATTCTCTCCAATTCTGCTCCTTCCCTCCCTCCCAACTCCCTCGCCCGTCCCTCTTCAGAGACGCTTCTCATGAGCAACTCCTTATCCAGGAGGTGCAATCACTCCTCACCATAGGGGCAGTGGAGGAGGTTCCTCAAGAGCTAAGGGGCAAGGGTTTCTTATTTCCTAATCCCCAAGGCAAAGGTAGGGTCCTTTTTAGACCTGTGAGGACTCCACAAGTTCATGGTAAAGTTGAAGTTATGCATGGTCTCCCTGAGCATGATTATCCCTTCCTTGGATCTGGGAGACTAGTATGCCACCCTCGACATGAAAGATGAGTACTTTCACATAGTCATTTGACCTGGGCACAGACGTTTTCTCCGATTTGCACTCAACCACAACACTATCAGTTCAAAGTCCTCCCATTTGGTTGGTCGACAGCCCCCTGAGTATTCACCAAGTGCATGTCGGTCATAGCAGCCTTCTTCCAGAGGAGGCAGATGCAGGTATACCCACACCTAGATGACTGGCTGCTCAGGGGCCGTACCAGGGAGTAGGTAGAGTCTCATGTACGATTGGTCAGATCCACTTTCCAGAGATTGGGACTCCTCCTCAATGTTAACAAGTCAACCTTATCACTGACCTGATGAATTCTATTCTTTGGAGTGGTGCCGGACTCGGTACAGGGAAGGGATTTCCTGCCAGAGACCCATTTCCAGGCCATGACAGACGTTATTCAAAGCCTCAGGCGGTACCTGACCACTACCACAAGAGGATGCCTGAGTCTCCTGGGACACATGGCAGCCTGCACATACATAGTCAGGCATGCCAGAACGAGGCTCAGACCCCTTCAAGCATGGCTCGCCCAGATATACTGACTGGGGCACGACAGGCTGGACTCAGTAGTTACGGTGCCAGGACACATACTCGAGTCCCTACAGTGGTGGCTCAACCCTCAGATGGTATGCGAAGGTGTCCTCTTCAACAGCCCACCGCCTTCCTTGTCCCTAGTAATGGATGCGTCAGAACTGGGTTGGGGGGCACACCTGGGAGATCTCCGAACACAGGGCCTGTGGTCGCGGGACGAGCTCTCTCTTCATATCAATATCAGGGAGCTCAGAGCAATGTGACTGGCATGCCAATCTTTCCAGTCCCAGCTACAAGGCCAAAGCGTGGCAGTGATGACTGGCAACACCACTGCTATGTTCTACAACAAACAGTAGAGCCCGTTCCTCCCGCCTATGTCGAGAAGCCCTCCAACTATGGGAGTTCTGCATAGCATGCTCCATTCACCTGAAGGCATCCTGTCTCCCTGGAGTGCAGAACGAGCTAGCAGATGACCTCAGTAAATCATTCTGCAACCACAAATGGTCTGTTCACTCAGATGTTTTTCATCCCATCTTCCAAAGGTGGGGATTTCCCCAGGTTGACCTATTTGCCACCCTGAACAACAAGAAGTGCCTAATGTTCTGCTCCTTCCAGAAACACAGCCCAGGTTCAATGACGGAAGTGTTTCTGCTACCTTGGGGAGACTGCCTCATGTATACCTTCCCACTGGTCCCACTCGTACACAAGGTGCTGCTCAAGATCCGCAGGGACAAAGCGGAGGTGATTCTGCTTGCCCCAGCGTGGCCTGTCAACATTGGTACACCACACTTCTGGAGCTGTCAGTGGACACCCTGATTGTGATACCACTTTGCCCCGATCTGATCACTGAGGACCACGGACGCCTCCACCACCCAGATCTCCGGTTCCTCCACCTCACCGCCTGGAAACTTCGTGGTTAAATTCCATGGAGCAACTTGGTCATCAGTGCATACATTATCTCTCACTATGTTATCACCCAACATGCCAAAGATGATGCAGCATTCAGCCGGGCCGTACTCCAATCAGCAATTCCTTAACTCCTACCCCATCTCCTGGGTCGAGCTCGGGAGTCACCTGATTGCAATCGACGTGAACAATCACTCAAAGAAAAAAAAATGGTTACTCACCTTCTCGTAACTGTTGTTCTTCAAGATGTGTTGTTCACGTCCATTCCAATACCCACCCTCCTTCCCCGCTGTCGGTGTAACTGGCAAGAAGAAACTGAAGCAGGCGTCAGGTCGGCAGGGTCATATATTGAGCGCCATGGAGGTGCCACTCCAGGGGGCTCCACAGCTGACCTGACAGGAGCTGCTAAGGGAAAACTTTCCAGCCATCTTGCATGCAGCGCGCACACACCTGATTGGAATGGACATGAACACCACATTTCAAAGAACAACAGTTACGAGAAAGTGAGTAACCGTTCTTTCTTACAGTTAAGCTTACAGGTAAGGTAAATTTGTAGGCCCAATTGTTACAACAGCCCCCAGGACCACTCATCATTAATGGTGTGAACATTGCTCCAGTTATCCTGGGGACCTGTCTTATCTTCTGTTCCCTGGACAATGAAACAATTTACAGGCCGCTTGGACAAAAGATAGGAATTGTTTAACTATCACCTCCGTAGTCGCAGAATGACAGTGCAGTGTTCATTTGGCTGTCTGAAAGCAAGAGGGTGATGTTTTAGTGCTTGGTTAGAAGCTGAAGAACAAAATTTTCCTGGGATTATAGCTGTATGTTGTACTTTGCACAATATTCATGAGTAAGGGAGAGAGCCTTAACAATGGGTAGGAGCCTGAGGTGCAGAGACTTACTCAGGGGTCATCCACTGTTCGGGGTGTCTGGCCCCTTGCAGTCAGAGTAAAACAAATTTAAAAAGTCAATATGCTTCTGCAGCCCGCCAAAAAAAGAGTCCTACAGCTTCAGGAAGCCAAAGGTAAAAGTATCAGCTCTTCTCCTTTCTGAGAAGGCCTGGACAGTCAAGGCTCTCCAGCCATTTTCCCAGGCAGCAATCCCTTTTTTCCAGGAACCAGGGAGCTCAGAGTTACAGTCCTGCTTCTTCGGAGTGCCCCCCTGCCCTGAGCAGGCTCCCTTTTAAGTATCCACCCATCTCCAGGCTTACAAGTGCATTGGGTTGAGGTAGATTATGCCCAGAGGTGCTCTAATGCCTTCCTGACTGGGGTGGAGTGGGGATCTGCCTTACCACATGGTGAAACAAGGAGTCACGGAAATTATTTTGTTTGACTACCAACTCCATAATTCCATTACTTTCTAGTAAAAATATCAGAATGCAGAGCTCAAAACATCTCAGAAGGCATGCAGCAGAGCTGCGGAACAATATACCATGGGAAACCTGACCAGAATGCTGAGCACGCATTATGAAACACAGTTGTGCTGCATGGCCACATAGATATAATGCAACATTAACTTGGTCACAAGATAACAATGTGGCGCGTATGAGCTGATTGTGCAATGGTTGTTGCAGATCACTTAATACAGAAAAACAAAATGTGTGCCAAGTTAAGTGTAGACACGCCCAGAGTCTGAACACTCTGTTCTGGCAACCCCATGGATGTATTTGTATGTGGGCAAGTTTTCCATTGTAGACAGTTACATATGCAGTCATTTTGTATAAACAAATGTGGATTGCCTCAGCTTGTGTTCTTTTCTGATTCCCAGTCAGGGTATTTGCGATCTATTTTTTTTTTACCTCTTGGGATGGGTTGTGTTTATGGCTCTTAGACTGTATATCATAGTGGCCTGTGAGAGAGAGTGTAACAGAAACATGTTATTTTGATATAGTGTGTGATCACTGGCACACTATACTGTCAGTTTCTCAATGACTGGTCTGTGCAGCCTCCTTCCTAGTGCTTGAGAATTCCCTGACACAGAATATCAATATTTAAAATGTAAAGGTTTTTTGTATTGCATTTTACATGACTGTATTCATTCAATTATTTCTGAACATTAAAAAATAAACTGACTGGGCTGACCAGTTGCCACGGTGCTGATATGCAAAGTACATTAGTTGAAAGGAAGTAGTTAACAAAGCGGCAAGCAAAATTTAAGTTCTAGTAAAGTGTTTACTTAGCTAAATCAGACAATGTCATTGTCAAAGCAGTTAGTTCTGAAAAATAGATTCAGAGGTAACAGAAGTTCAGAAAAACCGAATAGAGATGTGAGTGTCTCTGAACATAAGGAAGGATTAGAAAAGAAAAGGAAATGTTCGGCCTTCAATCAAAAATACAATTAGTCTTACATTAAGTATGGGTTTGTTGCAAGTAAGGCTGTTGATTAATTGCAGTTAACTCACGCAATTAACTCAAAAAATTAATTGTAATTAATTGCAGTTTTAATTGCACTGTTAAACAATAGAATACCAATTGAAATGTATTAAATATTTTGGATGTTTTTCTACATTTTCATATATTGTATTCTGTGTTGTAATTGAAATCAAAGTATATATTTTTGATTATAAATATTTGCACTGTAAAAATGATAAACAAAAGAAATAGTATTTTCAATTCACCTTGTACAAGTAGTGCAATCTTTGTCATGAAAGTGCAACTTACAAATGTAGATTATTTTGGTTACATAACTGCACCCAAAACCATGTAAAACTTTACAGCCTAGAAGAGTCCACTCAGTCCTACTTCTTGTTCAGCCAATTGCTAAGACAAACACATTTGTTTACATTTACAGGAGATAATGCTGCCCTCTTCTTATTTACAATGTCATCAGAGAGTGAGAACAGGCATTTGCATGGTACTTTTGTAGCCGGCATTGGGACCCTAACCCTTCTAGAGCACTGCAAATTTATAAGAATCCTTCTCACTGTGCCTGTATCATCCTGAACTGTAGAATGCTTATTCTACAGCTTCAGAAGACTTAAAAATTATCTCCAGTTATCAGTGGGACAGATGCAACTGAATAATGTAGCTGTCCTTAACGTGCATCAAGACCATACCAGGGAACTAGATGTAAATAAGATTGCTGACTGTTTCATCCAGAAAGCTACAGTGAGACATAATGTCTTTAACTAGGACGTTAGCAAAGACAGCTTGTAGGTGACTGCAATGATTTTAATATACTGTAATTCATGATAATGTAATTATGTAGTTCATAACAATTTTAATAATTAAAATAGTAAAGATACCAATGATATACACACACATTCAATAACTAGAATATAAAAGGTGTATAAATATGCTGAAAAAAGCCTTCCCCCCCCCCCACCCCAACTGGCAGAGCGCCTCTTTCTCCCTCCACCCCAACACACACGCCTCTTCAAAAGCACCCACCAGCAAAAACAAAAGGCAGCGCCTATGCCTATGAATGCGCATTTCATGAAGATCTCTGCTGTAAAGAATTGCCACAAAACACAACAGGCACAGAAATCTTCTGGGTCCTAAATGAGTATGTGACAGGACATGGACTTTGGTGGGACCGCTATGTTGGAATTTGCACTGACAGACTGGCTGCAGTGACAGGCAGAGATTCTGGTGTAGTGGCAAGAGTGATGGAAGTTGCACCAACTGCTCAAGCAACGCCGCTTTTTCATCGAGAGGTCTTGGCAGCTAAGAAATTGTCTCCAGAGCTTAATGATGTCCTCAATATAGTTGTTAAAATTGTGAATTTTGTGAAAGCAAATGGACTAAATTGTCGCATATTTGCTATAATGTGTTAAGAATAAATTCTGACCCCATTTCTTATATGCTGAAGTGCAGTGGTTATCCCATAGCAAAGTATTAAACTGAGTAAATGAACTGCGACGTGAACTTGAAGCTTTTCTGTCTCAAAAGAAGTCTCCTCTGGCAGCATACTTTCAGGATTTACAATGCTCGCCAAACTTGCATATTTGGCAGATATATTTGATCACTTCAATCAGTTCAATCTCTCTATGTTGAGTGTCTTTGTACTGGATGACAAGACCATGGCCTTTTTAAAAAAAACTCTCCAAGTCTGGAAAAAGAGAGTCGGGCGTGATTGTTATGACATGTTCCCATCTTTTGCATTTCCAGATATTGATGACAGTAAAGATGTTGATCTGCCTCACTTATGCGAAATAATTGCATCCCATCTAAAATCAACTCTTCAAAAGTTCAAGGACTATTTCCCATCAGACTCTGATCCATGAAAAGGAAAACAATGGGTTCATGATCCATTCTCCTCTCTAGAAACTGAGACCTCTTTGTCACTATCATTGGAGGACAAGTTGCTGGAAGTGTCAAGTCATGAGGGTCGGAAGTTACACTTTCATTAAGTGACTCTCTCTGTTTTCTGGATCAAAATCAGAAGTGAATACTCACAAGTCAGTGAACCAGATGTCAAAACTTTGCTCATGTTGCATTCCACATATCTCTGCGAAATTGGATTTTCAGTGATGACTGCAACGAAAACAAAATACTGCAACCGGCTGAGCACGCGAAAGATGCTCCAAGTGTCCTTGTCAAACATTCATCCCCGGATTGAAAGATTTGTGTCTACAAGACAGGTACAAACATCTCATTATCAGAATGGTGAGTGAATCCATCTGATTGTTTGTTAATTCAATTGATTTAGTTTTAAAAAATAATAATCTCTAATGTACAAAATGAGGTATACAGTTGTAGACAAAATTATTGGTAACCTGATTTTTAAACATTGTTTCAAATGGAGGGTAACATTTTTCATATCATATGACTGGTTGAACTGGACTTTATTTTAACAAATAAACAGAATTGGAGTAGTGGCCCTGTGTTGGTAAGCAAGTAAGAAGTGTCTTACATGCAGATAGTACAAAAAGGAAACTCTTGGCAATACTGAAAAAACAGCAAGAAATACCAGTGAAACACTGTTTGGTTTTTGGTTTTGGTTGTTTTGATGATTTTTTTTTTTTTCCTGCTCTCTCAAACAGTCCATCCAGCAAACCCTGGAATTAGAATCCCTGGAATCACTACTCTATGTGATGGATTCTCCCACCACTCTGTGATTGTTCCTTTGTCTGACTGCTCACAACCACCAACTCTATAGATGTCTATGTCCTATAACAGTGGTTTTCAACCTTTTTCATTTGCGGACCCCTAAAATTTTTCAGAGGGAGGTGTGGACAACTTTGGAAATTCTGTCTCTGGTCCATGAACCCCTACCATAAAAGTCTTAGACTGAAAACTGACTGAACAGAATTAAACTAGAAATATTGCATATGCTTGGCATGGCATTTGATGCAGTGTGAGAGAGGGTGCTAAACTGTGGGCTTCTATGGTAACAACATTTCTGGGTTTTGACCTGAAGGTGGGAGTATTCACATATTTTTGATTGGTCAGAAAAATTGAATGCCTTTTCTGGGATCTGAAACTCTAGTTTCATAATCACCTTTCACTGACCCCTTCAACATAATTTGTGAGCCCCCAGGGGTCCATGGACCACAGGTTGAAAGCCACTGTCCTATAACGTAGCATTTGTCATGCATTTTGTTTGCTGAGCTCCTTTCTCATTGCTGACATTTAATCAATACTACCTTCATTAGTGTCCTCCTTGTTACATTCTCCACCCATTCTTGTATTTGCCCCTTCTTCCATGCTTAAGTTTAGAGCACCCTTCCTCTTCTTGTGTGCCAGCCAAGTGTCCTGTTCTCATTCAGATGCTCCTTTAAAACATGTATTTTTTTTCAATGTGGCTCTTCAGTATTCACTCGCCAATTGCCATTTCAAAATGTCTATTCAATATTTCAAAACACCCATCCCTGCCTGCATCTTGGGACTAGGACATACATACTACATTATTGTATATTAGACTATATTTCTATACTGGGGCAGGCAAACTTTTTGGCCTGAGGGCCACATCGGGTTTCCAAAATTGTATGGAGGGCCAGTTAGCGGAGGCTGTGCCTCCCTAAACAGCCAGGCGTGGCCTGGCCCTGACCCCTATCCGACCCCTCCTGCGTCTCGCCTCCTGCCAGCCCCCCCGGGACTCCTGCCCCATCCCACCCCCCCCCTGTTCCCTGTCCCTTGACCCCCCCCCCACCCCCCCCCCCCCCCCCTTCCTGACTGCCCCCCGGGGACTCCTGCCCCATTCAACCCTCCTGTTCCCTGCCCTCTGACCGCCTCAACCCCTATCCACATCCACACCCCCGCCCCCTGACCACCACCCCAAACTCCCCTGCCCTCTATCCAAACCCCCCCCCCCCTTACCGCACTGCCTGGAGCACTGGTGGCTGGCGACGCTACAGCTGTGCTGCCCAGAGTACCAGGACAGGCACTTGCACCACCCAGCGGGAGCCAGCCAAGCCACCGCGCAGCCCATAGCACTAGGTCAGGCCCCGGCTGTGCAGCTGCGCTGCCCCAGGAGCTCGCAGCCCCGCCGCCCAGAGCATTGTGCTGGTGGCGCAGTGAGCTGAGGCTGCAAGGGATGGGGAACAGCAGGGGAGGGGCCGGGGGCTAGCCTCCAGGGGCAGGAGCTGAGGGGCCGGGCAGGAGGGTCCTGAGGGCCGGATGTGGCCCGCAGGCCGCAGTTTGCTCACCTCTGGTCTATACGATATGGTACACCATGCTCCATGCACTCTACTGGTCATCGTTCACTTCAGGTACAATTCAAGGTGGAAATAACAATCTTTAAAACTCATCATGGTCTGGGTCAAAATAATGTAAAGTGTAGTTCTACTCTGAAAAGGGTCTGTAAAGATGGCATCATGGGGTTTCATGGTTATTGTCTTTCAATGACCTTTGCATCAAATGTAACATGAGTTACACTACATTTTTAATTGCCAGCCCTGAAAACTCAGTCTAGGCTGTGACAGCCATGTTGGGGCTCTTTCTATTTTGTGCATCATCCAGGGGCGGCTCTATGTATTTTGCCACTCTAAGCACAGCAGTTTCGGTGGTGCGCCTGCGGGAGGTCCACTGGTAACGCGGATTCGGCGGCATGCCTGTGGGAGGTCCACCGGTCCACAGGGCAGGTGCAAGGAAGTTTAGCGCCCTAGGCGAAACTTCCACCTTGCACCCCTTCCCCAGCCCTGCGGCAGCTCCTCGCACCCACCCCCATGGCAGCTCCACTCTCCTCCCCTCCCCTCCGCCCTGAGGTGCCCCCCCCCCCGCGGGGAGCCATGCGGCAGCTCCTCACCCCAGCTCACCTCTGCTCTGCCTCCTCCCCGAGCACGCCGCCCAGACATGAGCTGCGGTGGGGAGCTGCCGCACGGGTGGGGGGATGCCTCAGGGAGGGGGGAGCTGCCGCAGGGCTCCCCACTCCAGCTCACCTCTGCTACGCCCCCTCCCCAAGCACGCCGCCCCTGCTGGCAATGACAATAATTGCATGGAGTGGCTGCTGCACTGGGAGAGGGAGTCTGAGACGCACGTGTCAGCGCGACGCCGGCAGCCCAGCCACGCTGTGAAAAAAAATTGGGGGCACAGCTTTTTGGCGCCCCCAAATCTTGGCGCCCTAGGCAACCGCCTAGTTTGCCTTAATGGAAGCACTGGCCCTGCCAGTCCCGCACCTTTGGTGTACCTACTGTCAAATTGCTGCGGGACTGGCGGACTTCCCGCAGGCATGCCGCCGAAGGCAGCCTGACTGCTGCCCTCACGGCGACTGGCAAGGCGCCCCCCGCAGCTTGCTGTCCCAGGCACGTGCTTGCTGCGCTGGTGCCTGGAGCCGCCCCTGGCATCATCACTAGAAGTAAAAGTTCTGCAGGCTAGTCAGATCATTCGATGACCACTGCAGCCTACTTGTCATTAGCTAATGCTCTCAGTGACTGATGCATAAACCCCATTATCTTTAGTGGTTTATATTAACATATCTGAGTAGAAATAGAGATAAGGCTGGGGAGATAATACTGTATCTTCTATTGGACAAACTCCTGTGAAAGAGACAAGCTTTGGAGCTGAAGAAGAGCTCTGTGTTACTGGAACGCTTGCCTCTTTCCCTAACAGAAGTTGATCTAGTAAATGATTACCTCGCCCACCTTGTCTCTCCTTCATTATGTATTGTCCTAGCTAGTGAAGCTCAGAGGGGAATCTATCAGGAACAACACAGCTGGTGGCTGCAGGATAGTCTCACTTGACAGCCTAAGCCTGTCCCTCCACAAGCAGCTTCAGGCTACGGATTCCAGCTCTTCTCCCCTGCTCCCACAGACTCCGGAAAAAGGCGAATGGGAGTGATTTTAACAACGTGGGCCCCCTTTAAGAAATAAAGTAGTAAATTGCCCAGCTGGGATTTGATTGACTGCTGGGATAGCCAGTGAGTCGGTTTAGGACTGAAGAGATCGGGGCAGCCAATGGGCTCTTGAGGGACGGGATGAGATGTAGTTTAGGGAAGTGAAGTTGTGGGTGGGCTTTCGTGAGCCAATTGGTTCCCCAGGGCACGTCTAGGCGGATAGATTAGGGGAAGGGCGCGGCAGAGGCGGGGCGGGTAGCTCACAGTACGCAGTTTGGTTATGATCGAGCGGAGCGGACGCGGCTCAGTAGCTGTCTGGCTTAGCGGGTCTCAGCGCTGAGACAGCGGGCGGGGGAAATGGCTCCTCTGCGGGGTCCTAAGGCGGGAATGGAGGAGCCGGAGCCGGCTGCGGGCTCCTCCCCGCGGCGCTTCACCTGGGAGGAGATCGGGCTCCGCACGGGCCGGGGGCACCCGCAGCAGGAGCGGTGGCTGGTGATCGACAGGAAGGTCTATGACATCAGCCAGTTCTACCGGCGGCACCCGGGGGGCGCCCGAGTCATCAGCAGCTACGCGGGGCAGGACGCCACGGTGAGGGGCAGAGGCGTCCGGGTTATCAGCGTGGGCAGGGCAGGGAACAGAACTGGGACCCAAGCGGACAGGGGATGGGGTAGTTGGGTTATCAGTCATTGTGCAGGGCAGGATGCCACGCTGGTGGCAGCAGAGGAGAGGGCCAAGTAATTGACCTCTGTAAGGTCAGGACAGCTGCGTTGGAGAGCTATAGACCTGATTGATTTATCAAGACTACAGAAAGTCTCAGTTGTAGGCTGAGGAGAAATGTATTTGTCATATGAGAGAGATTTGTGCGTGCAATCGCACTAAACTGCACACAGCGTCTATCTAATCCTTTGTTACTGATATCACTAGGCCGGTGACTTCAAGTGACTTCTAGCCAACGGAACTTCCCGATTCAACAGGCGTTGGAGTGTGGTTCCAACAGACAGATGTGTCACTTGAGGTGGTTTATGCTGGGAGTTGAGTGGCAGGGGAAACTGCCTCCTCTAATGCCCATAGATAGAAACAAATGTTCTTTTCACTCAGATCCCTCTCTCCTCAGTGACACTGATTCTTGTGGGAGAAATAATAACTGACTGGTAAAACACTACTGTTTTAGGGAACTGGGAGTCACAGGTTGCTAAGAGATGAGTTTCCTGTTTCTGTGGGTGAAAAAGAATCTGTTAACTCTTGACACATTATGTAGATGTGAAAAGATATCACTGAGCAGACAGACAAAGCCAAAACCCAGTATTCCATAGGCTGTGCTTCCTGCTCTCTGTCCCTAATGCCCAGCTGTAGCTGTTCCTTTATAAGCCTCTTTAAATCCGTGTCAGACATTCAATTATCTGACATCTTATTATCAGTCGTGTATGTTGGCAGACCACAAACCTACCCTTGTAACCCCCTGTTTCAGGGGCCTCCAGTCTTATGCCACCCTCTGTGATTTGAGCAGCTGGCTAGCACCCACCCTGAAACAATCTGAGAGGCATTTTTTACTAGCAAAAGGTATTTTTCTAAATTGTTTCTGACTCATCCACCTTCTTCACCTAGGAGTTTTTATGAGGGTTGGCCTGTGACTGAAAATGCAGCTGCATCTTACAACCTACAGTCCCACTGAAATCATTGGGCTACATTATGGCTGGGTCGCATTTAAATTCTTCTTTGTATTACTGCTCAGTTTTCTTTATATAAAAGTTAATTTCTTGTTCACCTTTGGAGTGGCTATCATTTCTTTTATTTGCTTTCTCCTTCTGGCTCTTTAATACTGAGAACTCCTCTCTCACCCTTTCCTTAAATGGTTAATCATTCATTTTTGTTGCTAAGTGATACAGTACCGTACCAGATGCTGGGGGACTTGTGAAATAAAATATGGTGTTTAGAAAGGTGCTAAAGATGTCTACAATTTCACTGGTTCTCCTGCCTCTTAATTGTGTTTTGGGAAACAAAATCAACAGGTAAAAATGGTGTTCTTCCTGCTTCCCTTTCCAACCTTCTTAAAAAATAATAATAATAAAAAATCACTGCACTTGCACATTGAGCTCCCTCATATAAGTCACATCTGGTGTTTAGGATATGTTAGCCAATCCACAGGCCTGGGATATCATTTTTGGTAGGTAAATTTCAGAATGTAAACCTCCAATTTTGAAGCATTTTAAAACACCGTTTGTACCTGCCTACCCTGAAAGCTGATCTATACACCTTGATCTTATCAGCTGTGCACTACTCCGAGCTGGTTTCACACCAAAAAGCTGACGGGTGGGAATCGCACATAGGTGCTGGAACGAGAGGTGCTGGGGGTGTGGCAGCACCCCTTGGCTTGAAATGGTTTCCATTATATATAGGGTTTACAGTTTGGTGAAATGGCTCTCAGCACCCCACTATTAAAAATTGCTCCAGCATCCCTGGAGTTGAGTTGAGGGCAGCATGAGAAATATAAGACGGAAGAGGAGCACTATTGATTTAAAGAAATGTTCCTTAGAAAAGGTGATGAAATACAAGTCAGGACATACTGGTAAATATCAGCCTTACTTCAGAACTGGATGTCCCCTCTTCAGCACCAATCCTGTGTTTGTTTTTTGCCTGTGGGAACAGAAGCAGGAAATAAAAGGGACTGGGGCTCACTGAAGAAGGGTGAGGGGATGGAAGGGATCATGTGTGTTTCCTTCTCTTACAAGGTCTTGAAGCTCTCACCATGGAGGGAAGTGGAATCAAGAGGTAACCAGCAGTCAGCTAATCAGCTTGTGAGGAAGTTGGGTGGGTCTGTGATATGCTGACTGCCTTATTGTCAGAGGGTGGGTTTTCTCCAAGGGATGTAGTGGAGCTAGGCATTCATGAAGGGGCTGTTTTTTTCTCATTTTGATCAGATTGTGTACTCAAGGTGGTGTGTTTTTTTTTTTTTTTTTGTTTTTTTTATACAAAAGGAGACTGATCTGAATGTACTTGCTTAATAGCACAATTACTTTCTCTACAGTCACACAAGTATTGCTGGCCAGAGGTAATAAGGAAATCGTAAATAAAATTATTTCACAAAAAAGTGCATGGTCCTTTTTAAGAATGTGGCTCATGATTCTTCTTTGTTAGTACGATCATTTGCAAAATGTGCGTTAGAGACTTTGCCTCCATTAGAGGTTACTGCCACTCTACAGCCACCAGGTGAATGAAAGGAGATATCTCAGTGGCTAGGACAGTAGACTGGACTTGGGAACACTAGTTCAAGTACCTGCTGTATCAGACTATCTGTGAGACTTGGGGCAAGTCACTTAATCTCTCTGTGCTGAAGTTTCCCATCTGTTAAATGGGGATAATAGCACTTCCTTAACTTATTGGGGTGTTGTACAGATCCATATAATAAAAGATTGAGGCACTCTGATACTATGGTCATGGCTATAGAAGCACCTGGAAAGATGCAATGACTAGTCTAAACTATAATGTCATCGTTCCTGCTTTGTGTATGTATCCAGGCCCTCCAACAGGTACGCACAAATGGGGAAACTAGTAGCCTTAGGCGTATCAAACCTACTCAGTTACATAAGATGTCTTACTACCTCGTGCCATGATGCCAAACAGCTGTCAGTTCCAGTAACAGAACTGCTGATGTTCTGGAGGCTTTTTCTGCTCTATGGCCCTATCTTCACTTCTCTCTTCCTTCCCTGATCAGCCCATTACCCAAAGCTAGTCATCACCTGCTTTCACTTTCCATCACTGCTTTATTGTTGTGTTCCTTGTAACCAGATGAGGTAGGGGTGGCATTAAAGTGTATCCTACTATAGCTGTTTGTAATATGTCTATCACCATAGTACTTATACACCAAAACAATTATTAAGAAATACAGTTTGCCTATATATCTTGCTTTATAAACATAGGGTTAGATTGTTACCTGCCCTGCATACTTCTAAAAGGGAGTAAGAAATTCCCATACATCCATGAGTGAGCTACCTGAACATTTGGTTCATTTATAAAGGAGTAAGTGGGGCTACTCACTTGCTTACTACCATCCCAAGCAAGTGAATGGGCCAGAGTAGCTGAGCCAGCAGAAGGAGGAAGTATACTGTTGGTATAGGTCTCATGAGCCTGGAGGAAAGAATTGTGGCTCAGGGTCACAATGCATCCCAACACAACAGCTGGGGTGGTGGTGCAGCTTGGTCAGGGCAATGCCTAAAGTAAAAATCTAGCCCTGAGATAATGATAATTATACTTGAGGTTAACATGTTACCTTTCATCTGATGATCTCACAGCATTTTACAAGTGTGGGTAAGGATTATTATCCATATTTTTAGGCAAAGAAGCGGAGTACAGACAACTTAAGTGACATGTGCAAGGATACATAGCAAGTCTGTGACAAACACAGGAACTAGAGTCTGGGTTCTCCTGACTCCCAGGCCTGTATTGTACTGACTAAATATGTTGCCTAAATTAAGACATGTCCCAGGCCTGCAATACTGTTGCCAATTCTAATGATTTTATCATGAGTCTTGTGATATTTGGCACCAACGGCTCTGAAGGAAATAAGTAGAAATGAGATAAGAGGGAAGGTCCTCTCATTGATCAGTAACTGGTTGAAAGATAAGAAACAAAGGATAGGAATAAATGGTCAGTTTTCACAATGGAGAGAGGTGGACAGAACCCAAGGATCTGTGCTGTTTAACATATTCATTAATGATCAGGAAAAGGAGGTGAACAGTGAAGTTGTATTATTTGCAAACTTTACAGGATAGATAAATCCAAAGCTGATTGCAAGAGGGCTCTTACAAAAGAGTGGCAGAGGGCTCTTACAAAATTGGCTGATGGGGCAACAAAACGGTAGATGAAATTCAATGTTCAAAGTAATACATGTTGGAAAAAATAATCCCCAATATACATATATAGAGGATCCCCCACCCTGTCCAAACACCAGCATCAATGGTCACTTGCACATTCAACTTCTTGGCCCTGGGCTGGCATTAACCCTGAGTAATGGCTTGGGCAGGGATGAGTGGGCCAAATTGGCACTGTCATCTGCTATACAGGGGCTTGGAAGGAATGTGGTGGCAGGTCCAGGCCAGTGCAGACACCAGACCCCTTCTCCAGGTCTCTGTTACTGTCAGCTCCGCTGTTTGGTGCGTGCAGACAACAGGGCTACATTTGATCAGGGATCTTTCTGTTGCTCTGTTCTGATCTCTATGGCTGGCTGGGTCTGGGTCCCTGCACAGTCCCTTCTGCGGATAGACATGGGGCACTGCAGGGCTGTCTGGTCTCCAGGCTGCGGTCACAGCTGCTTGTAGGTGACCCACAAAGTGCTGCCCCTGCTGTCAGCTCTGCAGTGCAATGGTGGAGGCTCCAGTCCTCTGGGGGAAGGTATGGCCACCTGACTGCCACCGGAAGTATGCAGCAGCATCAAGTCTGCCTCAAGACCAGCACCATACTTGGGCCCAGTAGGAAAACACTGGGCTGTTAACAGAACCACTTTACAACACAGAGGGACGTGGGGCAGTCCTCTGAACTCAGGCTCTGTCCCACAAACATCGGGACAGATACCAACACCGGGCATTGGTCAGTCCGTGTAGCCCAGGTAAACCAGGGATCTCCCTCCCTCCAGCTGCTCAAACAGGCACCAGAATCCTCTGGGTGATGCTCCAGTAGCAGGGGATGGGGCAGAATATTGGGGCCAGCAGGTTCTATAGCACTTGGGTTGGGCAGCTGGAGGAGCTAGGAGCTACCTGGAGAGATCAGAACAAGCAGAGGAATGGGGGAGTGGGCTGCTGGGGAGCAGGGTCATGAACCTGAGAGGGAGAGAATGAGAGACACCACCTGTCCCAGGTGGAAAGGGACAAGTAGGACATTATGGGGTGCAATCCAGACCAACGAGGGGCTGTGTCACCACTTGCCTTGCAACCTGGGGGGCCTCCAAACCTAAGCTCTTCACAGGCAGCCTGCAGGTCACACCCTGAGTCTCTGTGTATAGTCACAGCCCTGGTCCAGCAGCTCTGACCCCAGCAGCCTGCCAACAAACACCAGCCACACTCTGGCTCCCACCAGCTTTGGTTACTACCTGCAGGATGACCCCAACAGGCTTCCATTCCCAGATTTCCACACCCCCAAAAATGTGTTCTCTGCAGTCCAGGCCTCTCCTGGACAGTCTATTGCCCCTCTAAGGGGATCAACATACAACAGTCTGCTACCATAAATGGAGGTTACCCAAACAATTCACAACACTGTATTAGTTTTAATTAAAGAATAAAAAAAGTTTCTTTAACTACAAAGAGAGAGATTTTAAGTGAGTACAAGTAATAAGGCATTAAAGTCAGAAATGGTTACAAAAATAAAGATAAAACGCTTTCTAAACTTAAACTAGAGTTGGTTCAAAGTGAAGTCTCTTACCACATGTTTTCAGTACATTGGTGACCAAACTTTCAAGCTGGGATCTCCTCCCAGAGTCCAACAGCTGTTTCTTTTGTCATCTTAAGTAAAAAGAGAGAGATGGACAGGGAGGGAGAACTTGGGGTGTCTTTTTCCCCTCACGTCTATAGTTCAGTTACCCTTTGAAATGCTTTTTCATGGAGGTTACCCCTAGTTAAAGTTCATTCAAACAGTAAAGAAGGTGGTGGTGTCTGGTGGTGAAAGAAGTTCCATGCTGTTTGTTCTCACGTCTGTTTGCTGAAATGCAGATTTTCCTTGGTTCCATCAACATTATTTGGGGGGAGGGTGGGGCAATTCATAACTTTACATATAACATTGCTATATACAGTCTATCATGATATTATCTACCAGTAAGTTATTAGTTTTCAAATGATACGTTACAAGGCATATTTTGTACAAAGATTATTACAGTAGGGTGTGAATACAGGGATGCATTCCATCACAGTGAGAAAGAGAAACTGATGGAGAAACCCACTTGGGGGAGAAGTGACTGAATTATTCCTTCTCCCTGCACTGAGAAGGGAAAAGGGAGGGTGTTTTGAATGATTGCCTCACCAGTGGGGGTGGAGGATATTTGAATGACTGCTTGATGTGGACGAGTCCTAGGGTCTGTGACCCTTTGACTTGTTGGGCCAGGGGTTTGAATGCCCCCTGACCAGTTCGTGTTTAACAACCACTCCCTACCTGACTAGGTGCCCAGTATAGCAGTTCCTCGCCTTCTCCCTTCTGTTAATTTTTATGAACTGTGGGTCTAGAGCAGAGAGTGACCTATATAATAAGAGTTATATACCCAGTTATAAGAGGTCTTGGGTTGGAGGAAATTGGTGTACAGAAAGGGAGGAGAGGAGTCCCTGTCCCAGCCCTTACACCCCGGTCTACACTTTTCACTGTGTAGTTTCATTAGCTGTATCTTCATGCGTGGTATTGTCTTCCTTAGCTGTGCCTCCTGTGAGTCTAACAGGAAGACTCATACAAACTAGATTGGGCATGTGCAGCAAATGTTTTTTGAAGCCCTATGACTCAGTCAAATCAAAACCAATTTTCTCTGGACCACTCAAATGGGGTCAGGATGGGGTTGTACTTGAGTGGCTAGCCCAAGCGGCTGCCTGTGCTACCATGGCCACACAGCTATATTTAGTGCACTATCTTGAGCAGAGCTCACCTGTGTCTGTCTGCCTGAGCTGAGAATTACACCATCCTGCTGCAGTGTAGATATAGTCTCAAAGGCCCTTCGATATGGGCTGTTTCCCTGCTAATTTCAGCTTTCAATCCTCTGCCATTTTGGCTGTAAAGTGGTTCAAGAAAAGGTCACAAGGAGGGGAAATACTTTTTACCCAATCTTTCCTTTACTCAGAAATCTTAGTTTGTTGTAGAGAAATAAATGGCTGGATTTGCAGAATCTGTATGTGAGGAAAGGCAAGAAGAAGAGTCAAAGATCATGCCAGTGATGTGAACTTGGAAGATAGGAAACATATTAATGGTTTTGAAAGGCAAAATAAACTCAGTGTTCGGACCAAATTAGTCCTGGTGAAACCCCACCAAGTCAGTGATCTTGGATCAGAAATGCATTTGGCCTATTGACTTTCCAGTGGCTATGAGATTTCCAAGGGGAGAATATAGGCAATAAGTGGAGAAGTGGAACTGGACTGACGGTAATAGTTTGGGGATGAGAGGTAAATTTGGGAAACAACAGCGTGGAGGTGATACCGAACCCAGGAGAGTCATTGAATATAGTTATCCAAAGGAGAAAATGTAAAGGGAAAATAAGAGAGACCTGGAGGACTCTGACAGAGAAAGGAGTATGTGAAGGCCCTAGATGGAGAAGTCAAAAATGTAAGAGGATACCAAAAAAGTGGAGAACAATGGAAGCCCTGTTTCATAGATTTGTAATGTCTGAAGGCAGAAGGGACCACTGTAATCAACTAGTCCGATCTCCTGTACATCACAGGCAATAAGACTTCCTTGAATTAATTTCTATTTGAACTAGACCATATCTTTTTGAAAAACATCCAATCTTGATTTAAACATTTCCATTGATGGAAAATCCACCAGAGCCAGAGTTGTTCCAATGGTAAATTACCCTCACTGTTAAAAACATGTGCCTTACTTCTAATCCAAGTTTGTCTAGCTTCATCGTCCGCCATTGGAACTTTATATATCTTTGTTCTACTGTGTCTGAAATGGCAGGGGCCAAGGATAATGATGATGGAGAAGAGACCCATTAGAAATGGCTAAAGGAGAGAGTAGTTAGGGATATAGGTGACAGAGATTACTCTGAAGTGAGTGAAGCTCATACTGTAGAGGGTCAAAGAGAGAACTGGAGGAAGGGAAATGGAGGGCAGAGAAGTAAACTGCTCACATGAGGTTAGAGGTGAAGGAGAGGAGGGATATGGGTATTAAAGAGACAGGTGGTGTCAAAAGGATATTTTGGGATTGGAGATATAATTGCATGTTTGGAGGTAGAGGGGAGAAAACCAGAGGAGAGATTTTAGGATAAGAAAATGACTGGGAGTGGACAAGACTGAGGACACACGTTATGGAATTGGAGACTGGAGAGGGACAGAATAAAAGAAATTGGATTCCAAGACAGAAATTCATGAGGGGAGGGAGAGGAGAATGAAGAAATAGAGAGGTCCTGCCAGATGGTATTGACTTTGGCTTGGATGATGATGGCAAAGTGAGGTTACATATTTCGGGCTCTGAGCATGCCGTCTCTCTCAAAGCACTCAGCTTGTTAATGTGCAACCACAAGTCCTGACTCCAGCATCACTAGCATAGATTTATAGTTGATAAATGTGCCTATACACTGTGGTGCTAATGGCATCTTTGGTTCAAAACACCACCTGCAGGTTCCAACTATCACAGCACCTTCTGGAGGTTGTGCTACTTGGTGGCTTCCACTCAAGTGATGCTAGGAATTTGACTCCTCCTTGGGGTTTCTTGAGGATCAGCGGGTGCCTCTTTGTCAGTGGCTACCTGAAGCTGGGCAGAATTTCAATGTCTATGAGTATTGACTCAAAGATCAGGGCCAGAAGGGCACAGCCTAGCAAGATATTGTTCCCGAACTTTGGTTTATTTGTTTGTTTCATTCATTCATTCTTTCATTCATTAATATCCATCTATTTAATCGATGGATATTTGTGAGGCTCAGGACAGGAGAAAGAGAATTAGTTTCTCTTTGGAAAAGAAAATGTATCATTAAAATACCAAAAAAAAAAAAAAAAAAAATGGAGCAGGTTCATTTAAAAAAAAATTATATTCTGCTATCCTACTTCTTTGTTCCTCTGTATTTTGTAATGGATCCCAAAGCAAAATGTCGCTAAGGTCAAAGAGCATGGGAGCTCACTACTGGGTTTGTTCCAATGATTTGTGTCTGGATCTGGAGGGCATATGGGGCCTGTTGGCTCTAACAACATTTTGCCAACTGAAATATTGTAAAACTGGCAATTAACAAGTTGTTTGCAGCGTTGTAGCGGTTTTGGTCCCAGGATATGAGACAAGGTGCATGAGGTAATACTTTTTATTGGGCCAACTTCTGTTGGCAGAAGAGACAAACATTTGAACTGCACAGAGATTTTCTAAGAAGTTGGTCTAATAAAAGATATTACCTCACCCATCTTCTCTCTGTCTCAGTTAATGAGTCGTCTAAAGCTTTATTATTAAGACAGTTGATGCATACCAAGGGCTTAATCCTTCACCATTCAAATGAATGGGAGTTTTTCCATTGACTTAAATGGGAGCAGGATCAAGTCCCATTAGAGCTTGTCAAATAGTGTTATTACTGATAACATTAACAATTAATTTATATTGCAGTAGTGCCTAAGAGTCCCAGTTATAGATCGGGACCTCATTGTGCTATGTACTGTACATACAGACAGTTCCCGCCTTAAGGCACTTACAACGTCCGTTGAATAAATTAACAGAAACGTTTTACCAATATTTTCAAATAGATTATGCAATAGGTATATATTTGCACAACTCTAGTTACTAAAACTCTAGATACTAAAAGATACTTTTTAAATGAGACAAAATTATCATTTCTCTCAAAATATTTTATTATCTTAGGGTTGAAAGAGACCTCAGGAGGTCTTTCAAGGTCTTTCAAATGTTCAAGGATTATTTTTTCTGTAACGGGAGCATCTCTTTCAGATGACCCAGATATGAAGCAAGATGTTTTGAATCCATCTAATATTGTACAAACTACCAAGAATGACTCTTTCTTAGCAATTTTATACCCCTTTATTGCTACATCTCCAGTAAGCTCAAGAGTAAATGTATGAGCACAGATTTATCATGTGTTTTTTTTTCTTGCTGCTATTTTTAAATACAGCACATAGTCCTGACTGAAATTTTTTTGAACAAAAAGACTTTCACGGAAAATATTACCTTGTTTTGAAAATGAAATTTGTCCCAAAAAACTTCACTTTTTTGAAACTTTTCATTTTTTGCAGAATGTTTTATGATTTTTTTTCAGTATTTTTTTTTATTAAAAGGGTTACCGAAAACATGATGGAAATGGTTATCAAAACTTTTATTTCATACAAATCATTATTGTAAATGATGTAATTTTTATTTACAAAATTTCAGAAACACTGATAACCATTTTTAAAATGTTTTGGATAAATGTTTTGATTTAAAAATTCACAAATAATTGAAAGAAGGAAGGAAGGAAGGAAAAGGGGTCTGTTTTGAACCCAGTGAAAGGGGAACACTTTTGATATTTTTTGTGATTTTTTTTTTCATGTTTGAAACAGATCTAACATGATTTAATATGTTGAAATAAATTGAATTTTATATGAAAGTATACATTTGTAATTAAATGATGCAGGCATACTCTGTTTAGTGTATTATACAAGTTAAACGTTTTTTAATGAGTATTTTAATGCATTGATTTCAGATGCAGAATAGAACAGGAAACATACAGTATTGTATTGAATTTTAATCCAGAGTTGCTTCCTGCTGAGATGGGACCTCATTTTCTTCAGCTAGCTTAATATCATTTTAATAAGAGGTTAGCTTAATATCTTCTGGGATTTTTCTCACTCCATTCACTTATATGTTTTTTCAGGATCCCTTTGAAGCATTTCACATTGATAAGGGGCTGGTGAGAAAGTATATGAGCTCATTGCAGATCGGGGAGCTGGCCCTGGATCAACCAAGCTTTGAGCCCACCAAAAATGTGAGTTTGTACAAAAGGCCAGAAACACAACTGCATCTGGAATTGGGAGGATGCTCTGAGAAAATGCAAATCCACATTTCATTCATGTACAGTCTGTCAGAACCCCCAATATACTTCACATTGCATATGGAACCAGAGTGTCTGGTGGAGGAGGGCTGAAGAAACATTGGCTGTGAGTTTCCCCTGGTGTCCTAGTGACCCACACTGGGAATGGCAAGTCCAGTCTCTCACAGACTTCTGCCCAATACACAATTCCCACAGTGAATCCCACATAGCAGCGACAGTAGGGAAGAATGTGTCAGCCACAGGATCTCCCCAGTGGTACAACGACTGTCAATGGGGTTGACAGAGCCTGTCAGCTGTTCCCTAGTGTTGCAATGTCTCTTTTCAGAGGGAATAGAACCTGTTGGTAAAATGTTTCCTTCACTGCCATGATGGCTTCTCTGCAGAGCAGGAGCAGAGTAAACCTGCCAGCTCCTTAGGCTGTTGTTTTGCCAACCCAGAGTGAAGAATGCTATAACATTGGGTCTCCCCACAGAAATTGCTGGTAGAGGACTTCCGGGAGCTGCACACCACTGTTGAAAGGATGGGACTCCTCAACCCCAACCACCTCTTCTTCTTCCTGCTTCTCCTGCACATTCTGATGCTGGATGTTGCTGGATGGTTTGTTCTTTGGTATTTTGGGACATCTTTAGTGCCTTTCCTCATCTCTACAGTGCTGCTGACTATTTCTCAGGTAAATTCCTCAACCCACAGAATGTAGTTTGGGACCAGCTTACCCTTCCTCACACTCAGGGCCAGTTACATATTCCTATTACATGGCCATCCCCCTTATCTTTGCTGTGACTAGTCACCTGACTAGCAGGATGCTCTTTCTTCACCTGAGGTTGTATCAGTACCAAAGATAAAAGGTTCAGATAGAGGTACTTAGAGGACTGTTGGAATACTGATTTGGGGGAGTTCAGTTACTGGAGTTCTTGTCTTGCCTAGCCAGAGGCACCTTAGAAAATGTCGTAGGAGTGATGGATGTGGGGAGCTCACAATTTCTCAAGTCCTCAGCCTCATCCAGCGGGTGGAGGTACAGTCAGGGCCAGTTCTAGGTTTTTTTGCTGCCCCAAGCAAAAACATTTTTGGCCCCCCCCACACCCCACCCCTGGGCTCTCACCCCCACCTCACCCGCACCTCCTGCCGCCCCAGCCTGGGTTTTCCACCCTACCCGCACCCCCTGCCACCCCAGCCCTGGGCTCCCCCCACCAGTGCTGACTCCACCCTCGCCTCCAGCCGGTCCGGCGCAGGCAGGGTCGGGGTAGGCAGCGGGGCTCCCGGGCCGCGCCTCAGCCCAGGATCCCTCCAGCCGGGGCTCCTGCCTCCAGGACCATCCGGGACCCGGGAGGGCAGAGCCAGGGGACTGCCCTGGCAGGGGGCTGAGGAGCCAGGGCAGGGTAGCCCCAGAGGGAGCGGAGCCCCGGAGAGCGGGACGCGGGCCCCACACGGCAGTGCCCCGCCCTCTATGGTCCTGCTGCTCCTGCTTCTGGCTGCCCTGCCACAGTCCTTGGGCGGCTCGGCCGCTTCGCCCAGCCCCAGCTGCAGTGCTGGGGGGCAGCTGCCCTGCGGCATCTGCAGGCAGCTCCGTGTGCCCCAAGGGGCGGCCCCCAGCCCGAGTGTCCCCCGCTAGGAGCCTGCCCAGCCCAGCTACAAGGTGTGGGTGCTGCTCCCCCATGGCACCAACTGCAGCGGCCCCAGAGTGACGCACTGCTGCTGCTGCCAGGGGCGGCTCTAGGCTTTGCCACCCGAAGCAAAAAAAGGAGAGTGGGGGGGGGGGAAAGACGGCCAGAATGCCACCCTTGAAAATGTGCCACCCCAAGCACGTGTTTGGTTTGCTGATATCTAGAGCCGGCCCTGGGTACAGTAGGCAATAATGCAGAAACGCAGTTTCTAAGGGGCTCACAGCAGTTCTAGTCACAGCTTCTCCCAGAAGTCTGTGTAAAGAAGTTAGCCTAAGGTAGAGATGCTGCATCTAGTGAACTCAACCCTGTGGAATGTTTGGTTTTGTTTGTTTGTTTGTTTTATTCTGACTGAGTGAATGAAGTCAGAACCGTCAGTACATCTCCTTCCTATAATCTGCTAGACAACCTCACTCCACGCAGTCGCCATCTTATTAAAAAAAAATGGTTGCTTCTGATCTTTGATCTTTTGAGTCTGAACTTTGAGACACATTCTGTGTATGAACCAAGCTTTTTCTTGTGTCCCAAATGGGAGCATGAGTTGCCCTAGAGCTGAGGACACAGAAGCACTGAAAGACACAGTTGCCTGGTTGGTCCTTTGGCATTACTAATGCTCAGAGGAGATGGCAGCAAACCAGAGGAGGGTTCTTCTCAAAGGAAGGGTACTCATCTACAGAGTTCAAACTACTGCTATAGATTTAGCTCCAGTCTTAGTTCATAACCCTCCCTTGATCCACTACTCTCTTCCCACCAAAGTAGCTGGTAGTGTGAAAAAAATGCTTTACTGATACCAGGAACACATGTTTTTACCAATCTGGGGTCGATTGCTCTGATAGTGAAAATGGAGCGAGTGCCCTAGAGTTCACTGAATGGAGTCTCAACAGATTGCAGGCAGGGGACACTGCACACAGAGGGGTACCTTAGGACAGAGTATATTGACAATACAAAAGGTTTCCTTCATACCAGCAGAGGGCATTCTCATCAGGTTGGCTTGCACTGACTGTACAGGGAGAGAACATCCCTCTAGAGAATGGACAGACATCTCCCTGGTACTAGGAAGAGAAGGTCTCATTGAGTTGGGGAGCACTGACCTCCCAGTTTTCATGGAATCGGTAGGACTGAGCATACCACCGCCCTGGCCCTGATGCAGCTGTGTACTAAAACCTGGCCCTGCTTGTTGAATGATCTCTATTCTTTTTCAGTCCCAGGCTGGTTTTCTGCAGCACGATTTGGGGCACCTTTCAGTTTTCAGCAGTACCAAATGGAACCACTTGGTTCACGAGTTTGTGATGAGCCATCTGAAGGTAAGTGCCTGATACTGAGGGTGTTCACCCCGCTTTGGCAGAACTGATCAAGCATGGGGGGGGGGTCCCCTTTCAGTTCAGATAGCATTACGCTGACATTCTGCACTCTACATGTAATTAGAAGAATGTAGTGCAGCACTGGGAAGATGGTCAATATGTGACCGATGAGGTGATTTAATATTTGGTAGTGTTGTAGTCTGATTCCTGTGCTCTCCTCATTTCCTGCAGGGGCTTTCAGCACAGTGGTGGACTCTCCACCATTCCCAGCACCATGCCAAGCCCAACTGCTTCCATAAGGACCCTGATATTGCAATGCATCCCTTCTTGTTTGCTTTGGGAAAGATACTCTCTGTGGAGGTGAGTGTGGGGGTGGGCTAGGAATTATTTAGACCACTGAAAGATATAATGCTAAAAGAAATCAGGAGGCTGTATGTTTGGGAACAAGCTAATCCCTGGATCTTGCAAGGGGCAAGGAGGGGATACAGATCTGCTGCCTGAAATCTCTTTGGGTTCTATCAGAAACAGAAAAAGGAAGAGCGAAACAGATAATAGAAGATGAAAGGAAAACAGCGAGAGCAAAAGGCAACAAGCAAATGAGGGAGAGCTTTTGTTGTGGCCTACATTTGCCTATATCAAATAGGTGTACGACACATCAGAATGGGCTGATTCTCACCCCTGTCCCCTTAAGAGACCAGATTAATTTTCTTTCCCACTTCCTTGCTGTGACATGCCCAGAGTACAATCTAGACTGATGAACAGATGTGTCACTTCAGCCCTCTCTCCTAGGGTGCCCTTTAGACTGTTTTGCTGCAGTAGTTACCACTCCCGATGTGCTCTCACACAGCCTTCAGAATGTAAGTCAATCCCAGCTATATAGTGTGAGTGCTGCAGCAGGCACTCTTGAACCACACCGCAGGGTGACACTAGCACACTCCCAATCCCAGGCTTTTCCCAGAAATGTACGTCTAGTACTGCCCAGCTTTCTCCTGGACAATACAAGTTCACAGAAAGTCTGTCATTTTATTACTAGAAAATGATGTGCACAAATCCTGTTATCTCAAATGGAGTTTCCCAAACACATCAGTTTAGATAAAACAATAAAACAAGTTTATTAAATACAAAGAGATTTTAAGTGAACACAAGTAACGAGGCATAAAAGTCAGAGTTGGTTACAAGTAAAATAAAGGTAAAATGCAACTGATGCCTAACTTAACAAACAAGTAAATTGAAAGCAAAGTCTCTCTCACCACATGCTTCAGCAGTTCTATTGGCTGAACTTCTTTCAGTTAGGATCCCTCCCATAGTCCAATGCTGCTTCCTTTGTTCTTCAGATGGTGTGAATGCCGTGGGCAGAGCAAGGGGAAAGATCATTTGGGGCATCCCGCTTTTCATTTTATAGTCCTCTCCTTCCTTTGAGAAGCTTCTCCAGCTGGGAGCAGGGCATCAGGCACTCTCCCTGGACAGGAACTTTGTTGTTTCTTTGCTAAGATGCAGACCCTTGCCCATGTTCCCTTCCTGCCAATGAACAGCCACCTAGCAAACGATGATCCATGCACTACTTTGAGATACTCAAATAACTGACTGCTAAAAATGCCCTCTTCTATCTATATGACTGGTCAGAATGTGTACCCAGACCTATCATACACTGGTTTGTCCATAGTGATCCATACATTTATGAACTTCACACTTGATTATTGCAATTCATCGTATCTATGAATAAACCACAGACCCCGCAAAAAGCTCCACTTGGTTCAGGATTCAGAAGCTGCCTACTCATCAGCCAAGGCCTTTGAGAGCACATTGCCCCTGTGCTCCTCTCTCTGCATTGGCTCTCCAGGTAATACAGAATGATTTGCGGAGTTTTGGTCCCAATATTCAAAGCTCTCCAGGGATTAGCTCAGTTACCTGAGAAACTTTTCCTTCTGTGAGACTACGACTACTCACTACTGCTATGTTCCTGTGGTACAATGGAACTGTCAGCTTCAAGGATGAGATTATTGACCATTGGAGACAGAACTCTCACCCCTGGAACATGTGAGGATGACAAATCTCACTATCTTCAGGACAAAGTGCAGCACTCAGTTATATGGTTTAGCCTTCCCACGATAAAAAGAAGTTCATAAAAATATGGGCTTAGTATAAAAATCAAGACAGATAGTATTCAAGCAGTGATGCCTCCTGGTGCTTCACCACTGTGACAAAAGCAGCTCTGTGGATCACTTGGCTGTGTTCCATGTGCCACAATCTAACACCCACTGTATTAGAGCTTTGCACAATGCTACTTATTGTTACCTCTCCCCCTAATAAACCAATCTAACAATTCCAGCCTAACTTCATTAACTGCTGGAGCGACATTATCACTTAACTATGACAGAACTATGCTTTATATATTTCCTATAACACATGTGTGTATATTACTGACATTTTTAAAGACAAAGGGTACATCTGCATGCTTCCCAGCATGGGCTGACAGACATGCGTTAACTCTGCTTGAACCAGTGCATGAAAAATAGCAGTGTAGTCAGTGTAGCACAGGCAGCAGCTGCCTGAGTACAAACCCACCTGAACCCCCTAGGTACTTGGGCAGCTTGCCCGAGCTACCACCCAAGCTGCGCACAGCAACATTGCTATTTTTAGCTTGCTGCTTGAGCACAGCTAGTGCATGTCTGTCTGCCTGCACTGAGAAGCTCGCTCCCAGCCGCAGTGTAGTGGTACCCATATTAACCCAAAAGAAGATCAAGAGTCTATTCTTAGCAGCAGGAGGAAAGATCTGCCAATACCCACTATTGCCATTAATCATGATGAGCCATCTGAGATTTGCACATGGAGGGTCACTTCACATTTGATTCTCACTTACTTCACATGGAAGAGTGGGGAAATCGGCCACCTCTGCAGCTACACATGGGTCCTGAGATCAGTAGGTGAGGTCAGGTACAGCATTGTGCTAGCAACTTTGCAGGGAAAGTGGTGGGCAGATACTGCATTAACTTATTCATGGAGCCCCCTCTGTGCAGAAATGGTGGTCTTTCTTCTAGAAAACTTGTGTGGAGTTGGGGCAGGTACCCCACAGCTAGCGTGGAGGCGCAAGGCCTTAGCACAAATGGTGATAGCTGCCAGCAGATCTCCAATATCCACAATTTCTGAACCTCCAGTTTCTTCTGGAGGGATGGTGAACCCTGTATCACAACTGGAATCTTGTGGAGTATTCCTCCCAATTGGAGGCCCTCCTTCAAGTTTTTCCATAGGAGGAGCCATCTCGACTTGTATCTGGAAGGTCTTCTACTAGAATATGCTCCTTAGACAGAAGACAATTTTGGGTGTAAAGTTTCTGGACTGGTATGTCACTGACATTAAGTATGCAAGAGTGGGGGGCAAAATTACAAGATGCTACACATATGTATTTGAGATTGTAGGGAAAATGTTTATTATATTGCATTGTTTGTGAAATAGTATATAATGATGTAATGAGGCCTCTTCTGATCTCCCTTATGCTGTTGTAATTCAATGGATTTAGATGTCTGAGCAGTTGTATCTCGAGGAGGAGGAGGCAATGAAATTTATTTGAGTGAATGTTTCTCTAGCTCAGCTGACCTGCCACGACCCCCTCTTTTTTACAGCTCGGCATGAAGAAGAAGAAGTTTATGCCTTACAATCATCAGCACAAGTATTTCTTCGTCAGTGAGTATACCTGCTTTGCCCAATCGGTCCTGTCTAACAATCACCACTGACTCCTATATTAAATAATCCCAGGGGCTGAGAGGACTTCTCTCCCATGACAGTCTTATAGGAGATTACAGTGATTGGGGTACACAATCTATGGCTCAAATTGTTACCTCATTTGCTAAAGCAGCTGACACAAAGCAATGGCAAAAAGGTGAAAGGAAAGAGGAGAGATGAGGATAATTGAGGAGAAGGAGATAAGATGAGAGGGACAGATGAAAGGAAACTGAGGAGTAGTCATGGAGGAGAGGAGATGAGGGGGATGGAAGGAGAATCCATCTATTCCCTACCGTCACTATGCTATCTGAGCACCTTATCAATGCAAATGTTATAAATCAGAAGATTCTTTTTCTCTGTCCAGAGGTGAAGAGGCGCTGCCGAGGTGATTGACAATTCCATTATTACAGACAAATGTAGCTCTAATGCAAGGTGGCGATTATGGAGAGTGAGGTGGTCTGTCAGGGAGATGGGAACAATACAATGGAGGGCTTTAAAGATCAGGATCAAAACTTTGAACTTCATTCAGTATTTGACAGGGAGTCGGCATGTGTAGTGCCAGAGTCATGCACTGTCCATGGTCTGTGTTGATATGTGTGTGTGGGTTGCTGCATTTTGAGCCAGCTGGAACACTTTACAGGATATTGCTCTCATTCTGATATGTTGCATTACAGGAGTCAAGCCTGGAGGTCATGAAAATGTGGATCATCATGATCAAGTCTAAATCTGACAGAAAGGAGTCCAGTGGATAGAAGAGAGCAATTTCACTGCTGTAGCTATTTGGGTATTCAGAAGCATTGATGAGTTCAGAAAGATGGTGTGTAGCATCAGGTTCACCTATTGACTTTCAGGTGCAGGGAGATGGTATGATTTGCATTTAGTTGGAGGCAGGTGCAGATTTGAGAGTCGTCTACGCTTTGCTGGCCTCTGAATCTATAAAATGGAGGGAGAAAGGAAGGGCAGTAAAGAGGAGAGTAAGGAAGGAAGATGAGGAGCGAAATCTCTTGGGAAGCATAGTTCAGTGATGAGCACTGGAAAGCCCCGGAGCTGCACAGAGCTCTCCTTTCATTCTGGTTTCCAGGGTGTTCATTAACTAGGTGAGGCTGTTAATGCCTCTGATCTTCTTGTTTTCTTCTCCAGCTATGCCCCTGCTTGTGGTTCCAGTGTTCCAGTTGTACTCCTTGTACTTCATATTCCAGCGCAAACTATGGAGGGTAAGTGCACTCAGTATTTCCCACAAACCTTTGCAAATGGGCAGCTGCTCTTCTAACTGAGGAAGTTTTAGGACCGGGCCCTTGTTTGTCTAGAATGGTGAAGGAGAATTACAGCATATGGATCCAAGGCATCTTCTAGGGCTGGATTCATGTTGCTGTGAGGGGGTGAAAGGGAACTAGAATGCAGGGGCAGCCAGTGGGGCTTAGAGGATTGATTTCTTGAGCTGGATTCCTGTTACTCCAAGGTAGTTGAGGGAAGCTACAGTGCAGGAACAGTGAGTGGGCTTTTCTGGGTGAGATTTTTTTGGGCTGGGCACTCTCTGGTTTGAGGTAATGGGGGAAATCCACAATACACGGATCATTAGTGCAGGTTACAAGGAAACTTCCCAAGTTATGTCCTCACTGATGTGGGAGAATTGAGCGGAGCTGCAAGGGATAGACATGGAGTGATCCTTACATGGGGGGATTTGGGGCTTCTATTCCTCCCATTGAGGGATGGTGGAGGGGTACTGTTCTGCTGTAAACTGCTGTCCTGATGAAGGTTTCTCTCCTTCTGTCTCACAGGAACTAGCTTGGACTCTGACCTACTTCATCCGATTCTTTCTTTTCTTCGAGCCCTTACTGGGAGTAACGGGTGTCCTGGGATTCCTCCTGCTACTCAAGTAATCCTCACTCTAGGCATGACTCCCTCTGCCTACTGATACTCACACCTGACTGACTGACCCCTCTTCTCTGCCCTCATCGCTCATTCCTTCCCATCTGTGATTGCTTCTAGCCACTCTGCTTTTCTCCCTTTTCCATCATTGACTTCTCTCTTATAAGAGTACAAATTATGTTTTCCATACATTGCCCTCACTTTTGTCGGGGCCTTTTACTGACGACTCACTGGGTGGAACATAAGAGAGAAGTTATACTTGGTAGCCACTCATTCTGGTGGGTCTGAGGGGGCCTTTTACTAGCCAGAAAGCACTTTACCAGGCAGACATTGGGTTGGGATTGCAGGCCTGTTACTGGCCATTGCCAGTTTGCATGGGCATTTTACTGAGCAGTCAGTGCTTTGGGTGAGGTGGCCAGTTACTTATCTGTTGCCAGTTTGGACTGGGGTCTTATCTAGCAACCTTTGGCTTGGGTGCAAGTTACTGGGCAGTTCTTGGGCTGGCTTGATGTGTGGGTCTCCATCTGCTGTGACTATATGTGGCAATGACTGCTTTGTCTGTATCTGCACAGCGTCCTAGAGAGTATCTTGTTTACCTGGATATCACAATTGAACCACATCCCTATGCACATTGATTATGATAACAATATGGACTGGTTCTCTACACAGGTAAGAGACACTCTTTTACCAGGGTCTGTGGGTATGAATCCCAGGACAGGGACACTGGGAGCATACATGAAATTTTGCAGTGGGGATAAAGCTCAACCAGGAGCTCCTGAATGATGAGATATTGGGAGAGGAAACTTGTGATCATCTGTGTGGGGTGGTGGGGAATGAAGCCTGGACTAATTGGGGGTTACATGGAGACTGCATTGATGTAAAAACCAGAATGAGAACATATAGATATGGAAGCAAAGAGAATGGTAGGTAAAAGCTGCCTGATCCAGGGCACTCACATACAGTTCTCCCTGCATAAGAGGCTCTGATATTCTTCTCCTTTCTGTTTCCTTGACCTTGTAGCCATTTTTCCCCAGTAGAAGATATGAGATAAGGAGTGGCAGGACAGGTCTATGCCGGTCCAACTGACGAGGCCATGTCACTCCAACCAAGTGAGGACCTGATTAATGCAGTAACTATTCCATATCCTAGCATGCCATTCTCACTCAGGCCTGGTCTCCCTGTTCTAATGAACAAGGAACTGTAATCCCCACACCATCCCCAGGCAACCCTGCTCAAGTTAGAAGAAAGTGGAGGTCAGGGGTTGGTACCAATTAATCCACTTCCATAGAGCGACACTCATTTCTCTCTATTTTTCTCCCCTAGCTCCAGGCGACATGCAACGTGGATCAGTCCCTGTTCAATGACTGGTTAACTGGGCACCTGAACTTCCAAATTGAGCATCAGTGAGTATAGGTGTCAAGGCTGCTTCCCCACTTTGAACTTTAGGGTACAAATGTGGAGGCCTGCATGAAGACTTCTAAGCTTAACTACCAGCTTAGATCTGGTCCGCTGCCACCATTCCCAAAGCTAATTCCCTTCCTTGGGTAGCCTTGAGAAACCTTTCACCAGTTCCCTGGTGAATACAGATCCAAACCTCTTGGATCTTAAGACAAGGAGAAATTAACCATCCCCCTCCTTTCTCCCACCAACTCCTGGTGAATACAGTTCCAACCTCCCTGGGATCTTAAAACAAGGAAAAATCAGGTTCTTAAAAAGAAGGCTTTTAATTAAAGAAAAAGGTAAAAATCATCTCTGTAAAATCAGTATGGAAAATAACTTTACAGGGTAATCAAACTTAAAGAGCTCAGAGGACCTCCCTCTAGCCTCAGGTTCAAAGTATAGCAAACAAAGATAAACACTCTAGTAAAAGGTACATTTACAAGTTGAGAAAACAAAGGAAAACTAACACGCCTTGCCTGGCTATTTACTTACAAGTTTGAAATAGGAGAGACTTGTTTAGAAAGATGTGGAGAACCTGGATTGATGTCTGGTCCCTCTCAGTCCCAAGAGCGAACAACTTCCCAAACAAAGAGCACAAACAAAAGCCTTCCCCACCCCAAGATTTGAAAGTATCTTGTCCCCTTATTGGTCCTTTGGATCAGGTGTCAGCCAGGTTACCCGAGCTTCTTAACCCTTTACAGGTAAAAGGATTTTGGAGTCTCTGGCCAGGAGGGATTTTATAGTATTGTACACAGGAGAGCTGTTACCCTTCCCTTTATAGTTATGACAATAGGCATCTCAGGAGGAGAGGAAATTCCCAGGGGGCACTGGTGGCAATAGGTCTCAGCAGGAGGGGGAAGGAACTCCCAGGGGCACCACTGGGTAATGCATCCAGCAGAAAGGGCAGGAATTCTCAATGGAGCACCAGTGAGTACCGGCCCCTGGGGGAGGGATGGGATTTCTACAGAGCTCTGAAAAGTTTAGATCCTACTGAAACTGCCTCATTATTTCTCCACAGTCTTTTTCCTCGGATGCCACGACACAACTACTGGAAGGTGACCCCCCTGGTGAAGTCACTATGTGCCAAACATGGCATCGAGTACCAGAGCAAGCCCCTGCTCACTGGCTTTGGAGATATTTTGCGGTAAGTATGGTGCAATTGTTGCTGGCAAGCTGGGGTCAGGTGTCGAGACAGAGGGATGCATGATATAGGTGAGTTGGGACTGGATGACTCAAGATTGTGAATGACTCACAGTAAAGATGGTCCAGTGTTTAGGGCACTAGCCTAAGACTTGGGAGACCCAGATTCAATTTTTATCTTGCCAGATTTCCTGAGTGACCTTGGGCAAGTCACTTTGCCTTTCTATGCCTCAGTTCCCCATTTGTAATATAGGATAATAGCACTGCCCTACCTCTCAGGGGTATATTAAGAACAAATACATTAAAGATTGTGTCAATCACACCATCAGCAGATGGGGTTGCAGCGATCCTAGTGTGTGGAGGACACCATTTTTGTCCGCAGTGTGACCGTGCATGCACCATACATACAGGGTCATGCAGTGCAGAAAATGCAATTTTGTAGAGCGAAATGGCATCCCCCATGTGGCATGACCTCACATGTACCATGCATGCAAGGTCATGCTGTGCAGAAGACACCATTTTGCTTTTCAAAATAGCATCCTCCATGTTGTCTGGGGTCCTGGAAGGAAATAAATAATTAAAATAGGGTCATGGCGACAAAAAGTTTGGGAACCACTGCCTTAGAATGGGATACTGAGTCTTTCACTTCTAGATCATAGCTTACAGTCTAGGCCTAGGTCTGTATGATACAACTAGGCAGCTGTGCAAATAGCAGCAAATGACATTATGCAAGTCCCTTTGTGTGTGCACGTTGCATAAATCTACAGAATGTCCACTGTTTTACCCTCCTCCAGCTCTTTCCACCTGTCTTTGCATCTTTCTTCTCTATGTTTGTCTGTTTCTTCTGTGCTTCTCCATAAGGGGAGTTTATTGGATTTCCTCTGCCTGGTTCCATGCTTCTGCCCTTAAAAGAACATTAAGAGACAAATAGGGAGGACAAACACCTCTTGTTACAAGCATTCTGTATAAAAGGTGTGTGTATTGCATGTGAATAATTATATGAGGGAGCTGGTAGTGATCCCTCTTCTTACATTGCCCAGCCTGTTCCAGTGGTTCTCAAACTTATTTTATAGTGCTCCCCTTCTTTGTGTCAGTAGTCGTTTACGCTCCGCCTTCCCTCCTCCACGGCTCCCAACACACAAGTACGTATACTGCTGACCAGCTCTGAAGGCAGAGCAGAGAGTGGCGGCTGCTGGCCGGGTGCCCAGCTCTGAAGGCAGCGCTGCTGCCAGCAGCAGCACAGAAGTAAGGGTGGCATGGTATGGCCAGCCAGCAGCTGCTGCTCTCCTTAAGCTTCTCACCCCTCCCCCTAGAATACTTCTGTGCCCCCCAGGGGTGTGCCCCCCCAGTTTGAGAACCTCTGTTATAAAGGATTCTTTCAACTTTTTCATTAAGAAGCTTTCACACCTTGATATTTTTGCATCAGGCTTTTAATTTTCAGCAGAGGGAATCTTCTTGAGCTACAGAAATGCCGTTTCTTTGTCTCCTAAATTCCATTCAGATATACAGTTCCCTTTTCTCACTGGTCTTCCTCATGAAATGTTGGCAGCCTGCCAAAATCACTGAACATTCCAAGATTGAGTTCTCACTTGCTGTGCATTGGGAACAGCTGGAGCTTTTGAAGTGGTGGTAGTGGTGTGCAGATGAAGATAGCCTGGCTTCCCCTGTGTTGTCCCTTGGACCAGTGTAAGGCCCCAGTGGCCTATTTACACTTACTGAGGCCCCACATGGGCCAGAAGCTCCCCCAACTCCCTCTACGGACAGGAAGGGAGAGGCTGGGCTCTCTCCAAGCATTATCCTGTACCCAGCACAGGGCACCAGTGGCCAGTCCCTCCTGTGCGGGAATACATGGGTCAGGAACTACTCCTGCTTTAGGGAAGGAGGAGAGAGAGACAGGGTTGTCCCCCTGTTCCCTCTTCTGGGAAAACTACATTTTCCTGCTGCCAGTTAATGTTGTTAGTCCGGTAATTTGAGTAATAATATGTTGTGTTGCCCTGTGAAGGTTTAGGGCTCAAATCCTGTTGATCATTCATGATGGGTTTTGGGGGAGGGATGTAGATTATCAGAGTTGCACATAATGGAATTTGGTTTTTACCTTTCTTTTTAAGAAAAGCCCTAGGAAATCTCTCTCTCACTCACACACACACACACACACACACACACACACGTTATTTCGTTTGCAAAGTCAAGAACTTGAAAGTTAGGAAATACCAAATGTGCAGTTGAATGTACACTGATAGTTCTGTAATCTTTTCCATATGCATTATGATAAAGTCTTTCATTGCATGATCACATACGGTCACCCTCCCCCTCTTGCCTCATTCAGTGCCTAAGATGGAGAAACAAAGGAGCAGAATTAAGGGGTCCTGCCACATAGTTTTGGTTTCATGATTAGTACACAAGGACTTGGTCTTAGGCAAACCATTTAGATGTACAATAATGTGCTACTATTGAGTAAGTTTGTACTTGTTTTATCACTGGTCTTTTAAATTTACTTTGGTTTGTTTTGTATATGGGTTATCTATTAGAATTCACCTAATCCCTCAGAGGAGGAGTGTGATTTCTCTGGATCATGATATCAGCCCCTATCACTATTGGGCTGTACTTTGTCTGTGTGGGTATTCAAAACATCTCAGCAGAGTTCTATCTCCCCATGGAAAAAGCTGAGGTTCAGGCCTCTTTTTGCCTGTATTGATTTCAACTTTATTTTACATGTTTGGGTTTGTTTCTATTCAGTAGTGAAAATTTATTTCTTCTTCCTGCCCCATCTCTCTCTCAGGAGAGTGTCAGAGCTCTGATGCTTTGTTTCCTCTGGTAACTTTGATATATGTGCTTCCCTAATCAGTACCTCTCAGTCAGCACAGTGGCAAAATGGCCTAGAAAACTCTGTAGAGACCTCAAAAGGAGCTTCATATTGTGAGGCAGCATTCTCAGGTAATCCAGGGGCTGAATGCCATCATGCATGCTCTGAGCCCATCACCTCTTGTCCTTCCAGAGTTAAACAGGGGAGATGGGGCTTCACACTAGATTCTTGCTTTCTGTCTCACCCCTGTATTTTTTTTCTCTTGATTTTATGTTCAGTCTCCTTTGCTGACTAATTGGGCTCCAACTCTCTCCCCTCTGCAGCTCTCTGAAGGATTCGGGGGAACTCTGGCTTGATGCCTATCTGCATGGATAAGCAGCAGCAGCTCCTATGGAGGAGTTACCTGGGATTGACTGCCATGAAGATGTAGTACACAGCAGGTTCAGGGAGATGAGTGGGCCTAGTTGCTGCGGTGGGAGAGCTGTTGGGCTTAGTTTCAGTGTGAGTGTGGGGTTTTATGATACACTTTTTCTCCTATTCTACCTCTGTAAGGTGTGGTATGGGTATATGGGGACCACTAGAGGTTAACCTTACTATGGGGAAAGTGGCTTTAGCAATGGGAACAGCAGCCCTTCTCTCTGCTGACATTTCCCTTGCTATGTACGTGGCAGTGAATCCTATCCAACTTCTTCCTAGTGTGACAGAATCAAAGTGAAAATGGGGACAGTGTAAATTCTGGGGAGAGAGAGAATGTGGAGAAAAAAGGAGAAAAGCCAGTGCTGAGACAGACAAGGAAGAGCCTTTAAAGGCTACAATATACATTTAAAATCTATCAACTAAGTATGTAAGCCACAAAGTGGATGCGAGACTGAATAGTGTGGACATGAGATTAGAGGGGCCAAAACTCAGGGTGGGGATGGATACAAGACCATAGAGGTGAAAACACCAAGCAGGATTACCATGAAACCAGAGGCAGTACACAAGAGCATAGACATGAGACTAGAGCTGATATGGCATGTTCAGTGGACCCACTTATGTGAGTGCCTTTTTGACTATATATATGTGTAAAACACGTAGAGAACCTCGATCTCAGGTTAGTTGTCCATTTGCAATTTTTAGTGAAAAGAGTATGAGCAGTTTCCCCCCTGCCTAAGGCAAGTTCAAGTGAATAAAAGGGTTAATTGAGCAAATACTGATATTGCATGCATGATAAGGATATACATTAGTCCAGGGGAATCCCCAGTCTATTGGTTTAGGTATTAAAATACCTCTAGAGGTTTAGTTTAGGAGAAAGAGTCTTGCAAGACTCAGAGGCAGATCTATAGTAGAGTGATTTCATTTTTGGTGTATCATAAGTTGTAAAAGCTGTCACAGACACGTCAATATTATGGCTTTTAGTGCTTACCTATATGGTGCTGCCTGAAGCTTTAAGGGATTCCCAAAGTTGCAACTAAGTGGTGCTGTCTCCCTGGCTTCTCTTAGAAAGTAAAAAAATGGTTGCTAATTTGAACATGGGTGTTTGGCCAATTAATAGGGCTGAATCATTTCTGTCTGTAATGGACAGTATAACAGATCCAAGTTTCCCCAGACTTAACAGCTGTCAGTAGAGATGGAACTTGCATCATTCTACTCCACAATCACAAGCCCCTACCATTTAAAGAATCTTCATTAACTGTAGCAGTATTAAGGCTTATGATACATACCTGACTTTCCATCAAGTTGAGCCAATGACGCACATACACTGTAGGCAGTATATTACACTTGGTTGTTTCTTGTGCTACGTGCTTCTGAAGGGGTCCTCATAAATACAGTTCTTCGAATGCTGTTCCTGTTGGTGCTCCACTTCAGGTGTCGGTATGCCCCAGTGCCACTGATTGGAGATTTTCAGTAGCAGTGCCTGGTCGTGGGCGTATGTGCGCAGTAGCCATCTTGTGTCCTGACCCACTCAATTCCTTCTCAACTGTCCTCAGCTGCAGACTGAGCTCCAACGGCAGTGTCAGAAATTTACCTAGAAAAGATTTAGAAATGGTTATTGCTAAGTTTAGTTGCCAGC
>NC_048301.1:116004384-116040417 GCF_013100865.1 Trachemys scripta elegans
TGTGCCCCAGCCCCCTTGATTATTTTCATTGCCCTTCACTGGACTCTCTCCAATATGTCCACATCCTTTCTGTAGTGGGAGGCCCAAAACCAGATGCAGCTCTCCAGATGTGGCCACACCAGTGCCAAATAGAGGGGAATAATCACTTCCCTCGATCTGCTGGCAATGCATATTAATACAGCCTAATATGCCATTGGACTTCTTGGCAACGAGGGCACACTGCTGACTCATATCCAGCTTCTCATTCACTGTAATCCCCAGGTCCTTTTCTGCAGAACTGCTGTTTAGCCAGTCAGGCCCCAGCCTGTAGTGGTTCATGGGATTCTTCCTTCCTAAGTGCAGAACTCTGCACTTGTCCATGTTGAACTTCATCAGATTTCTTTTGGCCCAAACCTCCAATTTTTCTAGGTCACTCTGGACTCTATCCCTACCCTCCAGCATATCTACCTCTCCCCGCCAGTTTAGTGTTATCTGTGAACTTTCTGTGGGTGCAATCCATCCCATCATCCAGATCATCAATAAAGATGTTAAGAACATAAGAACATAAGAATGGCCATACTGGGTCAGACCAAAGGTCCATCCAGCCCACTATCCTGTCTACCGACAGTGACCAATACCAGGTATCCCAGAGGGAGTGAACCTAACAAGTAATGATCAAGTGATCTCTCTCCTGCCATCCATCCTGTTGTTGAACCAAACCAGCCCTAGGACCGACCCTTGGGGCACTCTGCTTGATACCGGCTGCCAACTAGACATCAAGCCATTGATCCCTACCCACTGAGCCCAGCAAGCTAGCCAGTTTTCTATCCATCTTATAGTCCATTCATCCAATCCATATTTTTTTAACTTGCTTGCAAGAATACTGTTGGAGACCTTATCAAAAGCTTTACTAAAGTCAAGATATATCATGTCCACTGCTTTCCCCATATCCACAGAGCCAGTTATCTCATCATAGAAGGCAATCAGGTTGGTCAGGCACGACTTCCCCTTGGTTAATCCATGTTGACTGTTCCTGATCACCTTCCTCTCCTCCAAGTGCTTCAAAATGGTTTCCTTGAGGACCTGCTCCATGATTTTTCCAGGGACTAAGGTGAGGCTGACCAGTCTGTAGTTCCCCAGGTTCTCCTTCTTCCGTTTTTTAAAGATGGGCACTATATTTGCCTTTTTCCAATCGTCCAGGACTTTCCCTGATCCCCACGAGTTTTCAGAGATAATGGCCAATGGCTCTGCAATCACATCAGCCAATTCCCTCAGCACCTTCTGAGAGAGAGTCTCCTCTGCTGCTTGTTTTAGGAAATGTCCAGGGGAAGGAACAGATCAGTTCTCAGGGAGACTCTCTTTGGTGCAGTTAGATTAGCTAGTAAATATAGACTTCTGCACTGACTGCTTCTTTTCAAGACTCCCTGAAAACAGAACCCTTGATTCAAGAAAGCACAAAAGAATGTGCTAAAATCCCATTGACTTCAAAGGTGCTTAAGTGCTTTGCTGAATTAAGGTCAAAGTAGCTATGAGATGGTAGGCGGGAGTTTTTCTCTCTCTTTTCCAGGGTGGAAGATCCTAAGGCTACATCTACAATGCCAAGTTTTTTCGCCAAAAGTTATACCACTTTTATTAAAGTGCTTTAATTAAAACTGCTGTTGCATGTGCTCACCAGCTCCTTGTGTCACTGGAGCACATCCACACTAGCAATGACACAGAGAGCAGTGCACTGTGGTAGCTATCCCACCATGCAAATGGCAGCAGGGTGCTTTGGGAAGGGTTTGCAGTGCCTCGTGGGGCAAGGACAGCGTCACATGATGCAGGTTTCTCAATCCCATCGTTCCTCGGGCATCCTACTAGATTGTCAGCCGCTTTTCAACTGAAGTGGGGTGGGGAGAAGGGTGTATGACAGGGAGCAGGTGTGTAAGGGGGAGAGACAGACAGTGTGTGTTGGGGGAGAGTGAGTGTGTCGGTGGCATGCTGTCTCCTAAGTTCAGACAACCACCAAAAGCAACCAGTCCTGAGGCAGGGGAGGGGAAAACCCAGACATCAACCCCTGATTTGCTCTTTGTTTTCCGGAACAGAGCAGCACAGCATTGGCTGTCAGAATTGAGCTTTGAAAGGGGAGGAGATCATGCCTGCAGGGCTGTTGAGTTCAAAACAATGAGCAAAGTGGTCACTGCAGGCATTGTGGGACACCTCTGGAGGCCAATTACAAAGATAAAAGCAAGCAAGGTGTTTACACTGGCACTTTGGCAATAAAACCTTTGGACAAAAAGCCTTATCACTCTCCTTGAGGTGGTTTTGTTAAAACCTTTGCACAAAAAGCCTTATCACTTTCCTCAAGGTGGTTTTATTACAGCGCTGCAACTGAGGAGTTTCATGGCAAAAAGTGACTTTAAAGTGTGTACTCCTCTGCTGTTTCATTGACCTTTTGGCAAAAAAACTTGCAAGTATAAACCAGGCCTTAGGGTAGTCAGGACCAGACTTATTTGCACTCTGTGAAGTCAAATAAAATATGATCTTTACTTTACATTATGTAAACTCCAAATGAATTTGTGTGTGTTAATTTCACTTTTCAAATGACCTCCACTGCTACCCAGAATAAATAAGCAGAGGTCCTTAGTACACCAATGCCAGTTGCTGACAGTGGCCTCATTAACTTTGCCTACATTTCAGAGTGGCAGCCGTGTTAGTCTGTATCAGAAAAAACAATGAGGAATACTTGTGGCACCTTAGAGACGAATAAATTTATTTGGGCATAAGCTTTCGTGGGCTAAAACCCACTTCATCAGATGCATGGACTGGAAAATACAGTAGGAAGATATATATAACAGTACATGAAAAGATGGGAGTTGCCTTATCCAGTGGGGGGGGGGGGTCAGCTCTAACGAGACAATTCAATTAAAGTGGGATATTATCAACAGGACAAAAAATCACTTTTGTAATGGTAATCAAGGTGGCTCATTTCAAACAGTTGATAAGAAGGTGTGAGTAACAGTAGGGGGAAATTAGCATGGGGAAATTAGGTTTTAGTTTTTGTAGTGACCCATCCACTCCCAGTCTTTATTCAGGCCTAATTTGATGGTGTCCAGTTTGCAAATTAATTCCAGTTCTGCAGTTTCTCATTGGAGTCTGTTTTTGAAGTTTTTTTGTTGAAGAATTGCCACTTTTAAGTATGTTATTGAGTGTCCAGGGAGGTTGAAGTGTTTTCTGACTGGTTTTTGAATTTTATAATTCTTGATGTCTGCTTTGTGTCCATTTATTCTTTTGCATAGAGACTGTCCGGTTTGGCCAATGTACATGGCAGAGGAGCATTGCTGGCACATGATAGCATATATCACATTGGTAGATGTGCAGGTGAACAAGCCCCTGATAGTGTGCTGATGTGGTTAAGTCCTATGATGGTGTCCCTTGAATAGATATGTGGACAGAGTTGGCAGTGGGGTTCATTGCAGAGGTAGGTTCTTGGGTTAGTGTTTTTGTTGTGTGGTGTGTAGTTGCTGTTGAGTATTTGCTTCAGGTTGGGGGGCTGTCTGTAAGCAAGGACTGTACAACCTTTCCTGAAGGACGATCCGTCACTCTCACAGACCTTGGGAGACAGGCCAATCCTTGCTTACAGACTGAGGGTGAAGCTGAAAACAGTTGGAGTCCAACAGAGTATGGCTTTATGTAGTGGGAACCAAAAATGGGTCAACAAATAAATCTTTGGAGGCAGCTACGGTCATGGAGGGGGTCAATAAGGGTGAATCTGGAGGCAGTGGGTTTATACAATGTCATGGAGAGCAAGGCTGGATATAGTCACCATTTCCTTGGGGGTCATGGAGAACAAGGCTGGAGGCAGTGGGATTTTGCATGGGTCACTAGAACCACACTCTACTGAACTAGCTGCCCCACCAGAAGTACTGCTTCCTTGGTCATTTTGGAGAGGAGCAACAGGCCGCTGAGGGTACTTTATGGCCTTTGGAACAACATGGGCAGGGCAGGGCTCTCTAAGAGCTGGGGCAACAGCTCTCACCTGCTCCCTGGAGAGCACTTGGGCCACCTCCTTCTTTTGGCCCTTTGCCCATAGCAGTCATGGACAAGAGCAAGAACGAGAGGCCAAAGCCTGTCTACAGGTAGCTAGTAACCAGCATAGAGACTCAAACCTACAATGTTGATGTGAGTAGCACCACAGTCTGAGTTAGCCAGCCCCAGAGAAAGACACCTCCTACAGCCATTTCAGATACAAGCAGCAGGTTGCAATGGGATGACATCAGATTAGGGCCTTTTTTTTTTTTTTTTTTGCAGGTGGATTAGCTCAAATGGTAGAGCGCTTGCTTTGAATCAGAGCGGTGACGGCATTGATGCCTGCATTCTCCAGCCTGCTCTGCTGTGGTAGGGGGAGCCACCCCTTTTTTATTGCTTTGCTCAAGACCCTGGAACCATCTCTGTCTCACTGGCACCAGACACTTCAGTTGAAGGTGAGAAATTAGCTCAAGCAGTAGAGTAAGGATGGTCTAATAGTGGAGGGATTCGATCGTGATTCTGGAGACCCCAGTTTCAATTTCTTGCTCAGTCGACAACTTCCTGTGTGACAATGGAAAAGGAACTTAGGGTCCGTCTGCACTGCACTGTAAGCCCAGCCTCAGACTCAGGCTCAAGCCCAAACTCCCCTTCCCTCTACACACAAGTTCCACAATCAATCACTGAAGTAAACTGCAAGACACAACTAGCACGGCCTAACTTCTAACTAATTTATTCTGTATTTGACAAAAATACATGAATGCCCTGTTGTTTTAAGAAGCGGGAAAAAGTGTTAAATTGCAGAAATGAAGAAATAATCTTTAAAAGTGCAGGTGCATCTTTTCCCTGAGGAGTGCACTGATCATTGCTATAGCTCCTTAACAAAGGCATCATGTCTTGGCTGCAGAGTTCAGGAGTTTTCACAGTAATAATCTAGTAAAAGAGGGAGACACGTACTAGAGCTTTCTTCCTGAGATACTGTGGGCAAATGAGCTACAAGAGCCTGCTCCCTTTCCCACTGTAGTCAGTGTACTACATTAATCATTACATTGTAACCCCCCATTGAATGATTTATTCAGCATGTTTTGTGCTACTGAACTGCAGGGGTGAGTCCCGTGCCTTTACAGTGATGAGGTGAACTCACCCCGCACTGGACTGGGAAGGGTTAACTCCTCACTGTGGGTAGAGGAAGCCACACACCCACATCCCTACTGGGCATGCTCCAGGTGTAGCAGCAGTATAAGAGGGAACCCAGAGACCCCGAAGACGCACTCAACTATTGAGAAAGAAGCCTTGGCCATTAAGTGGGCCATAGAAGCTCTGTGGTATTATCTGTTAGGAAATACATTCCGACTGATCACTGACCACACGCCTTTCTGATGGTTGAATAGCATGAAGGTACAAACCCACAAATCATGTGCTGGTATCTTGCCCTACAACCATACGACTTTCAGGTACTACATCACCCCGGGAAAGTGCATGCCAATGCCAATTTGTTTTTTAGGATAGCAGGGGAGGGGAGAAAGAAAGAGCCCCCACCAGGTGCCCTCTTGAGGGGGAGGGTGTATGATGGGGTGAACTCACCCAGGGTTAACTCCTCACTGTTGGTAGAGGAAGCTACGCCCCCAAGTCCCTACCGGGCATGCTCCAGGTGTAGCAGTAGTATAAGAGGGAGCAGCCTGGCTCTGTCTGGGCTGACCACCAGAGATGAAGGATGCTTCTTGCTGGCTCATGCCCAGGAACCACTGAAGCCCCGGACTGCAGAAGCCAGAGGCGCCAAGACCCACACGGACACCCAGATACCTGTGGATACCCCAGGGAGGTCCGGGCTACAGGGAGTTGCACCGGCCGAAGAACCCAGAGACAGTGAAGACGCACAGATCACAGACGGGAGTGACAAGGTAGCAAGTAGCCTGGGGTGGGGACAAGTCATTGTCCTCAGGCAGGTCAGTGTGTTGCGGATGGATACCAGCTGACCCAGTGGCGGACTCACTCACTACTGCAAGGGCCCTGGGTTGGGACCTGGAGCAGGAGGGCCTGGGTCTCCCTACCTGGCCGCCACCCCACTCCTGGGAGGCGGCCCACACTTCTCCCCACCCCAAGCAGCCACTTGATCCTACAGCTCCGCTCAGAGGGCAACTTTATTGACTCCCGCCACTAGCCCATCCAATGCTGCCCAGAGGATGACTTTATTGACGCCAGCTGCTAGGCCCTACAGCCCCACCCAGCGTGCCACACTCTTGACTCTGGCCACTGGGCCATACAGCTGTGCCCAGAAGGTGACCCTGTTGGCTCCAACCACTAGGTCATACAGCCCCGCCCACAGGGGTATCTCCATCGACTCGGGTTGCTAGACCTGGATGCCGACGAGCCCAGGGGATCATTAATGACTCTGGCCGCTACACCTTACTGCCCTGTAGACCCAGGGTATTTCTATTGACTTTGGCCATCGGGTCTTACTGCCTTGCAAACCCCAGGGTACTCCTATGGTCTCTGGACGCTAGGCCTTACTGCCCGGCAGAGAAGGGCTATTCCCCAGACGAGGGTCACATGACCCTATTCCCCTGTGGAGCAAGGCAATTCCATAGACTCCAGCCAGTGGGCCTTAAAACCCTGTGGATCAGGGCATCTCTATGGACTCCTGCCCTTAGGTCTCATGGCCTGGAGACCAAGAGCAGTGGACGGGGTCTCTCCCACGCCGTCACATGCACATAAAGCATGCCTTGTAAGTATCATGAGAAAGGTTATGTTCCTTCGAAACCCACTGTTCCAACTAAATATGTATATCAGTAATGCATATGAAGTTATGAGAATTGTGTTCTATGGTTGTCACCAAAATATGTTGTGGGTTTGGGAAGAGCCAGATATTAGCTCCCTCAAAGACAATAGCAAGGGAGGTAACCAATGCCCGGGCAGGTGTCAAACAGACATCACCAGCCATTGTCCAGCAGAGGAGTTACAATTCAGTGACTCACTCACAGGAGACACCCCAGGGGTATTGCTTCACCTTGCGACTCAGCAATGCCCACCAGATATTCCTGGTGGACTTATGTTCTCCAAGCACAGGGACTAAGGGTATAACACACAATACAGGTGTGGTGGTTAAGGACAGTCAGGAGGAGGCGCCAGTTTGTTATTTTCTGTTTGCTTATTTCAGGAAAGGGAAGGAGGGACAGAAAAGCAGGAAAATGAGTGAAGGCAGTGAAGCCACTGTGAAGCTGGAGCTGTTTAGACTGCAGGTTGCAGAATACGAAAGGGAGCCCCAGAGACTATTGGAGCTAAAGGATCTCAAGATAAAAGATAAAGAGAGAACCCGAACCAGAAACAAACACATCTAAGGGCCCCAGAACTAAGAGCTAGAGAATCTGAGGAGAAAGAAAGAGATAGAAAACACCAACTGGACCTCCTGGAGAAGCAGAACCAGAACCCACCAACTCCAACGATCCCCACCACTCCAAAAATCCACAATTGGGACCATTTATGTCCTTCATATAATGAAGCAGATGATATTTCTGAATATTTGACTACCTTTGAAAGGCTGTGTGCAGTGCATGAAATCCCTTACGCCAAGAGAGTTCCTACCTTGATTGTGAAATTAACTGATAAAGCTCTAAATGTATTGAATGAAGTGCCCATTGAGGATGCTTTAGACTATTATAAATTCAAAAATACTGTTTTGCAAAGGTTTTAGATTACCCCTGAAACATATAGAGTTAAATTTAGGAATCTTAAGAGGGATATTGTCAAGTATCAGGGATATTGGCATGAATAATGAGGGAATATTGGCATGAAAGAGGAATATTGGCATGAATAATGGGGAATATGTGAACAAAATGAAAGAATTGATGGGAAAATGGGTGAGGGGCAAAGGTGTTACAAGCTGTGGGGAATGTTTGGTCTTGTTGCTCAAGAGCATTTCCTAGGCATATAAGGCAGATGTAAAGCAGTGTCTATGGGACAAAAATGTAAAGTCTGTGGACAAGATGGCATCTCTGGCTGATACCTTTGAACAGACACAGGCATCTATTGAAAGCAAATCACTAAAAGAGGGGGTTACGCCTGGTGGGAAGGGAGGGTCCCGTTTTATCCCTAGCAAGAAGGAGGGGGTTTGGGAGGCCAGACATTCCCCTCCCCAAAAAATCCCCTTACTGGTAATTCCTATCCCAAACCTCCTATCAAGACAGAGGAGCCCAGAAAGTGCTACCTCTGTAATTCCACTGAGTAGCTGTAGATGCCCAAGCTGAGGGAAAGTAAGCTCCCACTAGCCCATGTTAGTGCAGCTGTCCTCAGCACAGAGGCCCTGGAGGGAAACCAGACAGGAACACCCACATCTTACCTAGCAAGTTCTGTGGGGACCCAATACGATATTCCTTTTTGCTACAGGCCACCACACTAACAGTCCTAGCCTTGTGGTAGAAGTCATTCCCCAGTAGCATGTCCATTACTCCTACAATCAGATCACTTTCCAAACCTTCCTATGCCACGTGGATTTTAACTAGTGGCACGGGGAATCTGGTTTCACCCATCCCCCACAATCTCTACCCTTTGGCCAGGTAATATACTGGTATATATCATGCCAATATATTGGGTTCCTGGAGGAAGGGGTTGAGGCCCCAGAAACTGCTGAGGGGAATGGAGAAAGTCTCTCTGCTTCTCCTGCAGCAGAAGGTAGCAGCCTGCTTTCAGGTGGGATGAAGTTCATCCCAACCCCTCCTCCATGCCTGAGGAAGACAGCATACCCTCAGGGCAAAGGGCGGAGGAAATGTCTGTGACTGAGGATGCTGTCCTAGTTGTTAGTTGTCTGTCTTTTGCTCAGCTGCAAAACCCTGGCCCCACCCTAGAGAGCGTAAAGAAATATGTTCTAGAGCGAATCCCAGCCAAGGGGGATGGGAAGAAGTTTTTTGAGGAGCATGGGAAATTGTATAGAGACGTTCCTGTGGGAAAGAACAAAAGCCCGAGGCAGCCCTTTAAGCAGTTGATTGCACCCAGCCAACACCGTGGGGAATTAATGCAGCTAGCACATGATAGTCCTTTTGCTGCTCACTTGGGGGTACAGAGAACATATGACAGGCTAAAGAGAAATTTCTACTGGCCAGGAATACAGAATGATGTAAAAGATTATTGCAGGTCTTGTGTATTGTGAGACCTGTAGGACCTCAGAAAGTTCCTCTATGTCCCTTACCCATGATACAGGAAGCATTCCTGTAAGGGTAGTGATGGACATCGTGGTCCCTATGCAGCATCCCACCCAGAGAGGGAACAGGTATATCTTAGTAGTAGTGGATTTTGTCACCAGGTACCCTGAGGCAGTTGCTCTGACTAATATTGAATTTGAGACTGTGGCTAGGACCTTTCTCACTATACTCAGCAGAGTGGGTTTCCCTAGAGAGATTTTATCTGATCAAGCAGCAAATTTCATGTCACAACTTTTCAACGAGCTATGGAAGTTGTGTGGGGTGAAACAGCTTAAAACTGCCCCATATCACCTACAGGCCAGTGGCTTAGTGGAAAGGTTCAATGGGACCTTAAAATCCATGCTAGGGATGTATACCAAGAAAAGGGGCCAAAATTGGGATGAGTTATTACCATTTCTGTTGTATGCATACAGGGAGGTACCCCAAGATGCATGACAAAAATGTAAACACATGGGGATTTGGTAATGGTGTTAATCCGGTGAAAAAATATAAGATGCAAAACTCTTGGGAGGGACCCTTTGAGGTAGTAGAAGTGGCAAATGAGGACACATATCAAATTAAAAAGCCCCATAATGATGCTGTCCCACAGCTTGTACGTGTGAAGAGGCTTAAAGCCTATCACAGCAGGGAAGCCATAATAAACCTGATCTGTTACATGGAAGGGGAAACGGAGGCACGTCCCCTCATTGATTTAATGGCTGAATGCCAAGATGGTTCAACCATGGAAAGCATTGAAATTTGCAGTGAGTTAACACCAACTGAAAGGGGGGAAGTGTTATCAGTGCTATGAGGATACAATGAGGTGTTTTCCAACAAACCAGGAAAACCACACGTTAACCCACAAAATCCTTACAAAAAGGATACAACCACCCCCTTCCAGGCCTTACAGGGTCACTGACAAGGTGCAAGAACAAATCTGGACAGAGATACACAATATGTTGGACCTGGGAGTAATTAAGGAGTCTGACAGCTCTTGGGCATCCCCTGTAGTCTTGGTCCCTAAAAGGCCAACACTGTGAGATTCTGTGTGGACTACAGAAAATGTAATGCTGTTACAGTACCAGATGCATACCCTTTGCCTAGGCTTGATGACGTGCTGGATATACTGAGCAAAGCCAAACACCTCAGTACTTTTGATCTAACTTGAGGTTACTGGCAAATCCTTCTGGATGAGGATGGACAGAAAAAATCCGCTTTTATCACTGCCATAGAACTCTATGAATTCACAATGTTACCTTTTGGTCTGGTCAATGTTGGTGCAACCTTCCAGAGACTGGTCAACAAAGTGTTAAGTGGTTAACAAAATTTTGCAAGGGCATACACAGATGACATAGCCGTGTTCAGTGACTCATGGGACGATCATAAACAACACCAGGGAATTGTGCTTTGACAGATCAAAGAGGCTGGTCTAACCATAAAACCCTCTATGTGCAAAATAGGAGCAGCCAATGTCCCTTATTTAGGACTTCGGGTTGGAGGGGAACAAATATCACTGAGCCTCTCAAAGCAGAAGCCATTGTAAATTGGCCTCTGTGCCCCAAACTAAATGGCATGTCCAATCATTCGTAGGCCTAGCAAACTATTACAGAAGGTTTGTGTGTGAGTTCAACGACATTGTATCCCCAATCATGGACTTGTGTAAAAAGCACCAACCCAATGAGGTGGTTTGGTCAGAGGCATGCCAAAAGGGTTTTGATAAGATCAAGACACTCTTGTCTGGGAAACCTGTACTGGCCAGCTCTGACTGAAAAAATATTTGTACTGTACAGATGCCTCTGACATCAGTCCTGGTGTGCTATACTGATGCAGACAGGAGAAGGTAACAAAAAACACCCAATCACCTTCCTGAGCAAAAATTTGTCATGTACAGAGCAAAATTACTCTGTCATTGAACATAAGAACATAAGAACAGCCATACTGGGTCAGACCAAAGGTCCATCCAGCCCAGTATCCTGTCTACCGACAGTGGCCAGTACCAGGTGCCCCAGAGGGAGTGAACCTAACAGGTAATGATCAAGTGATCTCTCCTGCTATCCATCTCCACCCTCTGAAAGAGAATGTTATGCCATGGTGTTGGCAATCAAGCAGTTAAAGCTCTACCTCATAAAGGGTATGTCTACACTACGGGATTAATCCGAATTTATATAATTCGAATTTGGGAAACAGATTGTAGTCGAATGTATGCGGCCACACTAAGCACATTAATTCGGCGGTGTGCGTCCATGTTCCGGGGCTAGCGTCGATTTCTGGAGCGTTGCACTGTGGGTAGCTATCCCATAGCTATCCCATAGTTCCCGCAGTCTCCCCCACCCATTGGAATTCTGGGTTGAGAGCCCAGTGCCTGATGGGACAAAAAACATTGTCGCAGGTGGTTCTGGGTACAGCCTCACCCCTCCCTCCCTCCCTGCATGAAAGCAACGGACGGCAGACAACCATTTCGCGCCTTTTACAGAAGGCTTATTTGTAAAAGAATGGCGTATGAAGGCCAGCAAAATTTTATGTCCTGATAGGAAGAAAGTTTTTGAAGGCATAAGCTTGTCTGCCAATACGGTAGCTTGCAGGATAATGGATTTCATAGAATCATAGAATATCAGGGTTGGAAGGGACCTCAGGATGTCATCTAGTCCAACCCCTGCTCAAAGCAGGACCAATTCCCAACTAAATCATCCCAGCCAGGGCTTTATCAAGCCAGGCCTTAAAAACCTCCAAGGAAGGAGATTCCACCACCTCTCTAGGTAACGCATTCCAGTGCTTCACCACCCTCCTAGTGAAATAGTGTTTCCTAATATCCAACCTAGACCTCCCCCACTGCAACTTGAGACCATTGCTCCTTCTTCTGTCATCTGCCGCCACTGAGAACAGCCGAGCTCCATCCTCTTTGGAACCTCCCTTCAGGTAGTTGAAAGCAGCTATCAAATCCCCCCTCATTCTTCTCTTCTGGAGATTAAACAATCCCAGTTCCCTCAGCCTCTCCTCATAAGTCATGTGCTCCAGACCCCTAATCATTTTTGTTGCCCTCCGCTGGACTCTTTCCAATATTTTTACATCCTTCTTGTAGTGTGGGGCCCAAAACTGGACACAGTACTCCAGATGAGGCCTCACCAATGTCGAATAAAGAGGAATGATCACGTTCCTCGATCTGCTGGCAATGCCCCTACTTATACAGCCCAAAATGCCGTTAGCCTTCTTGGCAACAAGAGCACACTGTTGACTCATATCCAGCTTCTTGTCCACTGTGACCCCTAGGTCCTTTTCTGCAGAACTGCTACCTAGCCATTCGGTCCCTAGTCTGTAGCAGTGCATAAGATTCTTCCGTCCTAAGTGCAGGACTCTGCACTTGTCCTTGTTGAACCACATCTGGGTTTTTTTGGCCCAATCCTCTAATTTGTCTAGGTCCCTCTGTATTCTGATCCCTACTCTCCAGCATATCTACCACGCTTCCCAGTTTAGTGTCATCTGCAAACTTGCTGAGAGTGCAGTCCACATCATCCTCCAGATCATTAATAAAGATATTAAACAAAACTGGCCCCAGGACCGACCCTTGGGGCAGTCCGCTTGAAACCGGCTGCCAACTAGACATGGAGCCATTGATCACTACCCGTTGAGCCCGACGATCTAGCCAGCTTTCTATCCACCTTACAGTCCATTCATCCAGCCCATACTTCTTTAACTTGGCGGCAAGAATACTGTGGGAGACCGTATCAAAAGCTTTGGTAAAGTCAAGGAATAACACATCCACTGCTTTCCCCTCATCCATAGAGCCAGTTATCTCATCATAAAAGGCAATTAGGTTAGTCAGGCATGACTTCCCCTTGGTGAATCCATGCTGACTGTTCCTGATCACTTTCCTCTCCTCTAAGTGTTTCATAATTGATTCCTTGAGGACCTGCTCCATGATTTTTCCAGGGACTGAGGTGAGGCTGACTGGCCTGTAGTTCCCTGGATCCTCCTCCTTCCCTTTTTTAAAGATGGGCACTACATTAGCCTTTTTCCAGTCATCCGGGACCTCCCCCGATCGCCATGAGTTTTCAAAGATGATGGCCAATGGCTCCACAATCACATCTGCCAACTCCTTTAGCACCCTTGGATGCAGCATATCCGGCCCCATGGATTTGTGCTCATCCAGTTTTTCTAAATAGTTCCGAACCACTTCTTTCTCCATGGAGGGCTGGTCACCTCCTCCCCATACTGTGCTGCCCAGTCCAGCAGTCTGGGAGCTGACCTTGTTTGTGAAGACAGAGGCAAAAAAAGCATTGAGTACATTAGCTTTTTCCACATCCTCTGTCACTAGGTTGCCTCCCTCATTCTGGAAGGGACCCACACTTTCCTTGACTTTCTTCTTGTTGCTAACATACCTGAAGAAACCCTTCTTGTTACTCTTAACATCTCTTGCTAGCTGCAACTCCAAGTGCGATTTGGCCTTCCTGATTTCACTCTTGCATGTCTGAGCAATATTTTTATACTCCTCCCTGATCATTTGTCCAATCTTCCACTTCTTGTAAGCTTCTTTTTTGCGTTTAAGGTCAGCAAGGATCTCACTGTTAAGCCAAGCTGGTCGCCTGCCATATTTACTATTCTTTCTACACATCGGGATGGTTTGTTCCTGCAACCGCAATAAGGATGCTTTAAAATACAGCCAGCTTTCCTGGACCCCTTTGCCCTTCATGTTATTCTCCCAGGGGTTAGCTGATAATGTGCAAAACAATTGATTCAAATGGCAAAAGACTTCGAAGCATTTTCAATTGCTTTTGATGAGAGTACAGATGTATCAGATACTACACAGTGTGCAGTGTTCATTAGAGGTGTGGATTGCAATTTGAATATAACTGAAGAATTGCTAGCCTTAATGCCACTGAAGGGTACCACAATGGGACGTGACATATTTGAAGGGCTGGAAGAGTGCATTAAAAAAGCTGCACTGCCATGGAACAAACTCGTATCTCTGGCTACAGACGGTGCGCTATCAATGTGCTCTGAAAACACTGGTGTGGTTGGATTACACTGGTCTACAATTTTTGAGAAGTCGTCTGCTTCAGAGATAAAATGTGCTATTTATTATGTATTTTGATGTGCTGAATTCAAATATGACAATTAAAACAACTGATTGGCTACTGTTTCTAAGATATTTAAGTTTTTACATTTTATGTCTATGTATATTGTGTAGATAGTAGAGTTTTAATCATAAATTGTAAACCTAGGTCTTTTCATGTGTTTATGGTTGCTTTACATGATAATATTTCACCTGTCCTGTTTATGTAACACTTTAAAAATCAGCAAAAGGGTTATATAAATAAAATGTATTATGAAACAAAAGGCAAAACATTATTATGTACATAGTTTAGTCCTATTCAGTGTCTACTCGGCGCTTCTTGGCTTGTCTCTTGTATTCATTAAATGGAGCATCTCTTGTCACTGTCCAGCAATAGTCTGCAAGCATTGATGGGCTCCATTTGCCATGATAGCGTTTCTCCATTGTTGCAATGTCCTGGTGAAATCGCTCGCCGTGCTCATCGCTCACTGCTCCGCAGTTCGGTGGAAAAAAATCTAGATGAGAGTGCAAAAAATGTATCTTTAGTGACATGTTGCAACCAAGGCTTTTGCATGCCTTGAGGAGGTTTTCCACCACCAACCTGTAGTTGTCTGCCTTGTTGTTTTCGAGAAAATTTATTGCCACTAACTGGAAGGCTTTCCATGCCGTCTTTTCCTTGAAAAAGAATTAGTAGTTGCCTGAGTTGCATGGCCTACATTACATTCATTATGTACAAATAGATTATAGTCCCAGTAATAGATGGACTTGGCCAATTTTATGAAACTGAAAACAAAATTTATTGGGAGTAAATTTAAACGAAACAATGTGAATAATAATTTCCAGTTGTTTTAGAAAATGTTACTATATGCACAAGAAACCCACAATTGCACATTCATGAAAGAAAGCGTCTTCAATTTAAAAAAAAAATCATCCTGGTTAAGAAAGTAAATGCAGCAATAAAAAAATAAGAATATATTATAAAGGGAAAAGGGTGATATCGAGAGAAATGACTATATTTTAGCAATTGTGAAATAGATATTCAAAAAAGGAAGCTAAAGGTATCAATGAACAAAAATCCATGGTGAGTTGCATTAAAGACAAGAAGAAGGGATTTTAAAAATATATCAGGAACAACAGAAATCTTAGCAAGGGTATAGCTGCATTACCAGACAAGGGTGGTAAAATTTTCAATAATGATGCTGAAAAGGGCAATATGTATTTCTGTTCTGGATTTGGAAAGAAGCAAGATGATGTATTCACATCTTACTGTGATAATGAAATACATTCTACTGCAACAGTAAACAGGGAGGATGTTAAACAGCAGCTGACCCCGTCTTTTTTGGTGGTGTCAATGTTTAGATGATGTGATTAATAATGTCTCTATGTTCTCATTCCCTCTTCCAGCAATTCTCCCATTCCTGTTTCCTGTCTACTTTCAATACTTTGCATTCCACAAGACAATCCAGAGAAAAGACTGGCTGGTAAGTGCTGCCTTATCACGACTGTGGATGTACAAAGAACCTTGAAAGACACAGGAGCACATGAGGTGTTGCACCCTTCGAACATTAATAAGAAAATAAGAATGGCCATACTAGGTCAGACTAATGGTTCATCCAGCCCAATATCCTGTCTTCTGACAGTGGCCAATGCCAGGTGCATCAGAAGGAATGAACAGATCAGGCAATCAAGTGATCCATTCCCTGTTGTCCACTCCCAGCTTCTGGTGAATAGAGGCTAGGGACACTCAGAGCAAGGTGTTGCATCCCTGCCTTTCCTGGTTAATAGCCATTGATGAACCTATCCTCCATGAACTTATCTAGTTCTTTTTGAACCCTGTTATAGTTTTGGTCTTCACAACATCCCCTGGCAAAGAGTTCCACAGGTTAACTTTGTGTTGTATGAAGAAGTAATTCCTTTTTTGTTTGTTTTAAACCTGCTGCCTATTAATTTCATTGGGTGACTCCTAGTGCTTGTATTATGTGAAGGAGTAAATAACATTTCCTTATTCACTTTCTCCACACCAGTCAAGACTTTATAGCCCTCTATTATATCCTCCCTTTGTCATCTCTTTTCCCAGCTGAAAGGTCCCAATCTTTTTAATCTCTCCTCATACACAAGCTGTTCCATATCCCTAATCATTTTAGTTGCCCTTCTCTGTATCTTTTCCAATTCCAATATGTCTTTTTTTGAGATGGGGCGACCACATATGCATGCAATATTCAAGATGTGGCCATACCAGGGATTTATAGAGGCATTATGATATTTTCTGTCTTATCTCTTTCCTAATGGTTCCTAACATTGTTAGTTTTTTCGACTGCCACTTCACAATGAGCAGCTGTTTTCAGAGAACTATCCACAATGCCTCCACAATCTTTCTTGAGTGGTAATAGCTAATTTAGACTCCATCATTTTGTGTATATAGTTGGGATTATGTTTTCCAATGTGCATTATTTTTCATTTATCAATATTCAGTTTCATCTGCCATTCTGTTGCCCAGTCACCCAGTTTTGTGAGATCCCTTTGTAACTCTTCAGTCTGCTTTGGACTTAACTATCTTGAGTAGTTTTGTATTGTCTGTAAATTTTGCCACCTCACTGTTTACCCCTTTTTCCAGATCATTTATGAATATTTTGAATAGGACTGTGCCCAGTACAGACCCCTGGGAGGAACCATTATTTACCTCTCTACATTCTGAAAACTGACCATTAATTCCTACCCTTTTGTTTCCTATCTTTTAACCAATTACCAATCCATGAGAGGACCTTCCCTCTTATCCCATAACAGCTTACTTTGCTTAAGAGCCTTTGGTGAGGAACCTTGTCAAAGGCTTTCTGGAAATCTAAGTACACTATATCCACTAAATCTTCCTTGTCCACATACTTGTTTGACCCCCTCAAAGAATTATAATAGATTGGTGAGGCATGATTTCCCTTTCCAAAAATATGTTGACTCTTCCCCCAACAAATCATGTTCATCTACATGTCTGATAATTCTGTTCTTTACTATAATTTCAACCGATTTGCCTGGTACTGAAGTTAGGCTTACCAACCTGTAATTGCTGGGATCACCTCTGGAACCCTTTTAAAAAATTGGCGTCACATTAGCTATCCTGCAGTCATCTGGTACAGAAGCTGATTTAAATGATAGGTTACATACCACAATTAGTAGTTCTGCAATTTTGTATATAAGTTCCTTCAGAACTCTTGGGTGAATACCATCTGGCCCCAGTGATTTATTACTATTTAATTTGTCAATTTGTTCCAAAACCTCCTCTAATGACACCTCAATCTGGGACAGTTCCTCAGATTTATCCCCTAAAAAGAATGGCACAGATGTGGGACTCTCCCTCACATCTTCTGCAGTGAAGACTAATGCAAAGAATTCATTTAGTTTCTCTGCAATGGCCCTATCACCATTGAAAGTTCCTTTAGCACCTCGATCATCCAGTCCTAGGTCATTTCACAGTGATCACCTGATTTGTGAGTTTGAGCTAAAAGTTTTTATGAATACTAGCACTATCCTACTGGCACTCTCCTATTGTTAGGACTGGGACTGGAGTTTCCACGATTTATTGTTCTGGCCTGGGTGACATCAGTTCTCAGGTAAACAATGACTCATGTAAATCCAGGTTTCATTGCCTCCATGACAATAATGCAATTGTCTCCTGCTTTCTGGTCACCATCTCCACAGACCACAATCATCATAACCTTAATTCTGACCCCCTACTGATGCAAACTACCCAAGACCCCCTTTACCAAACTATTCCCTCCAAACACCCAGGCTATTACACTAAACATCCACAGGGAGCAGCGTTGAGAGGGAAGAGAGCAGAAGGGAGGCTCTGGTATAGTGTAGTGTGTTTGGTGAGGGAAGTTTGGAGAAGAGGGTGCTGGAATACTAACATTCCTAGAGGGGGCACAATAAAGCTTGTTATGTAATGGAATACAGTAGTTGAGATAGAGGCCAGGTGTGTTCCTGTAAACAGCTATTTACTGGTAGGTTTGTTTTTCATTTCCTTGCATTTGTGGTTTTGTGCTATACTGAGTATGTAGCAACTGTTCCATAACAGAGTATTTGGAGTATTAATTACTTTTTGTGTACAGATTTGAAGATGGATATTACTAAATTATGTCAGGATGATCATCTCTCCACAGTGAATGTTGTGATTAGCTTTCAAATTAAAGAAAGTTTTGATGCCCCCTCCACCAAATTTCTCTTCTGTGCATGATGGTCAGTGTACTGCACTCGAGGAACTCTGCACCTGCTCCCTATTCATCTATAAAAGCTCTGACTAACTGGGATCTGAGTGTCTCTGAATCTGCCTCTCACTTACTGTTCTGTGACCGTGGCATCTTCACTTTGATGGAAAGCTCCATTCCTCAGTACCAAGGGAGGAACTCCCTAGAGAGTGAGATGTGGGTGGCAGGGCATTTCTAATAGTGGATAATCCTGCCTCTGGAAATCTCTCATTTCAGAGACTTGTTTGATCTGAACCACTAACCAGGAAAAGTTTGCTCTCTCTTAGTTTTTCCAATGTGCTCTTTGATCATGGTGATAGGCACAAATGTTAATAAATAAAACAGCTATTTAGTGGATGTGCACTACAATGCGTAGGGAGGATCAAAGCAGGGTGCCTGCTGCTACAGGACACTGTTGGGGGGTGCAAAGCTGCAGTCCAGTGTTTCTCAACCCTAAACAATACACTCTTCAAGTGTGCTGTGGGTGGGTACCCCTGGTCATACCCCAGTCACCCGGGGAAAAGAAAAAGATAACAGAATCCAGCAATTTCTAGAACCCATGTGGGGACAGGGGAGGGGCATGATTTGTTATTCTTCATGTCCTCTCTGGCAGGACCTGGCCTGGATGCTGAGCTTCTACATCCGATTATTTATCACTTATGAGCCCTTACTGGGGATGAAGTGTCTCCTGAGGTTCTATCCGCTGCTCAGGTATCGTTCACTGATCCCACAACTCCTCTTGGCTGTGCCGTCTGCTCAGCCTTGCTCTGTCTGTCCCTTTCTCTACTTTCCTCTCCCTTCTGTCTCTTTGGCCCTTCATATCATCTAGAACCCCCAGCATCTCATTGTCCCAATTGCTTCTTTTTTTCTGTACCTAGTCATCTCTCTCTCTAACACAAGAGCAAACACTCTGTTGTCTGGGAGACTGGAATTAGACTCCGCATCCTTCAAGGGACGGCCTGCCCTCTGACTGCTGTGCTGTGAGACAGCATGGAAGTTGCAATCACTGTAACAAATGCTTTCAAGCAAATTTTTGAGTAGTAGATCTGTCCAGTAGGGGACTGTGGTGTGACGCCAAGTGAGGTTATGTTGACCCGGCACGATGGCAGAGAACTACACAGGAGAACAATGACAGCACTGAAGAGGAAGTCTGCGCTCATCTGCTGGCAGTTGCTGTGACCAGGACAGCAAGAACCACTCAAAGAAAGGAGAGAGATGTTTTATTGATAAAATATGCTCAGTTCATGACAAAAATAGCTTGGCTTTAAGCTCCTCCACAAGGCCCACAGCTGTTTGGATGCCTGTGGTAAATCACCAGCTCACAACAGCAAGGCAGGTGACCAGCAGGGCAAAATGTCTCATGCAAAATAACCTTCAATATGCAAATCATGCACATGCCTCTCCTGTGTCTCCTACACTCATCCCCTCTGCCTCTTTGATGCATCAACTTGTGTGCTATCCTAAATTAGATTGTAAGATCTTCAGGGCGGGGATTTTCATAATCTGTGTTTGTACACACAGGCACTGACTTTGTCATTTCCCGGGGGGGTGCTCGACCCCCGCTCTGCCCCAGGCCCCACTCCCATTCCACCACTTCCCACAAGGCCCCTTCCCACCCTTGTTCGGCCCCACTCTGCCTCTTCCCACCCCGTTCTGCCCTCTCCCCTGAGCACACCCTACCCTCGCTCTGCCCCCTCCCTCCCAGCACCTCCTGAACACTGCTGAACAGCTGATTACAGCGGGTGGGAGGTGCTGGGGGGGAGGGGGAGGAGCTGATCAGCAGGGCTACTGGTGGGTGCTGAGCACCCACTATTTTTTCCTGTAGGTGCTCCAGCCCTGGAGCACCAATGGAGTCAGCACCTTTGGCCCTGATCCTGACTCAAATAATACATGGTTTCCCTTTGTGCTGTTCCTTTTACTGAATATTGGGTGGCTGGAGTATGCAAATGTTTTGCTGGAGTCCTGGGGCGCTATTTCACATTTTGGTATGGGGAAGAACTTAAACTGTGAATGCAGAGGCTACTTAAGCATTTGAAAACTCTAGTTTTTTGGCAGATAACTTAACAATTAGGTGACAGGAGCCCTGTATCTAATTTCTATGTAAAAGAAAGAAAATTAAACAAATATTAGACCTACTCAGCTCTAATACTAACATACTCTGACATCTTGTGGCAAATCACTTAAAGAACCCTAGTTAGGTTTAAAATTTTAATATATATTCTTACTTTGTTACCAACTCTGCAGTGAGAGAGACCCGTCATGACTTCTGGATTCTATCTCAGCTCTGGGAGGGGAGTGGGGCATAGTGGATTACTGTGGGGGGAAGCTAAATCTGGGTTCTATATAAGAACATCAGAATGGCCATACTGGGTAAGGTCCATCTAGCCTAGTATCCTGTTTTCCAACAGTGGCCAATACCAGGTGCTTCAGAGGGAATTACAGAACAGGGAATCGAGTGATCCATCCCGTCACCCACTCCCAGCTTCTGGCAAACAGAGGCTAGGGACACCAGAACATAGTGTTGCATCCCTGACCACCCTAGCTAATAGCCTTTGATGGACCTATCCTCCATGAATTTATCTGGTTCTTATTGGAACCCTGTTATAGTTTTGGCCTTCACAACATCCCCTGGCAAAGAGTTCCACAGGTTGACTGTGAAGAAATACTTTCTTTTGTTTGTTTTAAATCTGCTGTCTATTAATTTCATTGGGTGAACCCTAGTTCTTGTGTTATGTGAAGGAGTAAATAATATTTCCTTATTCAGTTTTTCCACAGCATTCATGATTGGACATCTATCATCTCTCCGCTTAGTCATCTCTTTTCCAAACTGAAAAATCCCAGTCTTTTTAATCTCTCCTCATACAGAATGTGTTCCATACCACTAATCATTTCTGTTGCCCTTCTCTGTACCTTTTCAAAATCCAATATATCTTTTTTTGAGACGGGGTGACCAAATCTTCATGCTGTATTCAAGATGTGGGCATACCATGTATTTATATAGACAATATGATTTTTTTATGTCTTATTATCTTATCCCTTTCCTAATGATTCCCAATATTCTGTTAGCTTTTTTGATTGCCACTGCACATTGAGCAGATGTTTTCAGAGAACTATCCACAATGACTCCAAGATCTCTTTCTTGATGGGTAACAGCTAATTTAGATCCCATCATTTTGTATGTATAGTTGGGATTATATTTTGCCATGTGTATTACTTTGCATTTATCAACATTGAATGTTATCTGCCATTGTGTTGCCCGGTCACCCAGTTTTGTGAGATCCCTTTGTAACTCTTTGCTTTGGAGTTAACTATCTTGAGTAATTTTGTATCATCTGCAAATTTTGCCACCTCACTGTTTACTCCTTTTTGCAGATCACTTATTAATATGTTGAATAGTACTGGCCCCAGTACTGACCCTTGAGGAACACCACTATTTACCTCTCTCCATTCTCACCATTTATTCCAACCCTTTGTTTCCTATCTTTTAACTGGAGTTCCTGTCAATGCTTGTAGGATCATCTAACGATCCTTAATTTAATTTAATGACGAGCCTTTTGTTATGTTAATCACCCCGACTCTATTTATAAACAAACTCCCTGCCCCAAAGGCAGAAGCTGGGAGCAGCACAGAACTCAGCACATTCCACACTCAAGCTGTGTTGCAGTTAAGAGCTCCTTCTGGGGCTAGGGTGTGCTCTGTGAGCAGACCTCAGATTTGAAACTTGCAGGGGGGCTAGAGCAGCCCCCCCCAAATGGCACCCCTGCTGGAGTCTGACCGTTTAGGCAGACATTTTACTCAATAGTTGCTGATTTAGGTACATGGGATTGTTACTTGCCTGTTGTAGTGCTAGGGGTGTGTGTGTGTGTGAAAATATGAATGTTTTAGTGGCTTGTGCAGGCACAGGATCAGTGACTGCCTTGTGTTTGTTTGTCTGCACAGGGTCCTGGAGAGTATCTGGTTTGTCTGGGTGTCATCCATGAGCCACGTCCCAATGAACATTGATTACGATAAGAATCTGGACTGGTTCCCTACCCAGGTATGATCCTTCCCCTCTCACAATCTGTGCCTCTGTGGAACTGAATTCCAGGCTAGGGGTACAAATGCACAGGAAGCATTTGGGATGCCTAGGGATTGGGGGCCAGGAAGAAACTCATAGCTGCAGCAGGGACTCAGCGAGGGATATATAATGGCTTGGAGGAGGATGTGACTTTTGGTCATCACCCAGACCAGTAAGGGCTTCTCTCACCACCCACCTTGTACCTTTGGATGCCTTAATGCTAGGCAGCTATGCCTCAGAGCCCTTGCACCAGTAGCCAGCCCACAAGCATAAAGGTCTCATCCTGGTTTCCAGCAGCCTCATTACTCCTTGCAGGTGACCCCCAAAAGCCCTTCTGGTCCCAAGTTTCCCCAAATCCATCCTTCCCTGAGTTCTGAACTACCAGACACTCAGACTTTTCCCCTCTCGTTTCTCACTCCCGAAAGTATAAAAACAGCTCCCACTCAGTTTGCTCACCTGAGACCTGCTTGGGTTAACACAGAAAAAGTTTGTTTAATAGGGGAAACAAATCACAGATTCAAAGATGAAATAGTAAGGAAAAGCAAACAAGTTACACAGAAAACAGACCTATGACAACCCAGGCTTTACACTTTCATAACAGACTAATTCCCTTTTCTAATACAAGTTATTTTTTTGCCTCTGAACAGTTCCCCAGCACACCCTTGTCACAGTGTTTCACAGACAGCTTCCCACTTAGAGACTGCCCCTCAGTCTCAGACCCAAGACTAATTTTAAAAGGTTTTTCTTCCCTCACCCCTATGGCAGGGTGACTCATGGTTATTCAGAGTGGAGGGGAATTCCCACCTATCTTAACGTTTTCAATTAACTTAATGGGTCCAGTATTGTCTTTTCCTGGGCTAGAAAAAAGATACATACCTGCACTTGGTTTCCTATAGACAACTTACTTTGGAGGTGACCTTCCTGCCTGATTGTTTCATGGCCCTGTTGTGAGGTGATACTTCAGTTAATTGTGTGTGTGTGTGTGTGTGTGTACATACATACATATCCCTCATAACCACAACCTTTATCCATATCTTATGACCATCCAATTTGTAACAGCTTGTAATGTTCAAAAAGACCTTGACATGTTTAAACCCAACAACATTAAGCAATTAAATCAGCTGGTTGTATATATTCTTTGGAGTTCAGGCCCCCTGTTCTCCCCTTGGGGTGTCTGGACCCTAATTGGCTCAAGCCCCCTGACACAAACCCAGGTAGGTGGCATTGTGGGCGATGGGAGTGGAGAGGAAAGTTGCATTGATTGGGGGCAACATGGAGACTGCAGGATGTAAAGATGAGAAATGGCTGAAAGAAGGTGCCTGATCTGGGGCAACCATGTTGAACTCCCTCTGGTCAGGAAGTTTTTATAATCTCTCTCCTTCTCCTGGCACATGGACCAGTTGGGGAAGAAGGGAACAGAGCTATGCTGGTTCTCATAGTGAGCACACAGCAGTAGTTCCCAGCTGAGACAGGACCCAGATAAGGCAATAACCATCCATATCCCAGGATGCCATTCTCACTCTGACCCAATCTTATTGTCTTGCTAATGAAAGATTTTGGTCTCCATTCCCAGCTGGTTCTGCTCATGTTAGAGAAAAGTGGAGGAAAGAGTTTGCACCCTCACTCCGGCCAACCAGAGAGATGAGAAATGAGACCACGCTCACTTTTCTCTCCCTCCTCCAGCTCCTGGCAACATGCAATATGGATCAGTCCCTGTTCAATGATTGGTTCACTGGGCATCAGAACTTCCAAATTGAGCATCTGTGAGTATGGGCCCTTGCCCAAGGACAGGAGGGAATTAGTGGCCCTTGCCCAAATTCCTATGGGGAATTAGTGAGTATTTCCCGGTGGGAGGGATACGATCCTTCTGGGGAAATTAGTTGATTTGGACTTCTGAGGAAAGATGGGGTTTCTGTGGGGCACCTGTAGATATAGGCCTTGGAGAAGGAACAAAAACCCTATGGTGGGGCAGGGGGAGACAACCAGTCCATGTTCCTGAAGAGGGGAGAGATCCATCTGGGGAACTGGGAAAGGGTGTGAATCCTATTTAAACTTCTTCTCATTCTCTTTTCACAGCCTTTTCCCCACAGTGCCTGGACACAATTACTGGAAGGTGGCCCCCCTTGTGAAGTTGCTGTGTGCCAAGCATAGCATTGAGTACCACTGCAAGCCCCTCCTCACCGCCTTTGCAAACATTGTGCAGTAAGTATTGATCTGGAAAATTCAGTGCACTGGCAGATAAGTGGCATCCACAGCATAGCAAATGGGAGGAGAGGTGCACAGTATGAAATAGTGAGGAGATGTGATAGATATGACAGGACTGGATGGGTCAGGGCCCTGGAAGTGTTACAGGAAGCCTTTCACCTCTCAATCACTACGTAAAATCTAACTGCAGGTTTCTAAGAAACAAGTCATTGGTAATGACTAGTTATCAGCTGATAGCCTGCTGAGAGCAGGGCCGGCTTTAGGAAGTGTGGGGCCCGATTCAAACAGTTTTGACGGGGCCCCGGCAGGGATGACTGAAAAAAAAAAAACACGTAAAAAACAGGTGGGGCTTGTACTCACTGGGCGGCGCTCCTAGTCTTCGGCAGTGGGTCCTTCACTCGCTCCGGGTCTTCGGTGGCACTGAAGGACCTGCCGCCGAAGTGCTGCCAAAGACCCAGAGCGAGTGAAGGACCCGTCGCTGAAGTGCCACCGAAGACCCGGAGCGCTGCCGGGTGAGTAAAAATTAAAAAGGAGCCTCTAGCCAGGGAAGGGATTCTCGGCCACTTGCCCCCACCCCAGCGGCCCTGCCACTGGGCGCCGGGCCCTCTTAGGCGCGGGGCCCGATTCAGGGGAATTGGTGGAATTGGCCTAAAGCCGGCCCTGGCTGAGAGTTGTTGGTAGGATTCTAATTTTAGTTCTTCCTGGACAGGTGTCTGCATCACAAAACTTACCCTAACAACTGGCTCTGTTTTGCCCTCTTGTTGATAATGTCAGCAGAGATGCATAGGATGGAATCGACTGTCGAAAGAATTGCCCTTTGAGGGATCCTCTAGATAAGGAAGGAGGTATACAGGTAGGGACAGCATACGGGAAACTGCTCCAACCATTACCTGTTATACCTTTTCTAAAGAGACACTGCACTTCAGTTTTTTGGATAAGAAGCCAAGTACTGTCACAGATCAGAAACTAGCTAGAAGCCAGAAAATAAAGAGGTGGGAAAACGGTCCTTTTTTATCATGGCAAAAGAGGATAGGTGTGGGTTATCACAAGAGCCATTGGTATTAGCACGTTGTTTAATATATTTATTAAAGATCTGTCGAAGGGGGAAGCAGAGAGGTGGTATAGTTTGCAGATGACAAATGTATTTAATTCAGCCAAGACCAGGGAAGACTTTGGAACCTAACAAAGATTGGTGACTAGGTAACACAATTGCAGATGAAACTTAATGTTGACAATTGCAAAATAATGCACAGTGGCAAGAATAACTTGAAATATTCATACACCTTTGTTGGTTTCTAAATTAACTTCCAACAATTCAAGAGAGACTCGGGTACCATTGTGGATAACTCAATGGAGAATTCTGCTCAATGTGAAGCAGCAGACAAAAAAGTACACAAATGTTAAGATCCACAAGGAATGGGATAGAGAATGCTGAAATTATTATGCCACTGTTTAAATTAATGGGAAGCCCTCACCTTGAGCACTGTACTCACTGCTGGTAACCCCATCTCAAAAAGCATATAACGGAAGTACATTTGATTCAGAAACATGAGATTAAAGGCATGGAAAAACTTCCATGTGAAGAAAGATTAAAAGAACAGGCCTGTCTACATGAGAAAGGAGACAGATAAGAGAGGATATACTAAAAGTATATCAAATTGTATTTAAAAACACCATGTAAAAGAATGTTAAGGTGGCAAAGTCAAGCACTCAAAAGTTGGGAAATGCCAGAATTAAGATAGAGCAGTGGTTCAGCTACTGGGCTGATGTAGCACAATCATTATTATGATTAATGGGTTCCCCTCTCTCCTGCAGCACTCTGAAGGATTCTGGAGAGCTCTGGCTTGATGCCTATCTGCATAAATAAGCGGCAGCAGCACCTTGTGACATTCCAAATACAGCAGCTGCCACACAAAAAACAAAAACAAAAAAGCAGATCTGGGGAAATGAGAGTTTGATTCCTGGAATGAATGTTTTTTTTTTTAAAATAAACATTTTCCTTCACATGCTTCTCCCTTTGCTTCTCTCTGGGGCTCAGAAATGGGGACAGTCTTCTTTGTTCTGTATTTTTACAGCACCTAGCACAATGGAGTCCTGATCCATAACTAGGTCTCCTAGCACCACTCTAATACAAGTAATGCATTAAAATAAAGACAGTAAGTTTTTGCAACAAGGATGTGGGATTCAGGCCCTCCAAAAGAAAAGGGGCTTTAGGAGTGGGAACAGCAGCCCCTCTGTTTTATTTTATTCTCACTATCGCTGCCTTGTAATATTGTCCTAATTCTCTCTGTGTTCTTTTCTATTTTAGATTGTAATCTCTTTTGGGTAAAGTATGGATCTTCCTGCTTGTAAACGTGATGAATAAATCTAAATAAACATTTTCACTTACCAACTGCCAACTAGACATCGAGCCATTGATTACTACCCGTTGAGCCTGACTATCTAGCCACCTTATAGTCCATTCATCCAATCCATGCTTCTTTAACTTGCTGGCAAGAATACTGTGGGAGACCATATCAAAAGCTTTGCTAAAGTCAAGATATATCACATCCACTGCTTTCCCCATATCCACAGAGCCAGTTATCTTAGCATAGAAGGCAATCAGGTTGGTCAGGCATGACTTAAAGTCTCTGGTAACTTCCAAAAGATTGGAAGTCCATAGTCAACATACTCCTTTTAGTGTAAGTTGAGGGTATGTCTACACTACGGGATTAATCCGAATTTAGATAATTCGGATTTGAGATACAGGTTGTATAAAGTCGAAATGAGTGCGGCCACACTAGCACAGTAATTCGGTGGTGTGCGTCCAAGTACCGGGGCTAGCGTCGATTTCTGCACCGTTGCACTGTGGGTAGCAAATCCATAGCTATCCCATAGTTCCCGCAGTCTCCCGCGCCCATTGGGATTGTGGGTTAAGATCCCAGTGCCTGATGGGACAAAAAACATCGTCGCAGGTGGTTCTGGGTACAGTCTCACTTCCTCCCTCCCTCCCTCCCTGCATGAAAGCAACGGACGGAAGACAACCATTTTCGCGCCTTTTTTCTTGGGTGGGTGAACACTGCAGACTCCATACCACGGCAAGCATGGAGCCCGCTGAGGTCAAGACAGCACTCATGAATATTGCAAACACCTTGCGCGTTCTCGTGGAGTTTATGCTCAGCCAGGACCAGAAAAACGAGGAGAGGAGGCAGCGGCGGCGGCAGCATGATGAGGACATGGACACAGACACGGATACAGAATTCAGTGAAACCACAGGCCCCGGTGCTTTGGAGATCATGTTGTTAATGGGGCAGATTCTATCCATGGAACGCCGATTCTGGGCCCGGGAAACAAGCACAGACTGGTGGGACCGCATAGTGTTGCAGGTGTGGGACGATTCCCAGTGGCTGCGGAACTTTCGCATGCGTAAGGGCACTTTCATGGAACTTTGTGACTTGCTGTCCCCTGCCCTGAAACGCCAGAATACCAAGATGAGAGCAGCCCTCACAGTTGAGAAGCGCGTGGCGATAGCCCTGTGGAAGCTTGCAACGCCAGACAGCTACCGGTCAGTCGGGAATCAATTTGGAGTGGGCAAATCTACTGTGGGGGCTGCTGTGATGCAAGTAGCCAAAGCAATCACTCAGGTGCTGCTACGAAAGTTAGTGACTCTGGGAAATGTGCAGGCTATAGTGGATGGTTTTGCTGCAATGGGATTCCCTAACTGTGGTGGGGCAATAGACGGAACCCATATCCCTATCTTGGCACCGGAGCACCAAGCCACCGAGTACATAAACCGCAAGGGGTACTTTTCAATGGTGCTGCAAGCACTTGTGGATCACAAGGGACGTTTCACCAACATCAACGCGGGCTGGGCGGGAAGGGTTCATGACGCTCGCGTCTTCAGGAACACTACTCTGTTTAAAGGGCTGCAGCAAGGGACTTACTTTCCGGACCAGAAAATAACCGTTGGGGATGTTGAAATGCCTATAGTTATTCTTGGGGACCCAGCCTACCCCTTAATGCCATGGCTTATGAAGCCATACACAGGCAGCCTGGACAGGAGTCAGGAGCTGTTTAACTACAGGCTAAGCAAGTGCAGAATGGTGGTAGAATGTGCATTTGGCCGTTTAAAAGGCCGCTGGCGTTCATTATTGACTCGCTCTGACCTCAGCCAAAGAAATCTCCCCATTGTTATTTCTGCTTGCTGTGTGCTCCACAATCTCTGTGAAAGTAAGGGGGAGACCTTTATGGCGGGGTGGGAGGCTGAGGCAAATCGCCTGGCTGCTGATTACGCGCAGCCAGACACCAGGGCGATTAGAAGATCACACCATGAAGCGCTGTGCATCAGAGAAGCTTTGAAAACCAGTTTCATGGCTGGCCAGGCTACCGTGTGAAATATCTGTTTGTTTCTCCTTCATGAAAACCCTCCCCCTTTACTGACTGATTTTCTGTAAGGAACCCACCCTGCCCCTTCCCCCAGCTTTCTTTCAAACCAAATAAAGTCACTATCATTTAAAAATCATTTATTCTTTATTAATAGATTAGAAAAAGAGGGAGGGAACCCGGGTGGTATTTGGGAGGAGGATTGCTGGGAAGGAAAAAGCCACAAAGAAAAGGTTAAAAAAATGACAGCCTTTTGCTTGGGCTGTCTACTGGGGTGGAATGGGAAGGTGTACGGAGCCTCCCCCCCCCGCGTTCTTACACGTCTGGGTGAGGAGGATATGGAACATGGGGAGGGGGGAGGGTGGAACAGGGGCTGAAGCGGCAGTCTGTTTTCCAGCAGCCGTTCCTGAACCTCCACCAGACGCCGGAGCAGCCCCAGCGTTGCATCCTTCATCCTCTGGTCTTCCTGCCGCCATCTCTCATCTCGATCGTCTCTCCTCTCCTCACGTTGGTCCCTCCTCTCCTCACGTTGGTCCCTCCTCTCCTCACGTTCACTGACTTCTTTCCTATACTTTGAAACTGTTTCCTTCCACTCATTCAGATGAGCTCTGTCACTCCTGCTGGATTGCATAATTTCAGAAAACATGTCCTCCCGCGTCTTCTTCTTACGACGCCTTATCTGTGATAACCTTCGGGATGGAGGAGGGAGGCTTGAGGAATTTGCAGCTGCTGTAGGGAGGGGAAAAAAGAGAGAATTGTTTTAAAAGCTACATTTTGCAGAACAATGCTTATACTCTTTCACGGTGACCAACACTGTTCACATTACATAGCACATGTGATTTCTGTGCAAGGTCGCATTTTGCCTCTTAATGCTGAGTGCCTGTGGCTTTGCTGCTAGAGATCAATCACAGGTCTGGGCAACAGAATTCGGCTTGCATGCGGCCATGGTAAGCTTCAGCGCCGTCCGTGCTTTCCAACATACCAAGCATAGCTTGTAGAGTGCTGCAGAAGCCTGGCCAATCTCAGCCCGGTGGGGGGGGGGGGGCAGTGTGGTGGTGCTTGTCTGGGCCCCTTCAGGCAAGTAGAGTGCTGCGGTTTTTCTGTTAACATTCAGCAGCACCAGAAAACAAACTAACCCTGCAGGAAGATCCCTGCAGGCACCAAACTCCCCCCCCCCCCGCCGCCGCCCCCCCCCCCTCTCCATGAATTCTCTGGGATGATCACGGTACCCTCCCCCCACCGCGTGGCTGGTAACAGGGAAGATCCCTGCTAGCCAAACGCGAAAAACTCAGGGCCAATTTCCCATCTGCGCTTGGCTAACTGCAGGGAAGGATTTATTTTCCGCCACAGGCAAACAGCCCAGTAGGAACGGCCACCTCTGTCCCCTTAATTAAGTTCCCGTATTTCAACCAGGTTACCAGGAGTGATATCACTCTCCTGAGGATTACACAACAAGATAAAGAACGGATGTTGCTTGAATGCCAGCAAACACCGGGACCATACGCTGCCAGGCTTTGTCAGGCAATGATACCAGATTACTTGCTGCAAGCATGGCGTGGTCAAGTGTCCTACCATGGAGGAGGGAATAAGGATGCACTGCCCAGAAACCTTCTGGCAAGGCTTTCGGAGTACCTCCAGGAGAGCTTCATGGAGATGTCCCTGGAGGATTTCCGCTCCATCCCCATACACGTTANTGTGGACGGTTACAGGGTTAATTCGAATTAAAGCTGATAAATCCGAATTAAAGTCGTAGTGTAGACCAGGCCTAAGTCTATAGTCCAGAGATCAGAGCTGGAAAGAGGCAAAATGGAGCTGCTTCCAGGGTTCTTTAACTTTTTCCATGTGGGTAGAATTTTCCTGTCTCAAATCAAAGCCCCCAGCACAGTTTGTGGAAAAGTACAGGCACAAGATGGACTCCAGCGTCAAAGGAGCAAGTCACATGCCCTTACATGCTTTGATGACACATATATCCTGGCTAAGGCCTCCACAAGAAGGCTCACTGGGCAGGGACAAGCTTCTTCTATGACCCATTGTGAGAGTTAAGTGTTCTTTAATGGGCCATCAACTTGAATAGCTCATTCAACATATGCTGGCCAGACTGGATGTAAATGGGTGTTACCCCAGGACAGACATTTGAAATACTGGTACAAAGTCAATATTCATAACTTTATATACAAAATTCATTCATGCATACAAACAGAATAATCATACTAAAAAAATTATAACTTTTCCATTGACACCTCACATAACATACTTTGTACAAAATTTGATGCAATTATCTAACAGTGGCAATATCACTGTTAAAAGAACAGGAGTACTTGTGGCACCTTAGAGACTAATTTGTTAGTCTCTAAGGTGCCACAAGTACTCCTGTTCTTTTTGCGGATACAGACTAACACGGCTGCTACTCTGAAATATCACTGTTATAAATGGTTATATTTTAATAATACAGCATCACACTTATCCACTGAGATAGACTGAGACCAGGAGAAAACCCTAATGGGAAGTTACACATGCATATTCCCCAGCAATGTTCTCTCTATCTAAATACACAAATTAACACTATCTGACACAATTAATGGTTCCAAAAGCCCCTTCCTGACCTCCTTTTGTCCCTCACTTCAAATTCATTGAACAATCAGGGCACTGCAGCCACCTACCAGGAAGCAAAGAATATTGAAAGGCAGAGGGCAAGCACAGACTCTGGATGGGATTTTCAAGAGGGCCATTGACTTTCATTGGGACTTGTGCTACTAAATTGCTTAAGTTTCATCCTTCATCACCCGCTTTTCAGTATTCTTTGCCTCCTCCCCTGGAATCACTGACCCTAACTCAGCTATTTGAATCCATCTCTTCATTTCCATCCGGTAACTTCTTACCAGGATCAAAAGAGTATAGAGGACTTGGAGGAGAGGGATAACAACAAGAAGGGCCAAGCTAAGAAAAAGACCAAGATTAAGCAACTTAGTGCATATTCCCAGCACCAAGGATCCCAGAAAGGACGGTTCAAGGGATCGCACCCGAACCATGCCCGCTATCGCTCTATCAGAGAACACCCTGCACATCCTCTAAGATACTTTTATTTTTAAATGCTTCCATTTTCACACAGAGATACTTAGACAAGGTGACTACTATAAGGATGACAAGATGAGGTAGAGAGGGAGGGTTTACAGTTATTAGTGAATGAGGAACATTTTGGAGAAGAAATTTCCCAAACCAAAACTTAACACTCCCCCCCACACACACACACACACATAAAACAGTCAATTGGCACAGAGAGCAGACAAAGTTTTGGTTATACACCTCTACCCCGATATAACAGGACCCGATATAACACGAATTCAGATATAACGCGCTAAAGCAGTGCTCCGGGGGGGGCGGGGCTGCACACTCCAGTGGTTCAAAGCAAGTTCAATATAACGCGGTTTTACCTATAACGCGGTAAGATTTTTTGGCTCCTGAGGACAGCGTTATATCGAGGTAGAGGTGTATTAGTTAAAGTAGGAGCTGAGGGAAAGCTAGCAGGTGCTGAGAAACACTCAAATCACAGAGAGAAATGTGGGAAGGATGTCATGAACACATGAGCAATTCCACATCTGATGGTAGAAGTTAGGACAGAAATTATAGCTGCATTGAAGGAAGGACAAATTAATTTCATAGATACAATCCAATGAGGTCACAGAGTTTCAGATTAAACAGATACATCAAAATTACATTTATAGTTAAATTTAAAAAACCCACAAATGTCCATTTACATTAGCAAGAACCTTAACAGCAAAACTAGAGCTAAAGCAAAAAAGCAGAGAGAGCTTGAAATTGCAGAAATACCTAGCCCGGAACATAGTAAAAGGACAACAATCAACAGGATACAGCAGTACCTGAATATGATCCATTCTGGAAGGAGAAACTACATAGTAGAGGTGGAGGAGCACCACTCTCCCTTAAAGAGTTAACTGATTCTACTGAAAATATATTTCCAAATGGAGAGGATCAGTAAAAGGGAAATAACCTGAAACAATTAAGGGAAATCAAAGCTGAAGGTGACAATTATATTTCTTGTGTCTTGCGCCTCTGACCTGGAAACCTGGTCAGAACAGCAGAGAACAAAGACTGTGATCAGCACCAGACCTGCCTCGGACCTGTCAGAACAGAGGGATTTGGGGTCCTGACCAACAACCTGCACCCGCTGCCAGATTTTCAGGAGGCTCAGTAACACCCTGTGGTCAGAGGCTCCGGCAGCTGCTCATAGAGAAGTGATGTGGGGTTTCAGGAATTCAGGATAGGAATTCAGCCAGAGCAGCCTGGACCCCACTGGCCCAGAGAGCGTCCAGACACAGGGGACTGGGCTCTGATGAGGGGCTCTTACCTTGTAGCTGATCTAATGCAGTTACAGCCTCAGTTTCCCCAGCGACAAGTTGGTTCTTCAGGGAACAAGCAGGGCTGGACCTAAGGCCTGTCCTGACAGGGCCAGCACACCCTGCTGCTCGCCTCGTCAATGCCGAGCTGCCCGCATGGCGTGGGCAAGTTCAGTGAAGATGAGCTGGGCCAGGCAGCCATTCATGCACCATCCTTTCCCAACATTCTACCCCACCCCTGCTAATGGGGCATTACCCAGCCCGTGGGAGCAGCCGGCAGGGGCAGAGGGTATCTAGACTATGATTAAAATCATTGATTTAAATCAAATAGATAAAATCAAACCCCCTCCCCCTAGTGGAAACACTGGGGCTGCTGGTCTCATTAGCAAGGATTTTGGAAACAAAACACAAAGGGTTAAACTGAGTCCTCAACTCACAGTCCTGTGAGCTCATTGCAGCTCCCAGGTGTTGTGGTGCTGATCTGAGCCCTGCATGCTAAAGCACTTTCTTGCAAAGTAGAATTAATTCTTATTTTAATCACATCTACAGCTAAATCTAACTTCAGCTTATGCAACTGATCCTCCCCCACACCCCTTCTATCTTCTTAAATGGGTATCATGCATGTCACATTCTCAACAGTTTTCTCTTCTTGACAGTGTAATGTGGTATATATATACACTAATTTTGTTGTAGTTTCTTTCAGGGTAGAAAGGCTACGGGGACCAGATGACAAGAACAAAATATCGGGACACATGAGGGGTGGGGGAAGCGCCGCCGAAGCAAAAAAAAAATTCTTATATTCAGGATGTCTGCCACCAAAGCAAAAAAAAAAAAAAAAAGGTGGCGTGCAAAATATCGGGACAAATAGCGTCCCAACCATACATCGGTCAGGACACAGGACAAACAACTAAATATCGGGTCAGTCCTAATTTTATCGGGACGTCTGGTCACCCTAATCCAGGCCCTCTCAGAGGTCCAGGGAGACTCGGACCAATTCCAGCTTTTGAGGCCCCTAGCCATAATAAAAATAAAAAATGACGACACATGAAAACAAAATAAGGCACCAAAAAAAGAGAGACATAATTTGAATTTTTTTTATTTAACAAATGCTTTTCTAGACTTTTTCTGTGCAAATGTACTAATTATTGAGGGAAAATCTAGTTTTTGTGCAATGTCACAGTTGATATTAAGCATGGCAAGCCCATTCAAACGCTCCTGTCCTATAGTTGAATGGTGATAGTTCTTTCCCTACTTCAACACGTTGAAGGTGCATTCACCTAAAGCCACTGATGCAGGCAAACTGACAAAAATACGCAATGCAATTGTGATATTAGGAAACACTCCGGGGAGTCCAAGTTCGAGTATTTCTTGAAGCAATTCCTTTGGCTTGCAATCCAATTTAAAGTTCGTGGAATATATTCGTTTGAGGAAGATGACCTTGTCAATGAGATCTTGCTGAAATTGTTCAGCTGCATCCGAAGAAGTGGGCTGTAGTCCACGAAAACTTATGCTCTAATAAATTTGTTAGTCTCTAAGGTGCCACAAGTACTCCTGTTCTTCTTTTTGCGGATACAGACTAACACGGCTGTTACTTCATAACTCAGTCTGTTAAACTACCAAAGAAACCCAAAAAGGGAGGGATAGCTCAGTGGTTTGAGCATTGGCCTACTAAAGCCAGGGTTATGAGCTCAATCCTTGAGGGGGACATTTAGGGATTGGGGGCAAAAAATCTGTCTGGGGATTGGTCCTGCTTTGAGCAGGGGGTTGAACTAGATGACCTCCTGCAGTCCCTTCCAATCCTGATATTCTATGAGTCCAAACAAATTAGTCACAGTGACTCAAATCAACATGTAAGACCTGATTGAATAGAGTCAATGATGACAGGGAAGACATTGACCTATAATGCTGCTCGGCATCAGATTCAGTAGGTAAGTTGCAATTGGTGGAGAACTCAGATGAAATGCCAATGTTCTGTGCAACTAATTTGGACTCAGTCAGGATCGCATCTGATTGTTCACGAATCTTTTGAATGTCATTGATAAGACTTTCAATGTTATCCCTCTCAACATGAAGTGTAGCATTGTGTGCTTCAATTACCAGATTAGTTTGGTGGATCATTGTAAGTAGCTTCATCCACAAAGATGACATCAGAATGCATTCAAATTTGGACATGTGCTTCTGAATAGACTGAAGTTTAGTTCGAGCCTGTGCAGTGAGACTGAGAGATTCAAGCTCATTTAAAGCCTTTCTCACTGAATTCAAATGCTGATCTGAGAGGACATGTTCATTATGGTCTAATCTTGTGCCATCAGAACCGATATATATTAATATATATATATTAATATTTCTGAACATTTTAACTCTTTAATATGACAAAATCTATATCAGTTAACAAAAAAAGTATGCCTTTTACCAAATCACATCTCTTATTTGCTTAAATTTGCAGCTCTAAGCTGAGAGAATGTGTCACTTTTTGGTCTGATAGGGATGCGCATAAAAACAAGCTATCAAACTTATCAAATGCCAAAAAATTAACAAGTGCCTAAATTTGAGGCCCCCTTTGAGCTTGAGGCTCAGGACAAATGGTCCTCCTGCCCCCCCCCCACCC